>NW_024516984.1:4950316-5478808 GCF_017590135.1 Pyrgilauda ruficollis | reverse complement strand
GGTGCATTGTGGGCAGCCCGTTGTTCATTTGCCACCCGACCCGATCCGGGGCCTGTCGGGACGGAAGCGCCGCCGCCGCCGAGCGATCGAGCGGGATCCATTGTGGGCAGCCCCGCGCCCGCCGCGATCCAGGCCGGACCCGGGGGAGCGGGGAGCGAGCGGCCGGACTTCGCTTCTCTCGGCCGCCGCCCCCGCACGGCAGCCGGGCGCCTCCTTCCCCCGCCCCGTTCCCGCGGCGGACGGAGCGCTCGGCCGGGCGGGGGGCGCGGGGCGCGCCCGCCATGTTCGCGGAGATAAACCGGCGGACGCTTGCGTTCCGCGGCGGCGGCCTCGTCACCTCCACGGCGGCCGCCTCAGCGGCGGGGGCCGAGGCCTGGGAGCGGCAGGACCCCGAGGCGCTGAACGGGCGCGGGGCGGACGAGGAGGCGGAGCTGGAGGGGCTGGAGGCCGAGGAGCTGGAGGCCACCGCCGCCGAGGAGAAGGAGCTGCTGCTGCCCCAGGACGCGGCGTCGCCCCCCGCCGCCGCCGGCCCCATGTTCGCCGAGAGGAACCGCCGGACTCTGGCCTTCCGCGGCGGCGGGGGGCTTCTGGCCGCCCACCCCGCCGCCAACAATGGCTGCGAGGCCGCGGCCTGGCCGCGGAAGCACTTCAATGGGCGGGGGGCGGACGAGGAGATGGAGCTGGAGGGAGCGGAGGGACTGGAGACGGAGGGGCTGCTGGAGGGCAAGGAGCTGGTCCAGGACGGGGGTTCGCTGAGTGACAGCAGCGACGACGAGGAGGACGGCGAAGGGGGCAGCCTGGGCGACGGCAGCGGCGCCGAGGGCGGCAGCTGCAGCAGCAGCCGGCGGTCGGGGGGCGACGGCGGGGACGAGGCGGAGGGCAGTGGCGAGGGGGAGAGCATCCGGCACTTCCCGCTGGCCAGGCCCAAGTCCCTGCTGCAGAAGCTGCACATCTCCTTCCAGGGCTCCTGGCTCAAGGAGTTCCCGTGGCTCTACTACTGCCAGGAGACCGGCCTCATGTCGTGCGCCTGGTGCACCGCGGCCGTCGCCGCTGCTGCGCCCCCCGAGGTGATCATGTCCGGCGCGCCCCTGCCCGGGGGGCACGACGAGCTCTGCAAGGGCACCCGCAACTACAAGCGCACCCTGCTCCTGCGGCACCACCTCTCCGCCGAGCATCGCCTCAACGAGCCCGGCAGCGCCGAGCAGGTACGGCACGGGACGGGGAGGGGGCGGCGGGGAGGGAGGGAGGGGCAATCCCGACCTCCCCTTTGCATAGGTGAGGTTTTCCTGTGCTCACGTGTGTGAACTTCTTTAAATGGCTGCTCGTGGTTGTTGCTGCCCGACGGGCTGGCCGCGCCGCGCTGCTCTCGCTCGCCGCGTCCGGAGCGGGAGACGAGCCCCCTCTGGGATTTGGGGTTACTCTCCCGCTGGGTGTGGGCAGGCACGCAAACACAGCACGAGCTGTTGTTTGTGGCTGTATTCTGTTCCCGTTATCCGTCCGGCCCTGGCTGGTGCTGCTTTCATTAGTTCATCTGTTTATCTCGTGGAGATAAACCGGCGATGTGGGAAAAAAGTTGCGTACGAATCCCAGTGTCACAGCACTGATTTAAATACGCTCGTTACAACTTCCTCCTGCGGTGCAGGCGGAGGGAGGGCAGTGTCCGGCCGGCGACCGCTTGTGAAATGGGGACTCGGCGGCGTGAAATTGGAATCGCTCTGCCGCGCTTAGCGGTGTGGCCCCGGTGCACTAATCGGATAACTCCGTGTATTTAAGTTCTTCGCGCTGAAATCTTTTCTTTCCCTGCGTTGCCTTAGATTGAGTTGCTGAGCAAGAAGTCTGCAATCGCTTGGTGTGTGTTTGAGATAAACATGCGGTTTCCTGAAAGCCGTGTTACTATGCCAGCGCTCCTCTAACGCTGTAGGAGTAGTGAAACTCTTCACGTTCCCCGCTGAACTTGAAATCACTGTGTTTCTTGGCTGCTTTCACGAATGATGAGGCAGGGCTTGCCCTAGAATATATGTGGATGAAAAGCCCCTAAAGAATACTTGTGTTGAATCCTCAGCCTTTTGCAGCCTTTTCTCCTAGGGATGCCTCCGCTGCTGAAGGTCGCTCGATCGCTTCACTGGCGTTAAACTTGCCTGCGGGCGTTAGCTAAGTGTTGCTTCAGGTTAGGCTAGTCCTTGAACTGTTAGGCTGTTAGCCAGAATTAATTGATTAGTCACTCAGTTTTTCTGCATTTGTAATTCAGTTTTAATTAAAACACCCACCTTGGCTGGGTAGCTTTATTTGGAGTCTGAAAGGTAATGCGGTTCTTAAGTTGAGGTTATTGCTTGAGCACTCTTAAGGAGCTCAGGGTACCTTGGACAAGAGCTGCTAGTCAAGTGTTAGGGCAGGATATCAGGATTACAGGATGACTTATAAAACATTAGGTGAATGATAGTTTTCTTAGAACTACTTGGAAAGTGTATGCAAATTTTTTGTGAAGCTATTGCAGGACTGCAAGGGAAACCTCATGGTGTACAAATACCAGTTATCCAGAATATTATTTTTGGATTTACAAATGCAACATTCACCTTCAAGATGATTAATACTGCCTTTTCAGTGAGTGTAGTTTTATAGCAGCTGCTGTTACAGATATTATTTGGTAGTAGGTCATCTTATCAGTTTTCGTTAGTCTTCTGGGGTTTGCTGTTCACTCTGCAGTGTTTTAGCCAAACTTACTTTCAATTAGTTGTTTCTAATTAAGAGACTTATCTTCTTAGTTTCTTTTACTTCTTCATATCTTTGAAAATGTTCCATTTTGCATAATGCTGTTGCAGCGTGTTCCTTACAGTCTTGTTGCCTAGTTTCTAACTTTGAGGTGTGAATAATTACTCTGTAGAAGTATGTTCTGTCGCTTTGTAGCCTCCTGTGTTAGTGGATGCTGCTAATCCATGCCACACTTGGAAACTTCTCTCACTCTGTTTTAACTGTATTTAAATAAAAGTTATTCCAAGCATTTTTTCTCTACTCAGATAACTGTTCTTTTTCTTTCTGTCCTCTTACCCTGAGTCTGTTGTCAAACTGTTAAATATTGGGAGAGTGGAAGGGAGGACAGAATATTGGCTTGTTATCACAGTAGCCTACAAGTTAATGTAAGTATGTATTTCAAGATTGTAAGTGTTTATTTGAAGACTTTTCATTGCCATGGGAATATTTGTAAAAATGAATCTCTGCTTTTATACCACTGATAGTTTAAGAAAAAATATTTGTACTAACTGTGATAATAAATGAAACAGTAGGATAGATGAGTCAGTGGTTCTCTGCACTGTACAAAAGATAAGGTTGGGACAAAGGTAGCTGTAAAGAGATTTTTTTTTTGAGTGGGAAACAGTGCTTTGTGCATCCTTCTGCAGTTACATTTCAGTTAAGAACTTCTCACGAGGGAAGGAATTGCAGATTTTCAGGAGTCAGTGTAGTTTTCTTTGTGGCTTTCACGTTACAGTTGCTTTATCAAAAACCTGATTAAGAATCTCTGTTTTCTTTCCCTTCTATGTTTAATTTCCGTATCCTTTCATACTCTTAATGGCACTTGAATTTCTTTTGATACATATGTTTAAATTAATAGCAAAACAATAGCCCTATTTTTTTTCTAAATGCCATGATACCAGATACTTGGAACAAAAGTAGGTAATTTGTACCCTGATCGTATTTCCAACATACATAATGAGGCAGCAAAGCCGTTTAGATTTAATGAAACTTGGGAGAGATCTTTCAGCCTTTGTGTTAGAGACAGCACACATGTATTATGGACTTGACAAGCCTCCACTGCAGGGCATGTTTAGCAGCTGCTAATAAACATATGGCATAGTGCCACCACTCAAGCGCAGAAAGGAAATTGTAGGTGTTAAGACAGTAAAGCAGTAGAAATTTCTATAGGTCTGTTGGATATTACACTCATGAAGAAATGAGTGATGATTTCAGTTTATTTTTGGGATACATTTAATTTGGAATGCCAAAATACATCACAAGTGGTTGCAGCTGCTGTAATTCAAGGGTATTGAGCTGTCAACCGATGCTTCTTTCTAAGACCAAATTCTTGAGTCTTTTTCTATTCTAGTTTTTAAAATATTTTTTTCTCCACATTAAAGCGTAAGGAAATCTATCATCATCTTGAAACTACCTGTGTTTTTGTAGTGAACAGACTATTGTGTTGCAAGAATCTCAAGAAATGGATGCTTAGTGAGAAATCATGGCAAAATATTTTCATTCTTTGAAATGAATAAGATGCAGATTTATTGGCTGCTGGGGATTCCTCTCCTCAAACCATCTTCTTAAAACATTTTCTTCCTGGACATAATTTAAAGCTAAGCTTTGGAAATACTGCCAGAAAAGCTTTCTCCAGTCTAACAGGCATGTTGGTTTAAAGCAGAAGCTCTCCAAAAGGAGGAAGGCCTTTGATGTGTTATTTTTTCCATGTGAACTGGAATTGTTTGCATTATGTGAGCAGTGATGAATGGAAGTCATGCTTCAGATGTTAGAGTTACATTACAGTGTTCAAAGTTAACTTCTTGACTTACTCTTAGCAGAGCGAAGAAGTTGAGGAGGAAGTCAGGCCTTAGAGTAAACACTATCACTTAGTGTATTTTCATGTAGTGTTTTTATCAAACATCAAACTACTCAATTTGATACTAAGCAATTATTGAAATAATTTGAAGTTGCTGAGTTTTGTGTACAGCACACAGTGGAGCATCGTGTGCAGCTGATGGGACCATATTTTGAGATAATTTTCCTCTGCACGTGGTTAAGAAGCTACTGATAGCTTACTTTTTTAGAAGATACATTTATGAGAATAAGGATTAGTTTGGGGGCACAGGGAACTGCGGTAGAGCAAGATATGGTAGTGGGGAAAGGAGTAAAAAATGTGGAATAATTACTTCTCGTATACATGCAGCTGAGATGGAATCTGTGGTTAGGTTGGTTTGGGTTTTTCTTAATTCTTCCTGCTCTCACTGTTCTTCCTTCCAGGGACAGAGTATGCTGATGGAACAGTAGGAGAAAGAAAACTAAACTCCTAGTAGCAATTTTTCATCATCTGTTTCTGCTCCTGTTAGCTTTTGGGCAAGTTTAATTAATGAATTATACATATAAAATAGTAATTTGTCTTTGTGTGTATTCTATTGAAACTGAGCACAATATTAGTTTCCTTAAGCAGTCTCTGTTCTGTTACAGCTCTTCTTAATCTCACCCACAGAGAGAAGTCTTTGACTTCTGAAGCACTGAAGGTTCCATAAATTGAAATGAAATTGTGCTGATTTTTATCTTTTATTCCTTACTAGTGTTTAATAAAGGATGAGGTGGTTTGGTGTTGGGGTAACTTAGTTGATGAGAATATGGGGTCTGTATTCTGAAAATATAGTTGACATCTAAGCAAATATCATTAGGTTGTTGTTCTTATGAGAAAAACAACCCTTACGATGATATGTCATGTAAGTTACAGAAGTTTGCAAATACATCTTTTCCTGTAATTATTTTCTGCATCTTGCCTCCTGTTGAACTGTATTGTATTTTTTCTGTATCAATGTCTAAATCTCTCGAAGTAGTATTATTTTGTTCATTTTTCTCATAATAAATATCAGTTCTACTTGTCATACTTGATGTACATAGACTTGGTAACTGCTCAGATGTCAGGACTTCATCTGAGTTGTGGCACTAGGGTTAACTGTTGTACCATACCAGCAGTAAAACGGTTTTAGTACTGCAGTTAGGTTTAGAAATGTTTATGCACCCACTTCTGTAAAGCTATAATACTAATTAAAGCTGTAATACTGATTGATCTCTTTCTCCATCACACACCCCTAATAGCTTGGACACAGGTTGCATAATATCTCATTTTTCCACTCAACCTTCTAGTCTTGTCATGATGAAGATTTCAGTCTTGTTTTTCTGTAGCACATTTGTGATCTGCAGCTCCTCTTCACCATGCTGGCTTGTCCTGTTCTCAGGAAACAAAAACCGCATATTGTAAATAGAAATTTATTTTTTTGTCCCAGCTTGATTGGGTACATATACTTGCTTAGTTAAAATGTACTCTCTCTCTATTATTTAATCAGACATTTGTCAGAAGAAAAGAACTGCTGCAGGTCGTTTTTTAAATTTTATGCGGTGTTTAATGTGTTCTCAGAGAACGAAATTGGCAGCTATCACAGCATCTACCTAACGTTTACTGTGTGAGGTGCAAGTCACTGGTGATTGACGAGCGTGACAACACTTTAGGGTACTGTCATTTTCATATTAATCTGATCCAGTGTCAGTGTAATTGGTGTTTCGAAACTGTGCAGTGCTCCATTGCTAAAGTGACAGGAAGCTAGTCCAGAACCAAAATCTGCTGAGAGCTTAGCGTGACAGCCTTAGCTGTCCCACATCTGGAACAAACTGTTTCACAGTCTTGATCCGAGGTAGTACTTGGGGTGTGTCATAAAGTACACAAAAAATTTGAGGTGAGCAAAGATCTACTGCTTGTTTTCGCATAAAAGGCTAATTGCTTTTATTCCTTCCTCTTCAATGAAGTGTTTTTCTGAGAAGAGTAGAGATTCAGAAGCAACTTGAATATGTCAGCAAACTGAAATTTCTCTGCAGGAGATGCTGAAATGGCGCAGTTTGTTTTGGTTATACCAGGTCTTATTTGCTGCTTATATATGTAAACACTGGTTTAGATGTAGTTACAGCCTCAGTTGTCCTTCCAGTGGTCCACACTGATGAGTACTGATTTAAACCACTAAGGTCTGTGGGGTGGAAAGTGACTTCTAAAATATATGTAGCTGGTTTCTGCAGTAGTCCCAAAATAAGAGTAGTACTTTCCTGCAACGTGTATTTTACCTGCAGCATTGCTTATGGGCTCATGACAGTGCTAACATTACCTTCTTAATACTGATTTTGACCTGTAATGTTGAGGCAGGTGAGCTTTAACACCACTTCTAGTTCCCTAATCAGTGAGGTGTTTTAGGAGATGAGAGAGGAAAATAATGCTTTGGCTTGGAGCTGTCCAGTTTTGGTCTTTCCTCCTTTGCTAGGAAAGAAGAGAGAATCTTGGAGATCTAGTATGAAACAGACTGTCATTGTTGCTGCTCTTGATGGCAGCATATGTCAACCCATATAAGTATGGTCTCAAATATGCCAGTCTGTGTTTTCTGCTTTCTCCTAGCTGTTGCTTTGTAGCATCTCTGAATCATCTTTATCTAAACATGAGTTAAAAGTCTTCTATGTGCTCAAAAATCCAGTTCAGATCTCTTGATCTCTCCCTGTCTGAACTAATCTTTAATAATGAATTATGCCTTGGTGTTGGATTTTCTGAAAATATCAGGTTTTAGCAAAATTTTGGAGCTGTGTTTGAGATCACATCTTAAAAAGGTTGTGTGTGTGTGTAATAAGTGTTGTGCCAGTGTTGCCACTAGAAAGTTTGGGAGGCTTATTTGAAGAAAGTCTGAGGCAAGTATTGTAGTGGAAGCTTAAGTCAGGAGATTTTTTGTCATCTGCAGTATTTTGTCTGCTTGTCATGTGATACACTGTTTAATCCTAAAACTGCTGCAGTTAAAAAGCAAAGGATAAATACTTAATTTGTAAAACTGTGTAAGATATACTTTTGCTGTTATATCTACTTTAGCAATATGCTTTCTTTAAAACATTCAAGACAGATTGGGACATACAGACCTAATTTGTGTCTGTTAGTATCTCAGCATGAAGAAAATGTTGAATCACTTAGCCGGATTCTGCTTAATTGTTTAAGTGGAGATTTCTGGGGAAGTACAAGGGATTGGATATGTAAGAATCATCTAGTTAAATCTTTGGAAAGAGAGGCTCCTGAATCTTTAATATATGTGGGTTAGGAATAACAAGTACTTCACACTCAACTATATATTTCCTTACTTTTGGCTGAAATTTCCCTTCCTTTGCCCTCGAGGTGAATCTAGTTCTGTTTGTTTTAAACTTGGGGGTGGAAGTTGCAGAATGAGAGCATGATTTTTAGTTTTCAGAAATGTCTTGTTATTTTTATATTCCTGTCTGCCTTTGTGACAAAGAACATAAATAACAAAAAAAAGTTTGATTAAAATAATCTTCTTTAGTTTATTTTAATATCCTTATGATTGTGTTGAAGAACTAAGGAGGGCATTTATTAAGAGCTAATTATGTTTGTGTGGTTTTTTAATTGCAGGAGGCAGAGTTACCATCAGAACTGAATAATGAAGGATACTGTGATTTTAACAGCCGGCCAAATGAGAACTCTTACTGCTATCAGCTCCTGCAAGAGCTCAACGAGCAGAGGAAGAAAGGCATTCTTTGTGATGTTAATATTGTGGTGAGTGGGAGGGTCTTCAGAGCTCACAAGAACATCCTGGTTGCAGGCAGCCGATTCTTTAAGACTCTGTATTGCTTTACAAACAAAGAAAGCCGTAACCAAACCACTGTTACCTATTTAGACGTTGTTGCTGTTCAAGGTTTTTCTGTCATCTTGGACTTCTTGTATTCTGGTAACCTCGTGCTCACGAGCCAAAACGCCATTGAAGTGATGTCAGTGGCCAGCTACCTTCAGATGACGGAGGTTGTCCAGTCCTGCCGCAACTTCATTAAAGATGCCTTAAACATAAGTATAAAATCAGAAGCTCCAGAGACTGTTGTAGTGGATTACAACAGAAGATCTGTTAGTAGGGATGGTTTATCTCCAAGGGATCAAAAAGTTGCCAGTTTCTGGGCAACACGAAACCTTACCAACTTGGCAAGTAGCATAAAAACTGAGAATGATCCCTACCCTATTGATGAGGGCCAAATGGAAAGCTACCAAATGAATGACTGCAGTTGGGTCCAGGACAGCTCACCTGAAATGGCTGAAAATGAATCTCAAGGTGAGGGAAAAGTTTTCGTGTGGAATGACATGGGTACACAGGGACAATCAGTTCCAGAACCTGGAAAAGCAAGAAGGAAAAACCAAACTGCAAAGAGATTTATTTATAATATACCACCTAATACTGAAGAGAATTCTGAAGATTGCTCAGTGTTGCAACCGTCAGTCCCATATCCAGAAGAAGATTTGTCATTTATTAAAGAAGAAGCAGGTAAATATTGCTTAATGTCAATTATGTCATTTGAAAATTAAAGTACTGACTGCAGTACCTGACTACATAACTTTTGGTTTTTTATTTTTTAAATTATTATGCTGTATGAATAGTTAATGTATGTGTTTGAAGTACTGTCATTTGCCTGCCTCACTTTTTGATGAATTAATAGTTTTGAAAACTTACTACAATTTAGGAGCAAGTTAGGGGTGAATTTGAGACACAACTGGAACAAAGTTCTTTAGATGTCTGTTGTTTCTAAAGCAGTTTAAAATGTATGCCTGCTTCAAACATCAAGGAACTGTGGATGTCTCCTCCAGGGGCCCTGCTCTGCTCCTGCTGCAGGGCTGGAGGACACAGACGAGCAGTAGTCCCGCAGGGGACACATGGGGACCCACGGTTGTTCTGTGTGGTTCCAACAGTGCTTGAGTGCTGTGGTGACACGTGCCAGTGCAGAGCAGTGTGGGATGGGACTGGGGATGTGTTTCTCCAGTACAAGAGACCTTCGTGTGCTTAGTGAGTAGTGTGACACAACAGAGCAGCTCTGGAGAAGCAGCTGTGCTGAGGAGCACTTCTGCAAATGCTTGTTACTTATCTCTGGTCTTCATCTCTCAACTCTAGGTATGTCTGCTTTAGCTTTACTTGGGAGTTGTGCTTGTGAAGTGAATTTCCTGTACTTCTCTTACTGGCTAAGCTTTGTTAGACTGCACAGGATTCCTTCTGGCTGAGCTGGCATGGTTTCAGGAACATGACAGTCGCTAGTATGCCTCAGATCCACAGCATCAGATTAGATTTAGCCTAAGCGAAGCACCTTTAGCTGCAGATAGTGGGGAATGTTGAGTCCTCAGCACCCACCAACAGTTCTGCCTGTGCTGGGCTATACTGCTTGTCCTAGTTGCAGTGCCACAAAAAAAGACAACAGAGGGTCTGAAGCAGGAGCTGAGGATGTGTGTATTTGTGTCAGAAATACAAAATTTCTGACACAATTTAGCATGTGATTTCTATTGACGATTTATAGGGGTTAACTATTCAGTGTCTTTTACTGATGGAAATATAGAGAATATGTCTTCTGTATGATGGCATCAACAACAGATATAAATAGTTGTTTGGATTGTGTGGGATTTTGTATGTGTGCTGTGAAGATTTCTTAGAGAAATAATGGAGGGCACGGGCAGTGCAGTATGTTTAGTCCTTGGTTTTTTGGGTGGTTTTTTTTTTTTTGTTGGTTGGTGGGGTTTTTTGACAGAAGCACCAATGTTTCCAGTAACTTGTTATGCTAAAGAATTAAATTACAAAATACATCCATGTAGCATTTTGATGAAATGAGCTGTATTGAAGACAGAGCATATTGAATATGGTTGTGATATCTGTCCAAAACCATTGAAAGTTCTGTGACTGCAGGGGAAAGTTTATTTTACTGAGTTCTAAAATACTAGTCAACTAGTGATCTCCTTGGTATTTTCAGAGCACACCATATATGTTCTTAAGTACATAATTACATTTTCTGTCAGTGTCAGAATTCTTTTGGAAACCATATCTAATATTTTTGTAATATCTTCACTTACACTAAGTTCTTGAATGCATATTGTGTGAAACAAGAAGAGTGACTGAAGTAGGGCTTAGTCTAACTTACTTTTCACCCATAGTCCGTTCTTCAGCTTTTGGTATTCTTTCTCTTCTACTTGTGGCTCTTTTTCTTTGCTTTGCGGGTAGATTCCACTCTTAAACACTCTTCTTTTAACTGCTCTCTCTATGCCAAAGAAAAGGTGGAAGAGGGAGGAGTGGAGAGTTGGAAGAATGTCAAGAATGAGTTGTAGAGTAACCTGCAGGTTATACAATAACTTTTTAGTTTTGGATTAAATTTCTTGTGGGGATGGAAAAGCTACAAAAAATAATAGGCACTGAGAGGTAAAAATCCATAAGAAAATGTCATCTGGAATAGATATAAGATAATTCTATAAGAAGAAAAATAAAGAGTAGTGAATTCTTATACTCAGAGCTAAGGAATGCACTCTCCTGTTGATTGCTAAAATGGAAACAATGAGCTTCTACTATTAGCTTTGTCATGTTCTGATGAGGATAACACCAGTAGTTATGAACTGTCAGTTACATGCAGGGTGAGTTTCTGTGCCCTTGATTTAGGTTTGGGTTGGTCTGGTGGTTTTGTGATGATATTGTGGAAGAGAAGCCTATTTAAGATCACTGCTCTCACTACAAAAATTTATCCCTGAAGCCACTTCCTTGAATTCTATAGTAAATGAATTTTCCAGTTGGGTACAGTTGGTAAGTATTAGATAATAAACAGTAAAAGCTTTCTGAAGCATCTGCTACCCCTCTTGTTCCAGTAAAGCAAATATGTTAAACTGCTCCTTGCTGAACAGGAGTTTTTCTACTTGTATCCAATAAGGATATGTCAGCTGCTGCTTCTTCCCACCCTGTGTTTCTGATTCATTTCTGATGCCTTGTGAAGGCTGACCTAGAATAGAGGCTAGATGGAGTTAAAGAATAAAGTAGGTATTTATTAAAGGGCCTCAGTGGATCCACCTTGGGCAGCACAAGCACCCAGCCAGGGCTACACCCAAGATGAATCCAAAATGGTCACAAAATAGACGACCGGGGTCTCACAGTTTTATAAGTTCTGGTCCATTTGCATATTGGAGTTAATTGTCCAATTGTACCTTTAGCTTATGAAGTCCCGTCCTTCTTGTTTTTCTCTCTTCCTTCCACTGTTGTTTATTCTTTTGGGCCTGAAACTTAGGTCATTTGTCCTTAGTCCCCAGCAAGAGAAGGAATTGTTTTGTCTACTTACTCTGTGAAGAGAGTTTACTATCCCCTAATATGAAGATCAGAACTACACACTAAAACAATACAGAATCTGAGAAATATAAAAGCTAAAACCTGAGGCATCATTGCCAGTGAGTTTATTTAACACCTTCCCTGTAAAAGTAGCATGTTGGTGAGCTTTAAAGAAGCTTTAAAAAGGTTAAGATGGATTTGAAATTCCTTGTACTGTGTTACATTTACTTATATGTTACTTAAGTTTTCAAGACTTTTCCAGTTTTAGCTATATTAATTAAAGCAGCTGTTTAACTAAAACATGGAATCTTACCGCCTATATCAGTATTTTCTCCTAGTTGATAATCTGCTAAAATAGTCTTTTACTGTTTACAGCCATCATTCATCCTACAATTAACCATTTACCATAGTGAAAATAACCATGCAGACAGCATGGTTATTACAGTCAGTGTTACAGTGTCACAAAAGGTCAAAAGCCCAGTGAGCATAATTCATCATATGTTTAATATCTGTTCATGGGGTGATTTTTGTCAATTTTCATCACTTCTTTGGTATGTCTTTCATCTGGACGTGGTGTTTTTGTTTTTTTTGTAAAGTGTCCTATCCTCAGACTTCAGAACACAGCTATGAAGTATTGCTTATGCTTTCTGGAACTGACTGCTGGCTTTTAGGAGACTTGCATGCAATATCCCAGTAGCTTTATGAAGCTACAAGTGTATAATTTGTTACTGTGATTTTCAGGCTATATAATGCTGTACTCTGGTGGGGGTGAGGGAAAGAATAACAAGTGCAGGATTAAAACAGTCCTTGGTGGAACAAGAGGGTTCCTGACTGATTTTGTAGGGGTTCTTAAAGAATTTAATTCAGCTTGCTGTAGAAACAACTACTTTTCAGAAGGATACAGACAGCAGCTAAACCTGCTTAAAAACATGCAGTGCTGGTCTCAGCTTTTGTCGTGATGCAAGGGAGGAGCATAACACAACTTGATTAGGGCTTTACAATAAAGCAGGTATCTTTGTATTTGAAGAAATCAAGATTGATGGACTTATCAGGACACATGTATATTTCTTGTAGGGATAAACCCCACTTGGCTGACTGTGTTACAAAAGAAAAACAATTGTATATTTTTCCTACTTCTCCATGGTACTATAACTCTGTCTTATTTTCTTTAGACTTTAAGCTGATACCCTGATTAAAAGGTGTAAGTTCCTTGATGGACCTTTAACCACTTTATTTGCCCCATTCCCTGTGTAATCCAGTATTGAAGGTGTCAAAGGTTTTTAGAAGTCATCTGAAAACACTGCAATATCTGAGGGTCAACCTCTTCCCCATTCATTCAATTTATCTCTCCCAGGGATCATCCCAAAGACAAGCAGGTTCCCTCCTCACATTCTCACAGTATGGTCTGTCCCTAAGCCTACAACTCCGGTCAGTGTTTTGTATATTACTGGTGTCAATATGCAGGTTTTTTTTGGTTTGGGTTTTTTGGTTTTTGGAGGTTTTTGGTTTTTTTGGGTTTTGGGGGGAGGGGGTTGTGAATGGGTTGCGGAAGAAGGTTTTGTGGTGTCTACAGATCTTCTCTGCCTGAAAATCACTTTGACTCACAGTGTAATGCATTGACTTACTAAAAAGGGTCCATGAGAGCAATTAACTTCCCCACAAATAAATGGTCTGCATGAGGAAAATTCCTTACTTTCTTGTGTTTCACTGGTATAGTTGTTGGGTGAGATCAGCAAAATAGCTTTCACTTTCTTGGGAAGGAATTTTTCAGGGAAGGTGTGATAATCAAGTTGAAAAGCAAGTGCTTAATATATTTGGCATCAGTTAGTGGTCTTCTGTCTGGGGTAGTTAATGCTAGATCTGACTCCATAGTCACAGCAATATACCACTTTTTCATGAATGAAAAATAGTAAAAATTGAGAGCAATTTGTAGCAATAGATGGAGTATGAATAAGATTGCATTGGCAAAATGTCTTAAGTATATCTGAGCCCTCTGTTGCAAGAGGCAGTTGACCAGTAATGTGCTTCCAGAATAAGCCTTTTCAGGGGAAGCAAGGTTAAAGATGTGAGGAATACTCTGGGAACAAAGGGAGCTCAAGATACTTTGTTTTCCCCACCTTCCTAGTATGTCAGTCTTGGCAGTGCTGTTTCCTCTGTCATGTTACCTAACATAAGCAACAAATCCAGCTCTCTAATAGCAATCCAGATTGTATCAGTAGATTACCACTGCTTTCTTTGCAATCCTTGAAAGCTATGGCCTAATTGCTTATCCAGTCTACTTTGTCTTTTTTAATTGATTAGATGAGCAGTCAGTGTCAAAAATATAGTGAAAAATAGCATTTATTTTTCTCTTATTTTGGCACTGTTTCCAGTGCTAATATATGTAGAGAAAACAGAAGTTCACTACAAACAGCTGTATCTAATGCAAAGTTTTGTATCTTTTCCCTCAGTGCACCATATGTGTGTCCTTTTCTGTAATGCCCTGTTCATGGCTTCTGTCAGTGCACTTCTCATTATTTCCCATATCATCACCTACTCAGTAATGTATGGTTTTCTGGCCCCCAAATCAGTATATTTTCTGATATAAATCAGCAGAGTGAAATTTGTCAAACTAAGGATGCTTCTCGCTTAGACATGTTCTCTCTTTCTGGTGGTGCATGCCTACCTCTTGCCTTCAAAACTGAAAATCAGTGTATCTGGCTTCTGGTTATCCTTTTTTCCTGAGAACAAATGCAGTAAAACATAAATACTTTCACCATGTTTTTAATAGCTTTTTTAATGGTGTAAAAGCCACACAACCATTTAATTTTATTTCCCACTGTCCTTATCTCTTCTTAAGTCAACATAGTGTGAATTTTAGTGCTGATGGTTAATCAGCTTCTTTGTATTCTGGGTTTTTTCATTATTTTGGCTTTGCTTGTTGTTGGCTTTTATTAAAGATCAGATTACTGATAACCTTTTATCCATGCAGGCTAAATGAATGGGTAAATGTTTGAGGTTAATTGACATTTGGATTATTAACTTACAACTCTTAGAAATCAACTAAAGTGTAAAAAGGTAACTTTAGATCAGAGAAGAGTTGTGATCAGGTGGTTTAGTCTGGAGACACAGAATATTATTGCTTCTAATTAACTTTTGTTTTTTTCCCTAAAAGATCTGCCTTACCTGTGTACCTCTTTCCCCCTGTGCACCCTCTCCCCAGTATACCAGTATGACTGCATCCATACTTGCTTTCAGCCTCTTATCAAGAGGCTATCATGTGGCTTTAAATTGACCAGAACAGGTCAGATGATAATTGTGTCTAGTTTTGCAAGCAGGTTTCAGGGGCAGTAGCCAGGGTAAGAGGAGAAGTGGGAGAAGATCCTATGAGCCACAGGGGTCTGTAAATATTGCATTCTGGAAGCTTACCTGACTGTAGGCTCTATATCCAGCTGGGGAAGGTAGTAGAGGCTGGGTATTGCACTTCCAGCTTCCAGTCTGTATGTAATTCAAGTCTGTCTTGTTTGGATGAGCAATTAGACACTAAAGATGCCTTTTGCATGGTTTTGTTTTGAACACATTAAATGTGTGCTTAATCTAGAAAGCAGGTTTTCTAGGTCAACGAATTATTCTAAGAATAAGCATTAGGTTTAATTATTATCTACTTAGTCATGTATACTGAAGCACGAAGCATGTGTAGCAACCTCTTATCTCTTGTGCTATCTGTGCTGGTGTTCTTTCATGTTATAGTGGGTCTTCTCTTCCAGTGGGAGATTGAAAGATTTAGTAGCTACTACCTACACTAGATGACAGCTTTTAAATTTGTTTGGCTCTATGCTGAGTCTTGTGCTAAGATCTCGAATTATGCAGGGGTTTGACCTCCTAAGTTCCCTCAAACTTAAATAGCAGCTATGTACATAAACGTTCCTAGTGATATTTAGTTTGTGTTCTCTTAAATACAGAAGAATTGTCAAAGTGACAGTGTTATAAAATGTGCTCAGCTTGGTCCAGCTCTTACCTATGGTCAGTCTTTGGTATATGCTTATTCTGAAGGAAGCTATACAATAGTGCCTGTACACAGCATAATGTTACATCTGTGTGCAGTGAAGACTTGGGTCTGTTGATCTTACAGATATTCATCCTATAAGGGAAGGAAAAGTGATTAAAATATTTTATTACTGACTGACCTTTCACTGTTCAGCTACAGTTCTAGTACAGGGAGAAAAATCTACAAAAGGATCTAATACTTTAAACATTATAAAAGTGAGTTTGTTTTTTCCCCCTCTGCTAGATCCTGAAGCCTGCTGTTATTTGGAGGCTTTTAGCCTTAAGATCAAGACACCTTTGCTTTTACCCAGACTGTGCAACACTGCTTCCTCTCTAATCCTTTCTGGTGTATTACAGAAGGAAGTCTTCCTCCTCACCTCAAAGGAATGTGTAGTTGGCATGTCTGTAGGGTATCTGTGTTCTATTCCTTGAGCTGTTGAGATGCCATTGCTGGAGTCCATCACTCCAAATTAGTATAAGGAGTTCTTGCCTCTTTTGGACATAACAGCAGTTATGTCAGTAATTAGAGTCAGTAATTAAAAAAAATTTCCTCACTGCTTTGTTTTTTAAGGGAGAGGGAGGTTTATTCCCTTCCCTCTTCTTCCTTTTATAGCAAAACAGGTAGTTAGATGAGCTATTTCTTGTCTTCATTCACTCAAGCTCTGCTTTTAAAAGCTCTGGTGGAATGCCTAGTTTGGCAGTCATGATGCAACTTTGCTTGTTGTTTGCCATTGTCTAATGGATAAGATAGAATTCTAAGCTTCCTAGTTGTTAAGTGATCTCCTTCTGAACTGTTGTCTTATGTTGCAGACCAAATCACTGCTGCCAGTGGTAATGCTGCCTGAGCAGTAAATGAAACTACTGTATGTGTCTCATGCTGTGAGGATTTGTAATCTGTACTTTTTTCCAGTAAAACTGCAAGCTGGAAGTGTTTAAATATGCAGCTTGCCACTAGCTGTGTGAAATTCCGGTTTAGCCCAAGAGAATTTCCTTTCCCAAAAAATCCTCAGAGTGAACAGTGTAGAGATAAAAAGAAGTCTTTGGACTATTAGAATGTATAGTTTCAGGCTTGAAAGCAAGAATACATCTCCTCAAGACTGTTCACAGTGGTGACATTGGGAATCCAGTGTGAGTACTCAACTACCATCCAGAGAAATAAAAAGAAATCTGCCAGTTACCACTGCAGTTTGTTTATTTAACAACTGTTTGCCTGTGAGGAAAGTAATAGATTTATAAGTTCATGATTTCCAACAAACTCCTGTCTTGGGGATTGGGGGGAACATTGATTTGCACTATTGCCAGAAGAGCTTTTGCCCAACAAATATGATTTTGTTAAATTCTTAGTGCAGCTTTATTGTGTACTATTTATAGTTCTCTGTGCTCTGTAATAATGACTCCATGTTCACTGATGCAGTTCTTGTTACAAAGTATGGAATGAAACAAGCAAAGATATTTTTAAGGCATTGTTCACTTCTGAATGGTTTTATTTTTTCAAGAGGAAAAAAGGATACAAAGACAACATAAACTGCAGAAGATCTTGTCTTAAGAGCAAATGTAAATATGCAAACTAGTTTAAGCTGTTATATTCCGAGTAGTTACAGTCTCTTGAATTGATGTGGTTATAGAGTAATGGAGATGATAATTCAGAAAAGGATTTAGACATAGCTGTAGGATCCTTTATATAAATAAATGCATTTAAAGCACTGTATATGTATACCATGAAGATATTTTAAAGCAATAAAAAAAACCCCATGCCTCGAAGTAAAAAATACTTTTGTACCAGCTAGACTACTGTGGCAGTCCAGGTGAAGTCACTGCACAAAGCAGTTCTGAAGAGAAAGGTTTTCTGATGGAAAACCTTTCAGCCCCCTCATGATGATAGTGAGGGAATACATATCCTTACTATCAAAGTCCCTGTAGTATGAAAAAGGCTTTCAGTTTTTCTCAGGATGGGGGGAAGAAATGGTGCTCTGCAGAGTAGCTCAACAGTCTCATTTAATTGAAATTAGGAATACAGTTATTTATTGTTTTAGTATTGAATATTATGTGACAACATGCTATAATTACTATTGTAAGGTTAGAAACTTTGTCACAGTTTAAAAGGGATATATATATATTGCTAAACAGATTAGATTGATGACTGATTAGAACCCAGGAAGCTAAAGAAAGAATGTGTCTTTAATAGCTACTTCAAGTGACTTCAAGTATGGACTGTTGCCGGGTACTTCAAATGACTTCAAGTACGGATTGCTGCCGGGTACTTCAAGTGACTTCAAGTATGGGCTGCTACCGGGTACTTCAAGTGATTTCAAGTATGGATTGCTGCCAGAATCTTGGCCAAAAGAAGCTTGGGAAAATGGTAAGTGTATCTGATGGAGAGTAGGTAGAGGGTTAGGAAATTATTTAATCAGTCTTCTTCCATATCATTTGCCTTTCTGGATAATGTACTTCTTTGGAGGGAGGAAAAGGAATTCAAATGTATGGAAGAGTAAAACCAGAATGTGATTTATATCAGTTCTAGTATTGTGGCTGAGTGTGAAGGTACCTGAGGTCTTTAATAACTTGATAGCTGCCTGTCCCCTTACTAAGCTAAATACAGATAAATGGCCTTTGAAATTGAAAACTTGGATGGTGAAGATATGGAAATAAATATAATTTTAAAATGAGATCCCAGCATATGTCTTGCTATTAAAAATAAAAAAATTCATTGCAATAAATGTTTTTAGTCCTGTGCAGCTATAATTAAGCCTTTTTCTGTCAGTTCAAGCTAGTAGTTATCTGTAATTATTTTTCTCTCTGAAAACATACTGAAAATACCACCATGTCTAAAACAATTGTTGCTAATTCCTTACAATACATAAAGTTTTCAGTAAAAAGAAGATATCAAGTACTTGGTATCAAGTATGGGTAATAGTAACGCTTACCTCTTCTCTTTAACTGAGATGTTACTGGGATGTCACTTATGGTTTATTTTAAATATTTTGGGGTTTACAGTAGAAGAAATGTGGTCATGAGAAGGTGAAATTTGCTGGCAGTCAAGAAATTAAAAGCTGGGTCTCAGGAAGTCTGCCTGTTCTTAAACCATTAAATTCCTATATATCTTACAGCTCTGATGTCTGTCTGTATAGGACTTACTTTTCTTCATGCAAGCCATTATGTGACGTTATGTGGACATGCAGCTCACATGAGTGCTGCAATATGCAAACTTGTGAATATTAGCAAAACGTAACTTCCATCTTTGGATGAATTTAAAAGCTCAAAGAAGGCAGCTCTAGAGACAGGCCTATGAGCATGTGCACATAATGTGCAATTACTCATGTTTTCTTCCTACTAGCGTGAATATTAGAAACTCTTGCACATAATCATGTAGCCTTAGGCAGTGCTTTTTGGATGCTTCTAGATGGTTATGATTATGTTGATAAGTTCTCACCTGTAGTGAGTCAGTATGCTATTATCAAAATCTTGTATTTCTCTGTGGCCTTGTTCCTGTCATAGAATCCTGTGTTGTTCTTTTTCACACAGTAATAGGCAGCTGCATTAAACCTGTTTTGCATATATCCATGGGCAAACTATATAAAGAGTTCTCCTCCATCATAAGGAAGAAGTGGGATATTGCTACTTCCAGAAGTTTTTTCTGCTCTTTTTATTTTTTGTGCTGTTAGATCAAAGTAGAAAATAGGTAAAATCTGAACCATTAACTTCCTTTTTGAGAATTTCAGAACTTTGCTACCTCTTCGTATCCTACTCCTCTTGTCAATATTCATTCTTACTTATACTTTTTTTTAAGTCACATCTTGGTAGATGGTTCCTGCATGTAATTCTAAATAGAATATTAGAAGAGAAGATTGCGACTGTCGAAATGCTGCAGAGTTACAGGGTTTCTAATCCAGAAGAAAATGTTTTCTGGTATAACTGACATCTAGGAAAATGGAGCATTGGTAAATTTTATTTAACTTACTTCAATTAATGAAATAAGACTCCTGTGGTAAAAATGCCTTTGTTACAAGTAGGTATTTTTCTAGTAGAATTGTACATGTAAAACTTAGCAGCGTTTTTGATTTCTGCAGACAGACATTGTCCTGATTTTGCTGATGAAAAGATACATGGTTTTTTTTATTGTTTTGGCACCTGTTTATTTTTGTTTACCAGACATAACATATTTAGATGATTTTTTTGTGTGTTTCATTATCTTTTCTCCTGATGCTTCTTTTAGGCGATTCCTCTGCTTTAATCATGAACAAGCTGAAGTGTCCACACTGTAATTATGTAGCCAAATACAGAAGAACACTAAAGAGACACTTGCTCATTCACACAGGCGTGAGATCTTTCAGTTGTGACATCTGTGGGAAGCTGTTTACACGAAGAGAGCATGTAAAGAGACATTCCTTGGTAGGTAATCTCAAGTGTTCATGTATATGTATGCACATGTATGAGTGGGGTTTTTGGGGTTTTTCAGGTGTTTTGGTAGTTGGATCAAACTGTTCTCTGATTTGACATAATGTAAATTGTCTGATCTGAAATGGATGAAGATAAGCATTTCTTGGATAACTGTGCCTCTTGTTTTCTTAATGGAAAATACAATGTCAATGAGACAGTAATTTCAAGATTATTTTGAAAGTGATGTGATAAAGGGATAGTGTATATAAGTATTCTGTAGATAATGAAAAGCAGTTTTGGCTTAGCTTTACTGCAGTAGAACAGCACATCTTGGTCTATAGTACTGAATCATCATTTTCTGTGAGGGCACCCTGTTAATTCAGGAATTGCACAATATCTTGAGGTAGTTCTGAAATGTTTATTTCACTACCAGACAAAGCTATAGTATAGTATCTGCTTTAAGATTAGGAAAGAATGAAAAATATCTGATGCAGAAAGTAAACATCTGTCTGACTTGCATTCTGCCAGTACCATAACCAGCAGTTCAGCTTACCCTCTCCTATGCACATTGCATAACTCAGGATTTGACTTGAGTACTTGTTTATCTGAGGATCCAGAAAAAGTTTTATCTGTCTTGGGTATTTTGTAGGTATTTTGTATCTAGTCTATAAGGAAACTAAGACTTCATTATAATATATACTGTATAAAATCCAGGGTGTATTTTAGTGCAGTAATAAAAGCAAGCTCATGTTGGTGGTGAGAAAATAATAACATTTCTCCAACCTGTGATTTTAAAAATTTCCCTCATTTTGCAAGATGTTTTGTAGATAGACAGAAAAGGTTAGTTAGTACATTGAGTGGGGTAAATTGAACTTCTCCAAGGTGCTGCACCTGGGATGGGGCAACTCTTGGTATCTATACAGGCTGTTGGATGAACATGTCAAGAGCAGCCCTGCTGGGAAGGATTGGGGATGCTGGTGGGTGAGAGGTGGGACATGAGCCACCAGTGTGCTCTTTCATCCCAGAAAGCCAAATGTATCCTGGGCGGCATCAAAAGCAGTGTGGCCAGCAGGGTGAGGAAGGGCATTCTGCCCTTCATGAGACCCCACCTGGAGCATTGCATCCAGCTCTGGGGTTCCCAAAACAGGAAGGACATGGAACTCTTGGAGCTACTCCAGAGGAGGGCTATGAAGATGATTGGAGGGATGGAGCATCTCTCATATGCAGAAAGACTGAGAGAATTGGGGCATTATTGCCTCATTGATGGCCATCCTCCTTCCTTTGTGGCTCACCAGAGAAGGTGGCAGCAGTGGGAGTTAGTTGGTCTACCAGGAAGAGTAGAGTGGGACTTCAGTTTTCTGTCTTGCATTGTCTAACCAGGACTTGTAGCTGAAGATTTTTTTTCCTTCAGGAAAGGAGATGAAGTCAGACAATGCGAAAACAGCTGTGGAGTGAGCTCAGTGCAGTTCTGTGCTTTAACTGAAGTGTTCTTTCTGTGACGAAGTCAGAACACTTTTTTTTTTTTTCCTGGGCTTTTTTTCCTCCCTCCCTTCCCCTTTCAGCTCAACAAACCTCAAACGTTCTGCCTTGTGTGAAGTATTATAACGAGCCTAGAGGCTGAGGAAAGCACATATATCAGCTGTACAGACTATACAGCAGAGCTGAAGTAACTATTTGTTTCATGACCTAATTTATTTTTCCCCTCATCTGGGTGGTAATTTCTTTTTTATCTAAAATTGCAACTTTTCAATGGGACTTCAAATGAGATATTTAAGCACATAATTGTAATCTGTTGTGGGAACACCAGATAGAAGAAGGAAGTCTTCGACTTAATTTTTTCATAGATAATAACTAATATACATGATTGCTGAATTCAGTTACTTGTACAAGCAACATACTTCCAAATTCAAAATCAAAATCTATGTTTAGTCAACAGCAGGCTTCTAATTTTACACACAGACACAAATATAGGACAAAAAAATTACCTAAGGGACCTGAAAAGTTGATGTTAGTTTTAATTGTGTTGGGAAGGAGAAGTCATGGAAGAATTTTGCTCTTTGAATTCTTGAATTTAATAACTCTTGCTTGTTTCTTAATATTTATAGGATTTAAAATTGTAAACAGCAATTTTCTAAACGAGTTATCTTGTGTGCAGTGGAAGGGTTTGTGCTGCTCTCATTGCTTCTGAGTCTTGCTCTGTACCCTGAGGAGATGTGACCTGAACACTCACCTGTGTACAGAACAGGCGACCTGCTGAGCAAACAAAGTGGTTTGCTTGTGGGTAGTAGCTCATATCGTACATAAATAGATCTCCAGTAATCCTTCCTTACTCTGAATAGTGTTAAGTATATTTTGGAAAAGTTAAAAATATGAATTTTTATATAAATAATTATTATTGTTATTAATAGTTTTCTAGTACTATATGCAAATGTAGCCTAATATGCATATATTCAGCTTCCATATTTCTCTTCCATAGGTGCATAAAAAGGATAAAAAGTATAAGTGTATGGTGTGTAAGAAGATTTTCATGCTAGCAGCCAGCGTTGGAATAAGACATGGATCACGACGTTATGGAGTTTGTGTAGACTGTGCAGATAAATCCCAGCCTGGAGGGCAAGAGGGAGCAGACCAGGTGCAGGACACAGATTTCCCTAGGGATGAAGAATATGAAGAAAATGAAGTGGGAGAAGGCGATGAGGAGCTTGGTGATGATGTCGAAGAACAGAATGACCAATCTCGATGGGATGAAGGCGGGGAAGTTTGTATGCCTTTAGATGACTGACAGAGCATGAGACTTCAGGGTGCTGCAAATGGACACTGTATGGATTGACTGTTTGAATTTTTGGACTGAAGGCTTGCGAAATATGGTACAGGCTGGATGGTAGTTATGTTGCTGTGAAAATGTAGGGTCAAAGCCTTATAGCAAAAAAAGGATTATTAATTTTTTTATGATATTTGCACAGGACTGTACAGCATACAACCGTTTGGTTGAATTATACAGAGTCCTCACATCTACAGTCAGTTATCAAAAGAAAAATGTATTTTTTATTATTTATAGGCTATAGCTACTTGGGTCCTATTCAGACATAGTAGTAACTGTAATTATGTTACACATTCATGTACCTGTTTACATGAATGAAGAAAATTGCAATTTGGTATGGAAATACAAAGACAGCTTTCCCAAATCCACTCGTACTTTTGTCAGCGAGTCAGTGAAGCTAATTTGGGCTAGTGGCTCATTTTCCACAAGCATGTCTTTGCCATACAAACCTTACCTCTCCTGTAATCTGATAGGTGAAAGCCAATCATTTAAATATGTGTCACAGATATTGCCAACATCGTATTGAAATTTGGGTTGAAAAGTTTTGGCTCTGTGCTGGCAGGTGCTATGGGTGATAAGCACTGGAGAAGTTTTTAATGGCATTAATTTAGTGTCTGTTTTTAAAGAAGGTTGTTGTTGATTCATCAGTTTTAAAATGATAATGCAGAAGAAATGACCAGTAATGAAAATAATAGACTGATCAGAGCATGGGTAACTCTTGTGCCACTTAGTCAAAAGAGACAGTCATGCTTTTTAAAAGGTATCTGATGTAATAATGTTTCTTCTTTCTTCTAAGGCCCCCCCTTCTCTCAAATTTTTTTTGTTTCCCTGGTGTATACCTCAGTCCCACAGAATAAAAATACAAGAAATGGAGAAAGTGTCATATTAAAACAACTTTTTGGTCAATAATTTCTTACTTGTCCGTTTTTTGGCTAATTTATGTGATGTGAATTGGACACTAGGCTATTGTGCCCATCGTTCATCATTGAACACAAACTATTTTTTATTCTTTTGTACTTCATGGGTTGTTGTTAGTATTTAATATAAACAAACTACATTTAACTTGCTGATTTGCTGGAATTTTTTTTTTAAGAAAAACAAGAAGTCCAAAGCAAAATAATGCTCTTTGAGTTGTCTACTTTTCAGGAGGATATGCTCCCTATGCTCTTTGTTTCAGATTTTCTAGGAGGCATTGAAACTTGAATTTTCATAGCCACGTAGGTTTTTTTGGTTGGTTTTTTTTCCTAAGCTTGTAATATTGTACCAATGATTTCAGGCCCCTTTCATAGGGAGGCAAGGGCATTACACCTTCACCTTAAACTCCTCTATGTTGTCTAGCCTAAGGCAAGTTAATTCAGGCAATCATTGGAACAATAAGTCTGATGTACTATTATGTCACAGGGAGTAAATATGCAGAGCATTTGTCATGACACATAGCTAGGCCAGTGTGACAGTACTGTATAAAAAACAATTGAGGGTCACCATATTTTTCAATTTTGTTTAATTTTAAAATGAGTATATTTTTTCCTATTTTATGTCAGGTAACTAAATTATGGTAGTTGTGTGGATAACTTTGAATTATGCTTTGATGGACAAAATCTTACTGGTGCTCCATCTGATCAAAGTTGGTATGTATTTAAAGAGACAAGCTTTACGTTGTCCATAGAACAGTAACATAATGTTAAGACATTGTTTTTGCTGATTGAAACTGAGATGATAAGTTTGAACTACAGTTATATGGGAATTAAAATGCTTTTTTTTTATCATCCACTTGTTTCATTGGTAGTTTCCACAACATTGTAAACCTGACATGAATAGTTTTTTGGGGAGGGTGGGGAGGGGGGGTACCTTTTTTTACACTGAAGATTACATTTTATTCTCATTGTTCTAGACTGAAATGAGTAATGTGTAATTCTGGTGGGGTCCAAAGTAGAAATTAGTTAGGCAAAGATGATATGAATGAAAAAGTATTTTAAACGTTAAAGTAATGTTCTGCTTTGTGAATATGTAAGTATAGCATAAAGATTTTTCCATCCCATTTATCCCTTTTAAAACCATAGTTTACAATTGGTAGATCTGTCTATATATATAAATATATATATATATCTGAAATTCACCTAAATCTGCTTTATTAGAATACTGCTCACTTAATGCTTAGAAACTGGACCTGGCTCTACATTCTTAATGTATTTTCCTTTTTTTTTTCCCCCTTTTGTTTTCTTGGGATTTTTTCCTCAAGGTATGAACTTATTCTCTTGGAACTGAATCTTCTTTTACTACTTAAATCATTTATGTATATCTGGTAAATTATGACCAAATTTGTTGTTAGACTGCATTACAGTAAATTGAAATATACACTTGGTACACTACAGAATCGTTGTGCTTTTGTTCTGGTTCTGTTTGGAAAAGCAGGCCTTAGTAAACATTTGTGTTATTTATAACTCTTCAGTTATTATTCACTGGCCTTAATATTCTGTTGCATTGTGACAATCATAATTTCCTTGGTGAAGCTTAACTGCTTGCTTTTAGAAGTTGCTTGTAAGTGCCCATGGTAGGTTGGAGAGAAAGGGTGACTGTCTCTAGCAAATGGTGTGAAATACTTCAATCAAGGGCCACTGTTCTTGTCTTGGAGGACCTTAAGAATTCAGATGCTATCTCCAGTCTGGCTTTTCTGAGTTGTTTTATTTAGAAGTTATTTAAAATATGTTAGCTTGATCTGGTATAGTTCTAAATTAATAAAACAAAACTTCTGAAGAATTACTTCTTGCGAGACAGCTCAAGTTTCTTCACTGTTACAAGAATTAGGAAGAGATTTCTCTTTGTGTAAGAAATTCTTTCCCTCAAGAAATGATGAAGTTATGCTGCAGTAACACAGCAATGGATTTTGTCTGTTGAGATTTTTTTTGTTTTGTTTTAAAAGCAGACTAATGCCCTTAAAATGTCATATTTATCAAACAAAAAGACATTCAGTCTTCTGATGAAATAATTCTCAACCCAAATGTCTGCACTTTGTGTATTTGGGCAATGCCACACAAGTAGTTTTATTAAAAGAATCATGTCTGTTATTAAAACAAACAAAGTTTGTCTGATGTTGGGATTCCCCCTTTCTCTGAGGGTTTTTTTTTTGCTTTCTGCTCTCTTCAAGCAGTAGTGGGTATCTTTTAGAGGTAATCATACAGAGCAGTTTCTGGCAGGATACTGTGATGCCGGACAAAATTTAAAATAGTAAGTAAATTCACTTAAGATTCACAAGTAGAAGTTCTGGTCAAAGTAGGTCAAATGATGTAAGGAAGACACACAACATAAAATGTATTTGTCTTATGTCAGTGTTACTATACTGCATTAGAAAGCATTTTCCAATTGCAACGACAAATGCATCTTGCAGGGAGAATGGGATTTTCCAATTACTCAGATAAATTTTTTAGTTCAGCTTCCAAACAGTCCTCTAGTAAAGTAATTTTTGCCATGAAACCAGTTTTGAAAACCAGAAGTTGTATTTACTTGTCAGTATGCATCCTAAGAAGTATGAGTTGAAATTACTTGTTCCCATAGTGCACACCTGGTTTTTGAGATGTGTAGCCTTCTGCAAGTGCAGTTTCCAGGTATCACTACCTGTCTCTACTCTTTCTTCTGACAAGAATAAGCATTATCAAGTGAAGAAAAGTTGGGGACCAGGACACCTGGCATGAAGTATGCTCTTAGTTGTGGGTCACAGCAGTAATACTGTTAGCAGATGATGCTTTCCTTGCCTAGCTTTAAGTTGGTAAGGCTTTTAATAGGATTTGCTTTAATGAGGCCAATCTCAGTTGTTAGCTTGCTTTTAAGTTTTGTTTCACTTGATTTTTCTTGCTCTTGCCACCCAGTAACACAGGTCTCCCACCTGTTCCAAAATATTTTTGTAATCTGCTGATTTCACATAGATGCAAAATTCACTTTTGGAAGTACTGTACCTTGTTTGCTGTTCCTTTTTTACTTTGTTGTATTTAAATGGCTTTAGAAATTGAAATGAAAGCAAGACAATTGATGCCACCACCAGCCCAAAAAACTTGTGCCAAAAGAGAGTGAAAAAGGAGCAAAACGTGGAGTGCAATGTGATAAGAAAAAGGCTGTTGCGTTTGCATTGTTACAACTCCTCTGGTTTGTTACTTGAATGTTTTGGACAATTCACTGTACTTTTCTCTAGCACTAGTTGGTGACAACCTTCTGATGAAGAAGCTATGCAAGCCCAGTTTTGAGTTTATTCAGTGTCTTCAGAATGTGGTTCAGGCTCTGCAGAGGTAGTAGCACTGAGTAGCTTTCTGTAGATATTTTACTGTAGATCCTTCTGTTAGCATCCCTCTTCACTGTGTGATCTGTTACCCATTTTTTATTTGATAAATGTTTGCTCCTTTGCCTTTTTATACATTTTAATAGCACGTTACTGTGCATTGCTGAACAGTATGGTAAAGGTTAAATATTGACACAATGGATAAAGAGAAATAAGTTGGTTTTCATCTAGTATCTTTTAACAAACCTGTAATAAAATAATTCCTATGTAATAAAGAAAATACAGGTTTGAAATCCAGGGGAAGGGGTGTTGCTGAGCAGAACCCTTTAACATTAAAGATTCCATGTATAATTCACCATGGGTTGTAAAAATAATTTTATGTGGGAAAAAACTTAAAACTACACTAGAAAGATCCTATGACTTAAACTTGAAAATAAAATTGGCTTATCAAGTACTTTGTATTTGGCATTATTGCAATTTGAAGTGAATGTTTTAAATAAGTTATACATGTTTCTTACCTGAATCAATTGGGTTAGCTGCTTCAGGATACACATAAAAGTAACTTCTCACTAACATTTTGGTGTGTAAACATAACTTCAAGACTTCTAATACTCTGTGCACCAGTTTTTAACTTACCATGCTGCAAATAAATGAAGAAATAACCATTTTATTCTATTTATTTTTCTCTGCCTTGCCTCCTCACCCTCCACAAGTAGATGATGAGAGATTTCTTTGAATGGCTAAGTGTTAACATTTAATACTAAAAAAAAAATACCCAACAACTTGCTGCAAATAATTTCTGCTTCTGACATAGAATAGAGTTTGTAGAAAATAGCTGTTATTTTGAGCTGTATTTTTAAACTTCTCTCACAATAACACAGGTTTAGACATACATTATTATGCCAACTTAAAGATGACTAGTTTCTAAAAAGCAGAATCCAGATAAGGTGGTTATACCTAAAACTGGATTTTAGACAAACTAATGCAAAGCTGAGCAGGTCACAGATGGGGCATTTCAGCCCTAGTCCAGTGCCTGGCAGAAGGTTTGGATCCCCTCAGAAATGCAGTAATTATGTGTGTTCCCAAAGGCTTTCTCTTGCTGTTTTGTTCCCTCCCTCCAGCTCCACCAACCTAAACATTTTGAAGCAAGTGCTTTCAGCTGGGTTTATCAAAACCTTCTTGTCTGAACAATGCTGGATATGCGTGTGCTTTGGCTTCTAAAGGTGGGTTATTTTTGGTAGATTGTACACAAGTGGGTTTCTTCAGTTAGATATGATCCCTTTGGGTCCTTAAAGGGTTTGAACACTTAAAAATTTTCTGTTTGCCCTGTAGAGAAAGATTTAGGTTTGATATCCTGCACAGGCAAGTCTGCCTGTGTGTCTTGACTGGGATACCAGGGGTTACTGAAGACCAAAGGCCTCTGTCCAATTTGCAACAATTACCATTGGCATTTTCAGTCATAGTTTTTTCAGAACTATTGGATTTATCTCTAAGTAATCTTTCCTGTGATAGCTCTTAAGATAATTTGCAACTACAGAGGATCTACTCGCTTTCTAGAAACAGTAAGATACGGTTTTATAATGTTTACAAAGGAGTTGTCAATAGCTTTCTGTTGATAATTATGCTGCTTTGGATTCCTCCTTGAATGGTGGTTTTTGTCTGGAAGATGTGGAAAGCAGCATGGTGACCACTATAAACTGATAGGGCTAAAAAACCCCTTGCAATCTACAAAAAAGATGTGTGTATATATTTTCATACTGGAAGAAGACTTCCCTTGGAATTTCTTACACATTGCTCTGAAGCATTTTAGTTTTGAAACCAGCACGGTATTGTGAAGAAGCCACTAGTCAGTCTGAACATGTAATTGCTGATGCTCATGCACCATTTAAATGAATAAAAGTATGATCTGATAATGCTGAACTCTTAAGTGCAGTTGTCACTATTTGTGCTGCTTTAATAACCGTGGCTATTGCAATGGTGTATGTGATTGCAGCATCTGACAGGACTCTTAAAGCTGTTTTGTTGCCTTTTGTGCTGTGGCATGCTAGGTAATGTGGGGGGGGTTATTTTGCCCTGTGTGTGTCATTTCCCAAAATAGATAATTGTCTTTTCTCTGAGATATTTCATAAAGCTGTCCTGAAGCACTGAGAAAATTGTTTTTCAAGAGCCAGAGTACTGGAGTACCTGTGTAAATCTGTGGTGTTTAATGAGAATTATTGGAAGTTCCTGTTCTTTGATGTAGCTTTAGAAAAGAATCTAAAACTAAATGTGGTTTTAAGTTACCACATCAAATGATTTAACTTTAGAGTTTATTCATAGTGATGGATGATGACTCATTTCTTTATCATCACAGGATAACATCTCAAACAACTGTTCTCTCAGACACACTTCTACCTGTTTGTCTTGTACCAGATATTCTTTTTTTCTCTCCTCATTTGCTGGATTGCTTCAATTAAGCACATACTTACCTTTTCTGCACTTCTACCAGCTGGCTCTGAAGTGATTGTCTCTCTAGACCTATTGCCTTATTTCCTTGCTGATGATGCAAAAATGATGCTGGAAATGAGTTTCTGTATGAAAGAACCTCAGTGGAGTTAGGGAGATCTGGGCCTGTTCAGTGCTCATAGCTGCAAAACCTACTTGATGGAAAAAGAATAATGAAAATATTTAACATAAGTATCTTTTCTGCATTTTGTTGTGGTGCTGCCTTGCTTTTACTGATGTTAATGAAGACCACTAGCTTTCCCCACACCTCCTGCAGGAGGTAGAACAGTTGCAGTAAATCCTTAGTGACTGCATCATGGACATTGGCCAAACAATTCTGCCTGTAAATTGTCTGCAAATTTGGAGTGTCCTGCATATTGCTAGCATTCTAGAACATTTCTTTGAAAGTGAAGTATTTGTAAGAAAACAAACAGTAACTTCTTAATTTTGGATTTGGTGCCACCGTTCTACAATGTTTTAGGTTATGCATCCTAAAATGCAGTTAGGGGTGGTTTCTGGGCACTAGTTTTTGGAGCTATGTTGCACTAACTGTAAATTACTGCACCAGGTCATTTGTATTTCTATAACTTGATACTGGGCTTGCAAAACAACGTGTTTAATATCAACAAGAAACCTCCTGATTGCTGGATCCGACATGGAGCCTGCCAGTCAGTTCTGGCATGAAGAATGGCAAGGAACAGTTGAAAATATAGGAGAGGGAATCCTCAGCTTTGACACAGCAGGGAGGAGGACCCCTGCTTTTTAGAGTTCCTTTCACAGTAAAACTACATGGAATTAGATTTATGTACTTTGGAAGGCGGAAGGACTGAGTCAGTCCAGTTGGAATTTGAACTTTTGTGCTCGGGCGCTCCGATGATTCCAACTCTGAGCTTACGCTGCATCCCTTTAAACAGTGTACAAGAGCTTTGTGCATTGGAGCAATAAGTCTGCAACCTGTTGTTGCTATCTGCAGGCCAGATTTTGGGTTTAGTGTGACTTCAATTCCCAATTTAAAGGTTAATTATAGTTTTCTAAGGGTGTTTTTAATTGAGCATTTCAGAATCCACTGTTTGATACTCTGTATGTATTCAGTATTGAATGAAATTGATACATAAAAGATGATATATGCAGTACATTTTGACATGCAACAGGGCTTTGTTTTTCATCTTGCAGTTATTAGATAAGCAAGCTGGAACTCAGATTGTGTCTCTTTGTTCCTTTGAGTACCCTAGAAAAGAATTTCTCTTTGAAATGCAGCTGCTCTCCACCTCTCTCAGCTGCTTTTCCTGTACCAAATCAAACATCAAACTTCTCATACCGTGTTTAGCTTTATTTGGCAAGCACACAGTTTGAAACTTGGTATTTTTTACACTCTACATAGCTTCTGTCGAGAAAAGAAAAAAGCAAGCTCTGTGTTGTTTTTCAGGTGCTAAAATAGAGATTGTTCATGAACATTTGACCTCTCTGTGTTCAGAATGGCCAAAAGAATATCTTATTAATGCATGTAATATTAATTTAATGCCAACTTTGCCTTAAAGTAATGTCTTGTGGTTCCATGCTGAGGTGTGTGCCCTCAGGTGCAGCTGTAATTATGAATAAAATGTGGTACAGAATGTAGCTGAATTTAAAAAGTGCAGCAGATTTTTTTGGCAAGTGAAGTGGGAGAAATCGAGGTGTTGCTAAAGCTTGGGCTGCTGGGACACAAATACCACCAGCCTTGTGACATGGAAAGCTTTTCTGAAAGCTTGGTCAGGTCTGTGTTTGCTCTCTGCCCAGAAGCAACACTCCTCCTCCTCTGTAGTGTGTGGCTTTCTCCTGGGCATCATCCTGAGGGACAAAAGGCAAGTGCACCAGGCATCCAGTGTTCTCCCCAGGGAAAATGGTTATTTGAGCTTGCTGTTATTTGTTTCGCACTCTTCTTTGACTATTGTGGGGCAGGGTATGACAGAGTTGAGGCTTAGATATTTAGTAAACTGTGTCATGAGTAGTGGTTTATGTTCAGCTTTTCAAATCTGACACCAAGCGCTCCCTTGCCTTTTAATAGAGATGACCCCTTATATGGGTGATAGGGATAATAGGGTCAGTATTGACAGATTTTGTGTCAGGTCTGCATTATCGTGCTCCTTGACAGTTTTAGCAGTTGGTGATTGATGTGGTTGATTTGCTGGTATCCTTTATTTTGCTGTTATCAGCCAAAAGCAAGGGGCACAGATGCAATTTCTGATTTAAGTCCTTTTTATGATGTTTGCTGGCTAAGCTGCCAGTGCTAATAAGCTACTTTACTCTTAAGCTTTATCAGTTTGCTACTATTGTTGTTAAAGCCAAGGAAAGTACAAATCAGCCTTGTCACATCATTACGATGTAAAACAAATACTGGAGTTGGCACAGATACTGTAAAAAGGGCAACTCTGCTGTTACTTGGGTCTAGCTTGTTTAGAAGTTACCGTACTCAGACCTCTGTTTTCAGAATAACAAAAATTGTTTGCTGAAAATTTATCTATGCCAAGTTTCTTGTGCAGTTGTAACCATTTTTTTTTTGTTTGTTTCCAACAAACTGTAAAACAATTACAACCACTTTTTCTAGTCTTCTTTCCCCACCCCCTTATTTTCTTTGACCTTTTTTCAGAACTTTTTTGGCTTCCTTACTAGGTGTATAAACTCAAATTATGTATTGTTCTGAAATACTGCTTGAACCACATCCTCACTGAACTTGAAAACTGACATTTGGATCTAATTTTTTCACCTTGCAAAAGGGAACTGCAAATAATTGCTCAGTTTAAAAAAAAACAAACAAACCAAGAACCAACAACAAAAACACCCACAATACAACAACCACACCCTACAGTTGGGAATTTTTGCTCATGTTCTTGAATATCTTGGGCACAATCTGCCTGTTAATAGTTCCTATCCAAAGGGATGAGGAGGCAAAGAAGATTGTTTTTCAGGTCATTTCTGCAACTGAAGAAAACTTGACTGTCTAAAACTGGTGCTGGGAGATGCAATGAAGATTTTCCATCCACATCCAGTTAGAACTTCACACAGCCCCAGTGCTTATTGTCATTTCCCTGGGCTTTTTCTAGGATGACAAGACAGACCAGAGGACTTGAACTGTCCTGTAGCTCTTTGCAGGGTCAAGGTACAGACATTTCAACTTGTTCAGTGTATGTTTGGACAAAGAAAAGGTGCTGCTTTCCAGTCAAAACCAAAGTAACTGCATCCAGGTCTTGAATTTGTTTGGATCAGGAGGTCACTCCTGAAGCTCTCCATCACCCCCACTTACCCACTGCAGTTTTTATTCACTTCATTGAATTCCTTTTGGGCAAAACTAAATGAAAACATACTTCAGGAGTGTTCCTGATATGGTCCAACCACAAATGCTTCCCTGTCTGTAGGACTAAATTAAAGCTAATTAAAGGAAAATTTCATTGAAATGTGCATAGACTGGACAACTGTTGACACGTCTGCTTTTATGGGATTGCAGAACTAACAGGCATAGGAAAATGGTGCTACTTTTGCTTACATTGACTCTACCAAAGACCAAAATGAGGACATAGAATTTCTTAACTTCCAAAATAATTACTGAAAAAAAGCAATTTTCAAACCGTGATAACTACTGGCAGATTTTCCTACCCAAGTTCGTTAGCAGTGTGATGCTGCACAGGCTGGGAGTGAGACAAGTATTTATCTTCCTGCTGAGGAAGCAGTACCTGCAATCTTGCACGTCCTTACTTATTTTGTCTTCCTTCAGTATCCTGCTGTGGCTTAGAGTTTTTTTGTTTTTTTTTTTTTTAATGAAGCTGAAACCAACAAAATGTCTTGAAATGCTGTAATCTTTGCATTTCATTTTAGAGCTGTTCTGGTGCAGCACAGTGTCTTTACTGGAAGTAGTGACTGAGGTGGGGGAAGTCACAGTGGTGATGGCAGGATTAGTTCTAAGTTGTGGATGTGGGTTTTTGTGGCTGCTTCTAACATGGTGCAGGGGAAGAACTCACAACCAGTCTGTTGTAGAGCTTTTCAGGAAACAATTCATGGGGTGTTGTAATGCCTCTGCTCTCACAGGGACTTTCAGTATCCCTCTGAAAAACGTTAGGGATAAATTGTTTGCTTATGCTTTGTTTGCGGAGCATATTGCTGAAGAAGGCTGTCTGGGCAATGGCTATTGCCACAATTGAAACCCTCACTTAGCCCTTTTCTGTGGCTGTATGGTGAATACTTCTTGGACTTGCACTGACTGAATATGGGATCCAATAGTGACACTTCCTTGTGCCCTGCATTGTAACTTTCATTGACAGAGAGCAGCACGAGCCATGTCCAGGTGAGTCACACACGCACAAGGAGCTGCCTGAGTGCCTGTTCTGTCTATAACAGACCAGTTTGGGGAAGGTGGACAGAAACAATTGCAAAATTATTTGCAAGCACAGAACTAAAGCTGATGAGACTCAGCAGCTCTTTAGGCACCTGACTGGACTTGCTTAGAATCCTTTATTTTTTAAATAAATCTCTTGAAGAAAAGCTGAGTAACCATTGGCTTTTATGTCCTGCCCCTTGGCTAAAGTACCATTTCTAAAATTAAGTAATTTCCTTCTTATTCTGGGAGTTGCAAGGTTGGGTCCTAGAAAGGACAACAAATTACTTAAGGTGTTTTGGCAAATTATCACTTAAGGGAGTGCATTTATATAGTGCAGAATTTGTTCAGAAACCTTCTACTGTCTCTCTGTCACATTAAGTGCTCACAATAACACTGATTGTAATCTTTCTTCAGTTTGATTAAATCTTCATCACACTTGTAGAAGCTACGTTTTGACAGGCAGTCATTAATGTTTATGAAGCATGTTGAGAATGAAAAAGATGACTGGTAATGTGAGAAGCTAAGCTGTACTTGATTGTTCTTGTGCCCAGTTGCTCAAAGTACAATTGTGTGTACTCATAACAAGGGTTAGCTTGGAAACCAGCCATCTAATTATTCTGATGTCACAAACATCACTACTCAAACTCTCATTGATCATGCAAATTGGAAAACTTCATCAAGCAGGTTTCATAGACATATTTTAAACAAGTTGGGCACCTTCCAGAGATCAGACTGACTGTCCTGCGATAATGCCAGCAGGCAGCAATCACACCTCCCTGATGGAGGGTGGAATGCCTACAGCTCTAGGGAGCAAGTTGCCGCCTTTGCCAGGCAAAGACAGTGACGCTGGCACGGAGCAGGGGGAAAGGGATGGCTTTGTGGTGCAGGGTTCAAAACAGAGTCTGGGTTTGTTCCTACCTGCACAGTATTAATGGATACAATTTAAAGATAACATCCTCCCCTACAGCTGTCTTCCTTCCTTTTTAATAGCCATTTGCAATATGTCACAAAGTGTTTCAGTCAGGCAACTGATGAGGTGCCCTTTCCATTTAGTTTTTTTTTTTTTTTTCCCCAGCTGATGTGGCCCATCTGTTAGGTGTGACTCAGAGTGGTGAACAGATGTTGAATTAATTGTGGAAGTGTCTGTTACCCGCCAGGATTAAAAGTGTTTGCCCTCCAAAGATGCTGGGTGAGGGTGAAACTTGGATTAAGCAGGACAAATAGTATTTTTGCTTCTCTCAAATGGACCTGATGCAAATACAGGTGATGAATTTCAATTCCATATTTAATTGTGGCAGTTGGTGAGTGTCCTCCTGCTGCTTTATTTTCAGGGAAGAGTGGTCTGGGGTTTTTTTAGGTTTTGAGTTCCTATGTCACAGCCCCTGCCCTTCAGCCTACTCCAACAAAAGAGGCATTCCCAGCTAAGCCTCAGTGGCTTAGTTTACTTACACAGCTCTGGATGTGACAGTGGTGGATCTTTCTCTATGCCTGCATGAAAAATAATTTCAGTTTTCACCATCTTTTTGAACCTATATATGTTGTTCTGTGATTCCTATGTAAGCCAGTGAAGGGTGGCTGTCGCTGTAAAGCAGCAATGGCCAGGGCAGCATGTACAAAAAGACATTCTGCAGACAGTCACCCCAATTTTGAGAGGCTTCACTTTGTAATGGAATTGGAACACTCCAGTTTGTCTGGTCATGCACAGTCTCACACAGATTTACTGTTCTTATCAGTTGCTCTTGATAATTGGCAAGTCCAAAGCAAATATTTAATTCTGAATCATTAATTTCAACTTCTTAAAATACAAGTTCTTTAATTTGAAGAGGCTTAGCACAATGTTTCATTAAATCTGACAAGTTTATAGGCCCTGATTTTTCAAAGCACTTGAGTTTTGCCTTAAGTGTCTTCAAACATCCAGGTCTTAATTTATGTAAGTATCCGAGGGGCTGGCGAGTGATACTGATCACTGAGGATGCTAAGACAGTGGTCAGTCTGAAAGGAATTTACTGCATAGCCTTAAATGCTGAATATTGAAATATTTACTACGTCAAGTAGTCTTGGGGAGTTGCTTGATGGTCCTAAGAGTTTGCAAACACTTGAATACAGTACAGAGAAAAAAAAATCTAGTCTAAAAGATAGTTATAGGAATCAGTCAAAGGATGCAGGGAAGACCTTTGCTCTCCAAATGCTTTCTAACTAGGCTGGCTGGTAAATCTCAGATTCAGCATCCTATTTCCAGCTAATAACAATCCATGAAAATTAATATAGGAATTGTGGTGAAGAAATTATCTAACTTATGCCATGTTCTTTAGTTTGATAGTTGATGGTTTTGTGTAGTTTTTGCTGGTATTTTCTTTATTTGTGAAATGTCTTGAATGGAAATTCCAACCATCTTCAGCCATGTAGCACCTTTCATTAGAAAGAGCTTTTCTGTTTGCATTTGTGCAAAATATTCAGTCATTCAGACAGCTTTTGCATAGATTCTAATCTGTATTGTTTCGATTGGCACAAAGAATTCTCAAATTAAATTTTCATTAAATTGCTGTATTGGATAGTCTTTTGGAAAATGAGATGGAGGGGAAAAAAACAGTGTTGGCAATTAAAGTAGAATGTGTTAAGAATGATAGAGAACCCTCTTTTTAAGTCACTTTTAGAGTTAATTTTAATTGAACAATTAGTTCTTTTTTTCAGAGATAAATATCTTCCTGAAGTCCCACTCTATTCCCTTATAAGCATCTCCTCAGAGCTGATTTGTTTTAGACACTCATCAAGAAGTCAAGTAGGAACAGTAGCTTTGATTTGCAGGAATCTGCATAGACCCAGCTATACATGTCTAAATGAAGAAGAAGCAAGAGCCAGTCCTTTGTCCTTCACCTTTTATAAATGACCATGGTGAAATTACAAAAAAGTCCATTTATCTTCACTTTTTACCAAATGCTAGTATTGATTTTAAAGCTCCCCACATTGTGGAATCACACTGTTGTGATCCTCTGTGCAGTGCTGTCTCATACTCTCCAGTCCCTGAGCTGCTTTTGCTTCCAAGGAAATGTGGCATATCCAGTGTTGCTCCCACGCTTGTATCCATGCAACTGCCTTTGGCTACTGCTGAAGAGTGTGACACTCCTTCAGCTGCTCCTCTCAGGACTTGTGCTCCAGACCCTTCACCAGCTTTACTGCCAGCTAGTTCAAACAGTGTCTCTTCTCTGTATTTAATTATCTTACTTAATATACACATTCATATTCTTAAATAAAAGTGATCGTTTGATAAACAAAACACATTTTTGGTGTCCCCAGGTCTGTCTCTAGAATGGTGTTTATATCCTTGACAGACATTTTCACACAGTTTGATTTTTCTGTCCCTAAAACCTTTGTGTGGCTGTCATTCTTTCTAAGTGTTAGCCGGACACTTGTTACTGACTGCTGCTGCTAAGATGGAAATGAAAAAAAATTCCAAGTGTTTCTCTGAGTTGTGCCAGCAGGGGAGTCATCAAAGCTTCTTCCTTCTGGAAAGAGGCCAGGCGTTCTAACAAACAATAAACTTAAGTAAAAAGAAGTAAGAGAAAGCAATATTTTTTAGCTAAAGGAAAAAGAATCTGTTTGCATGTGCTGGGAAGACTGAAAGAGTTACATTTAATTAGCTTTGGAGAATGTGGCTGCTACTCTTAATATATGATGATGTATATGAAGCATTCACAATCTCTCCCCCTAACACAGGCATGCTTTTCCATGAAATCAAAGGCACGTGCAAGATTTATGTCAGTACTGGATTGCATCTCAGCCAGGGTCATTTCATATGTCTGCTTTAAAACTTGATAAACTTAACCCAGGAGCCGATTTTTTTTTTGTAATCCTTACAAAAGAAACCCCTTTCACAAGAAGGGAGCTAGGGCTCAGTCCAGATGCTTGATTTCAGATGTTTGAGGGCACCTCCCTTGGCCTTCATCTGCTGGTCAGGTGGGTGGGTGACTTACAGCTCCTGCATGGTCCCAGCCAGGCCCATCTGGGCGTTTGAAGAACTGAAATACCGAATTGATTCCATAGGATGGAGCTTGGCTTGATGGCCAGGAACTCAGAGCAACAGGACCCTGAGAAAGGCCTGGGAAAGGTTTTTGCCAGCTAAGTACTGGTATGTACAGTGGTGCTCCCTCCTGCTCTCTGCTGAGGCAAGCAGGGTTTGTTAGTATACGTGCATGGAAAAGCCATTCCACTGTTGCCTTCACAAATCCAGAGAACTCCAGGGGTTTTTAGCTACTTGGGCCAAAGAGTAAGACTTGCCCTTTATCCTTATTCTTCATTTCACAAAACAATGTGGTACAACAACTCCTGGGTGTGTATGAATTAGACAGTGCCACCAAAAATCAGCCAATGCTGCATCTGCCAAGGAAATCCTCAGATTGGAATCCAATTCTTTAGATCAGAACTTCTTTAGAAGTGGCTGGTGCTTATGATAAGATTCTTAACATGATGTACAGAAAATATCATAGTATCTTCTTGTGGGCAAAGCTGTATTATTTACCTTTGATAGATCCATAGAGTACGAAAATTAAAGGGAGTCAGGAGTTAAGCAAAAGCTTAGTGATACAAACTGGTGCTGACATACACAGATAATGTTAACTGATAGCTTTTTGGCATTATGTATTGTTTTATAATTAGGTAATTAAAGCAAGTCTGTACAAACTTTAGCTTTCAGGAAGCTGCAAAAATACATGTAAAGCTATATTTAGCCATTCATTTCTTGTCAAATCTGTCATACTTTCTCATAAAATGTCTAATAAAGAAGCTTAAACATGCACAGTCTCATGCATTTCTTCTAGAAACTGAAGTATGTATGAGTGCAGCCCTAGAATACCAAAGTACAATAGTAAATATATAACTTTTTACTCTTCATTCTTTTCAAATTGAAGATGTTATTACAGCTTTAATCTTTTAAAGGCAGGAGAGCACTTAAGTCCCACCAGAAGCCAGTCCCACTGACTTGGCTGAAGTTGTGCAAAAATGTCAAGCTTTTTAAGCAGGTTCTCTAGACTGAGAACTAAAGCTGCTGGTTACTGTTCCATTGCCAGAAAATAAATCCTAAGACTTCACAGGGAAAGAGATGTTATTTGAACCAGTACTGGGTCTTTCTTCTGGGTCTTGTAGGTCCAAGTATTGTGTACATTGTATTGTACACAATATAAAGGCAGCTCATGACAGACATGGAGAAGCTGAGGATGAATGCAGGCACAACAGCAGATTCATAGTAAAAAATAATCAGAATAAAAGCCTATAGAACAGGCTTAAACCTAGGATATCAGTTAAACTCTCAGTTGTACTTAGAAGTCAATAAAACTTTGTAGCCTGAAGGCTAATTTTGGTCCTGTACATCTGAATTTTTAATAATTTGTCCAGTGGACCCAGGTACTTTAAAAAATATGCAAACTAACTTGCAAAAAGCTTTCTGCATTTTTTCAGGGACTAATGGTGAGGGGTTCTTTGCACACTACTTTTAGTTTCAATAGACTGACATTTTTTCACAGAATCAGGCACCACAAGCTATACAGAACAGACAGAAATCTATCGTGGGCATCTTTTGTGCTGGGTATTTCCTTCCAACATTGAATAAACTAAATTGACGAATTAATGTAAACCTAAACTGCATTAAAACAAACCGACAAATCATGGATGCAAAAAGGGCTGAACTGACTGATATGAAAATTTCCTCAGTTCTGAGTTGTGGGCTTTTTCGGGGGGTGAAGACTGTTGCTGAACAGTCCATACTGCAACAGTCAGACCCTTTCACAAAGATGTAGGTTGCCGCAGCTACCTGCTTAGTCTATTAAAAGTGTTTAACTATCCAATACATGTTTGATCACAATGCATTTGACTGCTCACAGCAGTAAAACCTGTAGAATTTCTAAGGGCATGTTCATTACTAATTTAACCTGAATTTATCCTGTTTGCAGCTGCTAATATCCAAAAAAATACAGATAAATGAAACAAAATGGGTAAGACAGAGGCAAACTGAATGCTGCCAATGTCGATTGCTTTGCATCTTGCTTTACACAAGCAGTTTCCCTTCACTGGGAAAATACTTCTGGCAATTAAATGAACCTTAAGGTGCTCTGGGGGCTGGCACAATTTTACTTCCTTTGTTTCTCTCATGCTTTATTTATGACCTGCCAAGTGCTTGTAAAAGAAAAGCCAGGGCTGGCTCTCTCAGCATTTCACAAGGCTTTTTAATTATTGGAGCAAAGCTTGAACCTCAATAGCATGTTTTCTCTTTAAATTTTAGGTAGAGTACCATTAAAAAAGCAAAATAAGCTGAGATACTGGTATCTGAAATGTTTTTATCTTCCTAAGTGTGTTGTTATAAAGATATATCAACAGTGATGAGGGGCTGTGGTCATCACCAAATCTGGATGAAAGTCACAGTTTTCCCAGTGCACGTGTGAAAAAAGGACTGGTCATAGTAGTTCCACTGCAAACTCCATCAAAACTTCAATTTTATAACTCATTCTCTAAATTAGACAACACAACAGCAAGTTTAAAACACTTTGCCTTTTGCATGCACCTCTATTGTCTGTTAACCATGTTGTCCCCATCCCAAAGGACAGTATGTGTTCTGCTGAGAAGCTAAAAATTTGGTTTTAAGAAGGTTTAAATTGTCTCTTGTCAAAAGGAGATGTGAAGAGATTTGGAAAACAGTGCCATTATAGGCAAGAGAAATCATAAATTGCCTTAACGTTTGTCTTGATACTTCAGCTTTTAGGTAGCCAGAACTGGAATTGTTTGCCTACCAGCTTCCATCTCCCAGTGATGGAACAGATTTGCTGTAGCTGCTGGAAGGAAAGAACTTGAGGTTTATCATGAACTTTGACACTGGTACTGGCCTGCTCTGCAGAACAAATACCAAACAAAAGTGCATTTGGAGATCCAAGCCCTTACCTGTGTCTTTGGTAATACTTCTTTTCTCTGTTTTAATTCACTCACCAGAGGTAGTTAAAACAGCAACCCGGTCTAGTGCAAGTTCCAAACCTTCCCATGACAGGGGGTTTGGAATGAGATGATCTTTAAGGTCTCTTGCAATCCAAACAATTCAGAGATTCTGTGATTTTCTGTGTAGGGGCCCATTGACACCCCACAGGAAGGAGAATCAGCCACGCTGGTTTTAGCTAACTCTGTAGAATGGCACTGAGACCCAAATGCAGCACCAGCCTGGCGCCTCCTGCAATGAATTTATGGGACTCCTGAGCACACTCATTTCCTCCTCATGAGCCATTTCTAGCACATTCTCTGTCCCCATTGCAAAGTAAATACAGTATGTTGCTTGTGACTGCTGATTTGCAGTAAGATTTTAGTGTTGTGGCTGGGAGGCTCCAGAAGGTGGGCCAAATCAAGGCTAGGGGTTTTTTGCAGTCAGATTTTCAGTATTTTATTTCTGGGTTTTGTGGTTTTGCATGCAGACACAGACATACTTACTTTCCTCAAGCATAGGGAATTATAATCCAGCTTTAAATTCAAAGAAACATACGGGCTTATATGCCTAATGCCACAGCTCTATAGCGTAAGTATATTACATGCAGACCAGTCCATATAGGTTTTTTTCTTCCTTTAAGGTGGTTTTATGCAGGAGGAGGACAAAGGATATCTGAAATTACCTGGAATTAGACCAATGTAGCAAATTGTGAGCTATGTAGCAAATTGTAAGCAGAACTGATTTAGCAATGACAGTTACATCTCCAAACTTTCCCTTCTAATGGGTTTGTAATTGTTTAATGCTTTGGTTTCAGGCTTTTAGGCTCTCAGTGTCCAACATGAAGGAAAAACTGGGCCAATATACGTGACTGACAGAATCACAAAATGGAGTTGGGACACACAAAGCTCTGTTTGGGACCACAGCAGAGCACTCTAGCATTGAAACTGCTATAAACACACTAGGTCACGTCTAAAGTAGAAAATAAATGTAACTGGGACCAGACTGAGGGAAAATCTCTACATCCTCCAACAATTTTTCTTAATGTGATAGATTGCAATATATTTTTCCTACTTTCATCTCAGGAAAAGGGAAGGAATGAATTCTACTAGGCTGTTGCATCTGAGGGAGTGGAAATTCACTGTGTACACTTGGATGAAAGTTTTTACTCCCAGATTTTTTGCAGAATAATAGCTTTGTAGCCAGAACTGTAACAGTTCTTTGAATAAATGAGGCCGGTCAGGCTGGAGGGACTGGAGGCGACTGTAAAGCCTTGTCAAAGTGGATGGAGGGAGGGTGCAGTGCAGCAGGGGCAGACATCAGAGAACCAACATCTCGAGGGGAAAGAGGCCCCTATCAGTGAGCTGTGGAGTCACACTTCAGAGATTTAATACAACAGGGAGTTTTAAGTACTTAGAATTAAAAAATTACCTTAATCTTCTGCAAGTCTTGTTCTGCATGAGTGGTGGGTCTTGGCTGGATGCTGGTAGCCTTTCTGACCTGCTTTCATTATAAATTACTGTTTAGGAATTGTCCATAAAGCAGTATGGGTTTGTTTTTAACAAAGATCTCATGATAACTGGAATCACGTACCAGCTGTAATTTTCTTACTTCTGCCTAGAACATAATATTTTGACACAGCAAATAATATGGATAACTACTGTTCTCATCTTGCAACAAACAGACCACCATGCACTGTTTCTGAGCTCTCTGTCTTGTTTAAGCAATGCTCAACAGTAAGATGCCAGCTTCTGGGGGTTTGCTGCACCTCATTTTATAATAGGTTTTCTTTCTCAATATTTGGGTTGCAGGAATAGGGAGACTGCAGTAGAACAGAACTTTGCTAAAGAGAAAAAAAACCCAAACAATCCCTCCTAGCACTTGCACAGAGCTTGGAAAATGTGAGTCAGGACCACTCTCAAGCTCACAAACCAGAAAGCAAATAAAAGAACCTAACAATGTTGCCCAAAATAAATAACCACAGTGTGGAGGCACCTAACTGGGGGACGTGTGGAGGAGAAGTTATTCATTTTTTTTAATCCTCAAGCTTGGCACATCTGCCACAAACTAAACAAACAAATTGTTATTGGAGTCAGGAAGGGACAACTAATGTAAAACAGGCTGAGACATAAATTAGTAGTCATGGTAATCTGTCACAGGTGAGTGCTCCTCAAAGAAGTGACTTGAAATGCCAAACAAACCTTCTACTGATATCCCGGGAATCTGTTTATGCAGCCACTTTATTTTAATCTAAGAATTAGCTACAGCTACTATGAAAAATGCATATAGAGAAATATAAGCACTTCAAACTGTTGTAAAATTATTAGTAAACTTCTTCCATAGCTTCCCTGCCGTCGTAGCACCTGTACAGCCATGTGCAGTACCCAATCACAGTAAAATCCTAAAATCTCCTAAAAACTCCCTAAATCAGAAGCCATGAAAACTTTAAGCACTGCTTTTTTTCTTTCTAAATTCCAATGTTTTATGGAATACAATTATTTTTCTTTGCAGCCATTAGGATTATCAACGGCAAAGAAAAGAAAAGGCTAAATTCCTGCATAATCTTAGCTCCAGTGATGGAGTTTGTGGTTTTATGGGGAAAAAACCCACTCATGGTGCAAGACTAAGGATAAAACAATGACAGCTGGTAACAAGTAAATGGGCTCATCTTCTAAATGCTTTCATACTCACAGCAACTGCTTGAGCAACTTTGCCAAAATTTGTCAGGAAACATCATATTATTTCTTTATATTTGTTCCATGGGTTAGTGCTTGTCTTGTAACATTTCAGTATCAAGACAGTACATTAGGCTAAAGAAGGTGATCATATGAACACTGAGCAAACTGTTAAGTAGCTGTCAGAATGACTGGCTCAAACCAACAAAAGATTAACACTCCTAACTTAGACCAAATGGGTCGACTAATAGAGACACAAATATGCGCTCTGAAAATAACTGAGCGGGGGCTATTTCCGGAGGGCTTGAGGAACACTATGACAGTAAGTTTGTTCTTACAGTTCAGCCAGCCTTAATCATCACCTCCCATTTCTCACTTCAGATTACAACTGTCTGAAAAAATTACTTCTGTCTAAAGTGCTGATAAACTCGGAAAACAATGTGGTGGGTTGACCCTGGCTGGATGCCAGTTGCCCACCAAGGCTGCTCCAATATTCCACTCCTCAGCTGGACAGGGAAGAAAACATATAACAAAAGTCTCGTGGGTTGAGAGAAGGACAGGGGGAGATCACTCACCAGTTACCATCATGGGCAGAACAGACCCACCTTGGGGACATTTGTTTAATTTATTGTCAATCAAATCAAAGTAGGATAATGGGAAATAGAAACTAAATCTTAACACACCTTAAACGGCCCACACACACTCACACCCCCCTTCCTGGGCTTAACTTTACTCCCAGTTTCCTCTCCCTCCTCTCTCCCAGCAGTGCAGAGGGATGGGAATGGGGGTTGAGGTCAGTCCATCAAACACTGTCTCTGCCACTTACTCCTCAGGGAGAAGACTCCTCTCATTCTTCCCCTGCCCTCCCATGGGAGACAGTCTTCCACCAGCTTCTTCAATATGGGTCCTTCCCATGGACTGCAATTTTTCATTAGCTGCTCCAGCATCGGTGCCCTCCAGGGCCACAAGCCCTTCCAGGAAACCTGCTCTAGCATGGGCTCCTCTCTCCATGGGATCACAGATCCTGCCAGGAGCCCACTCCAGTGCAGGTCATGGGGTCACAGCCCGTGGGGTCACAGCCTCCTTCGGGCTTCTGGCTTGGAGGACCCCAGCTCTGGCTTGGGGTCCTTCATGGCTGTGGGTGCATCTCTGCATCCCCATGGTCCTCCACGGGCTGCAGGGGCACAGCTGCTTCACCATGGGCTGCAAAGGAATCCCAGCTCCAGAGGTCGGAGCACCTCCTGCCCCTCCTTCTGCGCTGACCTTGATGTCTGCAAAGATGCTTATCTCACATATTCTCACTCCTCTCTCCCTACCAAACTTGATATTTGGCTTTTTTTCACTTTCTAAAATACATTACCCCAGAGGTGCTACCACTATTGCTGATGGGCTCAGCCTTGGGCCTGTGGTGGGTCCATCTTGGAGCCAGCTGGCATCGGCTCAGCTGGACAAGGGGAAGCTTCTGGGCTCTTCTCATAGAAGCCACCCCTGTAGCCTCCCTGCAACTAAAAACTTGCCACAAAAACCTAGTAGTAGAAGTACTGTCTGCTCAGGCCCACATGGATTTGATCAGAACTCGATGAACTTTACATTTCTTTCTTAGGGGTGAAGCTGAAACAACAGTCCTAGAGGCTTTTTTGAATCTTTGCGACCTGTGCTGTTTGGGTATAAGAACAAAGCACATTTATTTGATGCCTGAACAGTCTTAACAGAGCTAAATATCTTAGGAAATCTTTATTTAGATTTAATGACAGCAGAATCTAATTAACAGTTGTATATTAAAGACTTGAAAGTCTCTGATCTCTTAGAAAATCACCAATACTGCCAAAACTGCAAACTCATAAAAATAAAAAAAAAGGAGACTGATTTACATTGAGAGATCTTTGCACTGAAGTAGTTTATACAATTTTTTCGAAAGGAAAATAATAGCTGTAATGAAAAACTAGCAGAAACACAAAAGTGATTAGAGGGCCAAATCTCTGTGAAAGCACGAAATATTGGAAGAACTAGTAATGAAGGCACTTGCCAAGTGTAAGCAGCAGAATACTTCAGTATCAGTTAGATACTGCAAAGTTTCAGGTATCTTCATACTATCATAAGGAGGAATCTAGGAAACATATTTATACTTTAACTACAGAGTTCTAAAGGCAAAACTGTGCCCCTAGCATGGGTGGGTACAGCCCTGCTCTGCCTGGCTGCCAAGTGATGAGGGAAGCCTGTGGATGCCAGGTAATGTGAAGCTGTAGCATATTTTTCACATTTCTCTGCAGCAGTACAGACACTCTTCGGTTCACTTGATCTGATACACAGAAATGAAAAAAGAAATTGCAATACTCTACTGAAGAGCAGAGCAGAAAGAGCAAAGGACACCTACAATTATCATAGAATCACAGAATCAGATAGCAATTTTAGCTATTTATCTGAAAATGTTTGGAGAAGTCCTCCAACTTAATTAAGTCCAAACTTTCACCAAACGCCACCATGCTAACTAAACCATAGCACTAAGTGACAGTCTTTTTTTTTAAACATTTCCAGGGATGGTGTCTCCACCAATTCCCTGGGCTGCCTGATCCAGTGCTTAAACCACTCTGTCAGTGAAGAAATTCCTCCTGATGGCAAACCTAAACCTCTCTGGTTATGACTGAGGTTATGCCCTCTTGCCCTGTTGCTGGTTGCCTGAGAGAAGAGACCAACCCCCACTTGGCTACACCCTCCTTTCAGGCAGCTGTAGAGCGTAATAAGGTCTCCCTTGAGCCTCCTTTTCTTCAGGCTAAACAATCCCCATTTCCTCAGCTGAACCCCTTAGGACTTGTGTTCCAGACCCTTCCCCAGCTCCGCTGCCCTTCTCTGGAAACACTCCAGCATCTCAATGTCCTTCTTGTAGTGAGGGCACAGTTCAGTGCAGCCTCACCAGGGCTGAGTACAGGAGGATGATCAATGCCCTGATCCTGCTGGCCACACCTTTGCTGACACAAGCCAGGATGCCACTGGCCTTCTTGGCTACCTGGGCACACAGTGCTTCATGTTCTGCTGGGCTCTCAATAAGCACGCCCACGTCCTTTTCCACTGGGCTGCTTTCCAGCCACTCTTTCCCAAGCCTGTAGCGCTGCCTGAGGTTGTCATGATCCAAGTGCAGGACCCAGCATTTGGCCTTGCTGAACCTTGTACAGGTGGGCTCTGCCCATAGATCCAGCCTGTCCAGATCCCTGTGCAGAGCTTTCCTGCCCTCCAGCAGATCAACACTCCCAACCAACTTGGAGTTCTCTGCCAACTTACTAAGGCGGCTCTCAATCCCCTCCTCTAGGTCATCAGTAAAGATATTAAACAGGATGATTTTGTACCTCGCCTCCCTTCAAAATCCTTGGCTTCTGACTCTCTTACCAGAAGAAAGTACAGGTTTAGAAATAAAAACAAACAAACAAAAATTCACGTGACTTTGCTTTTGTTTATCATCTTTTTGTTCCTATTGCTCCATGGTAGATGACTAATTTCCCCTTCAGTCCTCAGGGGGGACTGACAGTACAGCATGACCCCCAGCTGTTTCAGGAATAGCTCTTCATTTTGCAAGGAGAAACTTCTCTGGATGCAGAATGCGCAGCCCATGTGCAATCTCCATACTGTGTCTTTCTTAAATGCAGCTACCAACCACACACAGAACATGAAAATAAGGCCTATGGCTACCTTTTACCAGGCAAAATGGTTCCAGAATAGGATGAAGACCAGTAACTTCTGTTCTTCTGTCCCACAAGTTCTTTACAGTTGGAGAAGACATCTGACCATGACTGTCGTACAAGAAAGAGAAACCCTGCACTTATCTACCTACCTGAATGAGTTCCCTCTAATCTTGCAACCTGTAGCATTTGCCCAGGTCACATCACCCAGCTCTTGGGCTTGTAGATCCGCTCCAAGGAATGTCACAGCCACACAAGGAGAAAATATAGTGATCAAAGCAGTAACAGGCAAATATTCAATGCAATTCTGACAAAGTCAAACAGTTGTTTTATATTTGATCCCAGCAATTTTTTGGTGAGCAGTGAGATGCAGCTGTACTCTGACACTGCAGAAATGGAGAAATCAGAAGTACCTACAGGCTAATTAAACCATGAAGATTGCAAACTTAGCTTTTTGCCTTCTGCATGGAGCTCTGATGTGTTTTATATAGCTTTTCTCTGAATTTTTTTTTTTTTTTTTTTTGACCCAGAGCAGTTGGGAATATTAGCCCTCCAGAAACAAGTTTTGCAGGAAAATCTAATTACGTACACTATATTTCAACTCAGAGCACATTTTACAGCATACTTTGAAAACAAAGCTACTAGTTATGGTCCTATAATGTTATTACTGATGTTATAATAGGGATTTTGTGTCTGACCTGACTCCCATCTCAATACTCTATCAGACTGGTTGACTTACGCAAAGTCTGATTAAGCATTAAGTCAAAACATAAATCCTAAGGAATTTTCCCAATCACACTGACATTTACTAGTTTTCTGCCATGCATAAAAACACCATTCTGCAAAATCCCATGCTGTTGCTTTAGTGAATGAATGCAAAACACTCTTGGAGCCATGGTAAATACAGACTTTTACATGGAGACATGTAATTTATTCCAGCTGCATAATCTCTTGTCTATTTCTACGTCCTGTACTTTCCTAATGAAACCACCTGTTGTTTCAGATAAATGGCTAAAATTACTATCTGTTTAAAGTTTACAGTCCAAAGAGGACACAGTAACAAGATGGTCATTCAATCCGTATTCTCCAAACAGATAACTAAATTCAATATTCAGATGAAAGACAACTGTTCAATTGGACAGAGAAGCAGCTGAAGCAGCTTGGTAGCCTGCATTCCTAGCAGGAAGAAAGTCCTCTGCTTTTTAAATCTAGGCTGTTCTCACAGTTAGAAACACACCCTTAGGAAACAGCAATCAGATTCTCCCAAATATGGGGAACTGCACAGTTCCCAAATAAGGAATTCTCCACTGAGTCTTAAACAAAGGAAATCATCTGCTTCTCCTACTGTAAGTCAAATGAATCATTTTTCTACTAGAAGAGACTTAACTATGCTTTCCTAGATGAACACATTCACTTCAGCATTTTGAAAGTCCTGTGCTTTCAGTTTTGTTTTTGCAAAAGGATATGGAAACGAAGTCTCAAGTCCCAGTAGGCAGACTTGTTTCTCTAGCTTCTTTGTATTGTCTGCCACAATTGATTTGGGAGAACCTGTTTGTCTGCAGCAACAAGCTGAAAAGCACTTTTTTAAAAAATACAAACTGCCTGAAGTTTGTAGAGAGTATGTTCACATGGCAAATATTTGCTACTGCTCCCAGAACAAAGGGACCAAACCCAGATGTGTACAACTCATCTAGGAAAGGGAAAGGGAACCCAGATGTTTCTGGGATTTGCTACTGAACAAAGGGACCAAACCCAGATGTGTACAACTCATCTAGGAAAGGGGGGAAAAAAGTCTTAACCACTGTCTAATCTGCTTTTGCTACATTAGCCTTTTGCTGAGTAACAGGCTTTATAAGCCTACAACCAAGATCAGATTTTTACACTCACATGAATGTGAAAAACTGCCTTAGACCCCATAGCTGACACGATCGTGCACTCCGGTTCCAGGACAGCTCTATCTCTATGTTACTTGTAATGCCAGCTTGGGAGCACCTGGACACAGCTGAAAATGTGCAAGTCTACAGTTCCCACCTGGAGTTAGGATTTTTCTCCTATAGAAGTGCTTTGTGTCAAGTTCTTACTTGCAACTTTCTAAGAGCTGTTTTAGCCCACAGGCAGACCTCTCAATTACTGTTGCAAGATCTCCCAATAAAATCAGGACCAAATTATTGGTGATTTTTTTTCCCCTTGGAAAAGTTGGTAAGCAATCAGATTTAGTGGGAGCATGGCCTCTGACCAGCCTACATCTTAAACATCCTCCTGACCCTCAAAGACAGCAGTGGCTTCTAGGTGCGTCAGCCCACTCAGTTCTTGGAAGATGCCAGCAGCCTCCTAGTCATGCTTCCTCAGAGTTGCCTTCAAGAACAAATACAGTTAGGCTTTATAAAGAAGGCAACACAGCTGGAATTTCCATGAATGTCATCTGACACTCACTTTCCATTTCTAAACTTGAGGGCTAGGTCTCAGTTCAGAACATTTTTCAGCTCCAGCAGAGACTGGAGTTCCTCAGATTTTTTTTTTTGCTGGTAGCAACAGCACAACTGATTAACAATGCCAAAAGAATACTGGCAGGAGTGAAAAGGTTGTTTTTCGTTTTAAGGAAATAATGCCCTCATTCCATAAGGCTTCCTCTTCTACTTGGAGAGAGCAGAAAGGTGGAGAGGTAAATCAGGACATTGACATTTCTGTTTCACTTCTCTACAAGGCAGTGGAGGGAGTTGTGTTCCACATCTGGTCTTAAAGCGAGCACTGGACAAAGCCCATCCTTGCTGCACAGTTCAGCTCTCTCAATAACTTTCTCCCAGCTGTGTTCTTCCCTGGGAAGGCGCTCTACTGCCAGGATGTTCTTGCCTCCTCCCACCCACTCACCCACCCGAGTTTCCCTGGCAGCTGTGTCTTAGCCTTGCTCCAGCCCTTAGGATATCTCCACCTACCACTTCCTGCCATGAAAACCTTTTAGATTTATACCACATCTGCTCGCTTGGATAACGAGACACCAAATGCTGAGCTATATCATCTCTCAAAGGCACAGATGGGGGATGGGATGCAGAAGTGGCTTAACATACCAAGGCAGCTTTTTTTCTGCTTGGGTTCTAGGGGATCAGCACACATTGAGAACTGAATGTGTTTCAGCAGCCCTTGAATTCCTTTGATTCATTCCAGCAGCCCCAATAGCACACAAGCGTCACCAGAGTGAACACTCCCTGCACAACAGCTACAGGTGGGGGAGTGTTTATGACTGTGCTATACAGCGCTCAAGATGTGACAGTTCTCTGCTCCCGCTGTGATCCTCCACAGTTCTTCAGCTGCTGTGGCCTGGCCTTGATGTGATCCTTAGTCACTGACAGGGCTCCTATGCTGTTCCCTGGTGCAGAGCAGGAGGACAAATACACAGCTCTACTACAACCAGGACTGGAGGTTGCAAAGGCTTGTAAGACAGAAAGAAGCTGGGAGAAGAGGTAGGAAGAGGTGAGCTGCCCAGCTGTGTGGAGATCAGGAAAGGAGCTGCAAAAGGCTGCAGTCCTTTGGGAGGAGACATCGCACAGGAAGCTCTGCAAGAAAGAGGAGTGTTCTTCAGACTCCTTGACACCTTTTTTTGTGGAAAAAGGAGTGAATTGGTTCAATGCATTGCTATTCAGGAGGCGACTTGTTCCATTTGCTGTATTCCAACTTATTAAAAATGGAAATACGAAAAACTAAATCAATTTTTCAGACTCACTCCATCAGCGGCTGAAAGGAAACAAATATTTTCACATTCTATTTCTAGCAGGTGTGTAATTTAATGTTGCAAAATAGTAATGTTTGGGCTGTAAATGCTTCAGGGAACTTCAAAGAAAACTATTTCCATTGGATTTTAAATCACATAAACCTTTCTATTACTATGAATTTCTCACAGGGTACAAAAACGAGCTCTGATGCTTTTAAATTTAGCTCTTCTTTATTTACCTCATAACAGCAGGAAAGAGTTCAAAAATACTGATTATTACACCACAAATAATGTCAAAACAATGAATGCTGAGATTCCTAAAGAGAAAAACTGTAGGTTTATGACAGCAGACAAAAGGGACAGAAGAGAGAGACAAAGAGAGAAGGTAATTTATTAAAAGCTGAACATTACACAGAAGCAAATATATGACTGTTTCTAATGTAGCTCTCAGAATCCTGTTGAATCCCTTAAGACTTGTGTGTGGAATGCAATATATGCCAGAGGCCCAAACCAAAGAACACATACAAATACTTCAAGGAATTAATTATAAATGCTATAAGATTCCTGTGTGTAGTGTAAATTATTGTTACTGCAATTTCAAGGCTCTTTATGCCTGAGATGAATAAAAGCAAGGTTGCTGTGTTCCCAGAATATAGGAATATAGCTGTGAAATGAGTGATGTCCATCAAAATAAATGGGCTGTGAGAATGCTGAGATTCTGCTCCATGGCATGATAAATTAGGGCTTTTTCTCCTTACTCATACTGGCTTTCTTATACTAAGAAAATCTCATTGCTGACCAAAAGCCATGTAGGTTTTTTTTTCCTCCACAAGAGACCAGTGATTATACATTTCCTAACTGCCCTACATTTCTATCTCTTGTTTCCTGGAGAGTATTTGTCCCCACCATGCTGGCCTAGCTGTCATCATAAAACTATGCCCTGTTCACTTTCTACAAGACAAAACAAGATCTAAACCCAGGAAAGGGTTCACGCCTGTGAATCCATTAAGGAGACTTCCTCCAGTCCAGAGTTAGTTAAGTAAGACCCTGAGCCTCAAAGATTTAGATGTCTAACTTGTATTTAAAGGTACCTAATTACCTTTAAGAATCTGAACCTAAGCCCCTTAGCCCCTTGGGGTTAACTTGTGGCTCTCTCCTTAGCATTTCCTACAGCTATTTTGGAGAGATCCCTGTTCAATTTGCTGACATTTGGCATTTCAGGAGCGAACAGGGTTCATTTCAAATCTGTGGTTGTTATATGTAAAAAGCTAAGGTGATTCAAAGGGGTGCTGGCATCTTTTAAATCCCCAGTGTGAATTTACCTTCTCATTTCTACTGCCTTTGCACACACCTGAAACCCTTCTTCTGCTCCTTCTTCTTATGCTTTCCTCCTTTAATACACTTCACAACAACTTCTTCCATGAGGCCTACACAACATGCTGCTTTCCTCTAAGAAGCAGCAGGCTTTTTTCTTCCCTCTCCTCCTTTGCAACATCCTTGCTTTGGAATCCCTCCAGTAAGCTCCTTAAGCACAGGGAGTCACAAGTACTTAGCACAGAAGAGAATTACATAAATAATAATAATAATTAATAGCCCATAAATGGAACCTTAAGGGGCTTCTAATCTTCACATGTGCTTGGAAAGCAACTCTCTGAAGCTATTTAATTTGGGTGAGAGTTCTTAGCAGCAATATAATAATCAAAATATCAAACAAGTTTATACAGTTACATAGCCAAGTAGGCTTCTGAACAAGGCAATATCTGTATAGAGCTTGGCTGTGGCAGAGCATTGCCCATCCCAGATTCCTGAAGTTGACTTTTGAACAAAGTTTGCAGGGAATGTGTAGGATGTGTTACTCTTCTGTACTACTCACTTGAAACCGGGTGCCAGGTTGGAGGAGTGAATCATTTGGAAGCAATGGATTTCCTTGAGTTTCCTAGAATAAGACACGACATAATGCATGCAGTTACACAGCACTAGCAAAGCACTGTTGATGGTTATATTTAATGCTCTTTAATTTTTTAAAGTTAAATTATTTCAATAACCTTAGTGTTTGTAAAAACATTTCGCTCTCCATTTTCATGAAGATTTCAGTACCAAAATTGCGAACAAAATGAAGAGAAATAACTGTGCTGCTGTGGCGTCTGTTCTTTCTTGTGACTGAAACACTGTTTATGTGTAGAAAAATGGAGATACCCTTGAATGAATAATGACTTTTGTTTCAGACCAATTTGACTACAACCTCATCCCCCCCACTGATCAGCAGTGGGACCTTGGAGGAGAGATCGCTGAGTTTTCCATTGAATATGTTACTTTAGCAAAATCCTGAACGGCTGAGAGTGGAGTACTGAACTGCACCTGGAGAAGAGCTGTCCTGGAAGCGCACGTTCCCAGCGGCACAGGGACAGGCCACAGACCCTTTCCCTGGCATGGTGTGCTGGCCACCACTTTCCACTTCTGGCCCCGGGAAGCCACCAGTGTGCTTTCCACAGGGACATAGAATTATCCTGGGGAAAACCAGCCTCCCCCTGGAAAAAACAAGCTGCTGTTGCTAGTCCACCAAGGATGGGGAAAACTGCTGGCTTGGAAAGGGCTGCACTGAGGCGCTCAGCCCCTCTCACACGCCATTCCCTCGACTCGCGTAATCCTCTGGGGTGAAAAACAAAGATTTACCCCTATAATCTCTCTGTTTCTCTTAAGTTTTCCCTCCCGGCTCGCCGGAGAGGCCTCCGGGGGATGTCAGGGCCGGGCCGGGCCGGGTCGCTGCCGCCTCTCCCGCCCAGCAGCGGGCGGGAGGCGCCGGGCCGGCTCAGCGGCCGCCGCCGCCATGGAAACGCGATCCCGCCCGGCGGCTGCCGGGGCACGGCGTGCCCGGCCCGGGGCTGGGAGAACCGGGAGAACTCAGCGGAGAGAACCAAACTGAAAGAAAGCAGCGCCACGCAGTGCTGGCGTGTCTGCGGGGTTTTTTTGCTTGGTGGGATTTTCCTGTTGTTTTGTCCGAGGTATTTTTATTTGTTTTGAGGTTTTATTTTTTGGGTTTTTTTCCGGGATGGGGAGGAATACTCCAAATGTAGTCAGCATTTAGTCACCATTTGTTATATTTACTGAATTTAATTAACATAGGAAAGCGGCAGCGGGCCGAGCTGGCGAGTTTTTCCCCCGTGGGTGAAAGAGGAGGAATTGAGGGAGGAAAGGGAGGTGAGAGGGAAAGGGAGAGAGGATGAGGCGGGACAGGGGCGGCTGGAAGGGGCGGGCGGGAGCCCGTGGAGGCAGACGGGGCTGCGAGTCTCCTCCTCCAGGGCCTGAGGGGCGAGAGCGGAGCGTGGCGGCTGCAGCTCCGTGCAGGGACCTGCTGTGCTGGGGGTGGCAGGCACGGAGGCCGGAATGTAAAAACAGGGTTACTGAGCAGGGTAGATACCCAGTGGGTTGAAGGGGGGAATCTAAAGTGTGCCTGGGAAGTACAAAGGCAGCAGGAGTACTCTTCATCAGTTCCTCCCGAGCCCATTACCCCTCGGGGGCCGACTGACCACAGCCGGTGTGGCCGCAGGGACACTGCAGCGTGAAATAAATGGGCAGGAGATCTTTTTCCTTTTTTAATGCCTTTATTAAAGAGATTCAGCTCAGGTGGGGAGAAATCGACGGGTCGCGCCCACGCCGCCGCTGTCCCCAAGAGTGGCACGGAGGAGGAGGGTGATGCAGCTCTGTCCGCTGGTCTGCAGGCAGAGCTGGGGACTGCGTCCTCACGGGAGATTGGCAGATTCCTGCTTTTCGGTCCAACACTTCGGGTCCCTTCCTTAGTGAACATCCTTTGAGGTCAGGGTGAGAAGCAAAAAGGATCCGAGCAGGTACTGGACTGCGCGCCCGTCCTTAGACATCACCTAGGGTCCCCTAATTCTATATTGGCTCGTTGTTTTTAGGGGTTTTCCTGGGAAACTTTTGGAGCAGTGCATTTCTCATCTGCATATGTGGTCTCAGGCCACTCCTATTCTCCTGGGCTGCCTGTCCAGGTGTAGCTCCAGGGCAAGCACTGGGAGGACAATGGCTAAATCACCAACCATTGACGGGCAATTAAATAAGAACTCTTAACAATGAAGCTAATTTGACAGCAATTGGTCCAACCGGTTTTAGCTCTGTAGCCTTAAATAAAAATAGGTAACTTTTTATTCATAACACAGCGCACACCTCTGCCTCCGTCCCTCTTCATGCCGTGCACTGCCCTCTGCTCATCCTGCCCACAGCAGGACAAGGAAGCAGAGGGGCAGGCAGAGCTGAGGGCGGTGGGGTGTCCTCTGCTGATGGAACAGCTGGGCTGGAAACGTGGAGCTGCGCCCACAATTTGCTATTCCTCTGCTGTCAACAAATACAGTGAGAAACCATCAAGCTCTTGCACTGCTCATCTGTGTAAAAGATGGCAATTTGCCACTGACAGAGGTTAATCCTCCAGCTCAAATGGCAGAAGGCCATGCTGTGGAGTTACAGCATTCATCAAGCCTGCTAATGATCTTGTGGTGACATACATGAATTCTGATGATGGGTGTCCTCTCTTTGCTTTAAATATGATCTGAAAAATTATGCTGCAGGCCTTGTTCTTAATTTATCCTCCTCCTGCATATATTCAGCATGTTGCAGGTTGTAATGGTAGATTGTGTGTTGTTTTCCACAGGGTGCCTCTGTTCCTCAGTGCTTGAGGTGGATGGTGTTCTGGGGATGAATTGTAGCTGGGCGCTTAGAGGGATGTTATTTGGGTAGCTCCTGCTCTTGTTTTGCAAAAACTGGACCATGTACAGTGAGTGATGTGGGGGAGGCATGATGGAGATGGGATGGTCTCAGGAGCAAGACAGTTAAATGCCATTTAGCATGCATGACAGAGCTGCTTACACAACTCTGGGCAGCAGCTTAAACTCCAGCTTGCTGGCCACTGCAGGTGTGTGCCCCATTCTGAGATATCCAGCTTGCATTGTCATGGCTGCAGCTGAGATCACCAGACTTCTAGTCCCTTCTCAAAAAAAAGATAAATACTTTGAAAAAGTAAGCAAAAAAAAAGTTGGAGGTGTCTCAGACTGAGAATCCAAAGTACCATGTCCTTTGTTCATGTTCTCTGTCAGCCAAAAGGTTTAGTTAAATGCAGATTTTCTATGAAAGTTCAGTTCCTTCACGTCACATATGCCCTTACGCTGTTCCTGGCTCTGTGTGGCAGCTACCAGCTCCACAAATGCACCAGTGAAACTGTCTGTGGGCTTGCCATGCAGATGATTTACAGGCCAGCCTTGTAAATTATTGTGTCAGTGCTACTATGGAGGCAGCAAACTGTGCTGCCAGAGTGGCAATGGGAAGCTGGAGACAGGAACCAAGAAAGAGAGGATGTCTTCATCTGCTTTTGCTATGGGGGGAAATTTTCCTGTAACAACATCATGAGTCCATCATCACTCAAGTAGTAACACTGGTGTGAAAACTTGCCCCTCTGCTCCTGAAGGTGTCTAACAACATCTGCATTAGTGTTAGTGAGGGACTGTGCTCTCTGAGCCCCCGAAGAACACCAATAAATAATCCTCTGTGCAGAACACAGTTGGGACAACATTTGGCTTAGGAAGATGCACAAACACAGGCAGAACAGAAGAGAAATCAAATTACTGAGCAGGCACTCACCAAGTGGTCACTGGCTGTTCTGCTCACCAATGATGCTAGAATCCCACAGGAAAAAAAACACCTTAGAACATCTCATGTAATTACAGACTGCATCTTCACATAGTTGTGCAAGAGGCACAGTTCCAAACCAGCATTCGACTAAAATAGTAATATCCTTTGAGATATTGTGTTTATCCAAAAATACCTCTCTTCCCATTTAGGCGTGGTGAGAGTGGCTGTTTTTCCATTTCAACGGAAGTGAGGCACCTGGGAGGGTGCTGCAGGCTGTAAGAAGCATCCTGGAGCCCGAGGAGTGACAGTGAGCTGATTTGGCATTCCAAGTCCTACCTGTTGCTGGGGCAACCCAGCCCAGCCCATCGCATTATCCAGCCCCGGCTGCTGCTGCCTTCATTTCCTTCCCCTAAGCTGCACGGGTGGAGAGAGGCAGGCTGCGTTCCCCGGAAAAAGGCAGGCTCTGGGATACACTATTGATTTGCTGGGGGAGACTCTTGCTGGAGGGCAGTGAGAGAACAGGGCAGCTGGGCCCTGTGAGAGGATGGCTTGCCCAGCCAGAGATCAATATGCTTCAGCAAACCAGGGAGCAGGAGCTGGCAAAGCCAGAAGTTTCCTTTGTTCTGTTTGTCTTGTGGAAAAAATAGACAAGCAAATAGGCTTAAGGATTCTGGATACAGAGAAGGGGAAAACCTCCTTATTTACAGAGTAGCACAACCCATCCAGCAGTGGCAGTTTTAAACCAGACTGTTTTAAGTTTGTGTATAGCTGAGGAAATGGTGACTAGTAAGGGTGGGGAATCTAGAGAGTTTAGTGCATGTCTGTTGGGTTCCTTTTGGTTTGAAATAAGGGCAGCTTCAGGGACAAGTGACCAAGTTCCCAAGTCAGTATTTTGTGGTTTTACAATCACACTTTCAAAAATGTTTTCTCATTCCTGTTGCTGGTTGGAAGATCCACCAAAATAGCTCTGAAGATTGCCAACAAACCAGGCGAAAGAATAAAATACTACTAATAGCATCTGTTTTGAAGTTTGTGTGACATACAATACCAGGAGACAAATAGATTTGAAATGCAAGTGTGTTTTCTATTGTTTTTAATTTGACAGTGACTCCTTAAGAACATAACATTGCCTCCAGAGTTTATTTTACAGTTCAGAATAAGTAAGAGTTAGGCTGCCAGGCATGATTACTTTGTTTTGGGTTTCCTTTCTTTCTTTCTTTCTTTCTTTCTTTCTTTCTTTCTTTCTTTCTTTCTTTCTTTCTTTCTTTCCTTCTTTCTTTCTTTCTTTCTTTCTTTCTTTCTTTTCAGCTGCTCCTAAATTCATGGTCTAAAAACTCCTAAAATGCAGATTTGAACTGCTGCATGGTTTTGGAAGGACAGGGTCATTGTGTCCCCATAGCACCCCATACTCTGCTTCCCTGTTCCACAGTTACCTGTAAGTCTGTATTCAAATGAATTGTTTTCCTAACTACTTTGTTCTCTTCTGAAAAGCACTTCCCTTTTTTAATAACTACAATATAAAAATAATGAGCTAAACAGGGCACAAGTGGTGACTGATGAGTTCATGCCGACAGCATGCTTCTTGGGATGGCTTTGGTCCATGCAGCCCATACTTCTCAGTCAGTGCCCAGACACAAGCCAGAAACTGTTCCCAGGAGACATCATGGAGACTTGTTTTAGGAGACAGGGAAAATACTGCCACATGGATACAAGCTGGGCAGTGCCACTGGCCTTTAGAGTCAGAGGACAGGCACTGAACCTGTTCAGTGTAATACAGATGTAACTGTGATCAGGTAACTTAGAAGAGAAACCAACACAAATTTCAGTTTCATTAAGTACTTAGATGTCCTGTGTAATGATCTTGGTCCTCTGCAGAATCTGCTAGGAGGGTCTCAAGCTGGTAGAACATGTAGGGTGCATGGCGCTGCTTGCTTGGATTCTTTATAGAGTATATAGTGATTTAAGTTAAAAAATACAGATTTCAGCAGCACCAGATATATCTGAGGAGTCTTCTTTTTATTAAAAAAATGTGTGTTTCTTCTAGGCTGTGAAATATAACCTACAAGGTGAAGGGAGAAATAAGATGGATGTAATTTGTGTTTTCTTCTCCTACTACAAGTCTGTAACCTCTGGCAGTGAGTGTGATGCCAGCTGGGCACTTTCATTCCTCAGACCTTCCTGCTAAGCCTTCCAGCATTTCTCTGTGAGAGACCAATTGGAAGGAGAAAGGAGATGTCAGGAGCCTATCTCCTTCAGCACGTCACTTCAGCTGTTCAGCCACTAAACTTGGGGATTTAGCTGTAAAACAACAAAATAAATTCCAGCTTCCCTTCCTGTCCCTCCCCAAGCCCCCTGGGTTCTCCCTAAATAATGTCTGTGGTCACCCATTTAGGTTATTTGCAAAGTTTCCACTTACCACAGTAATTTCGTAGGAATGACTGTGTTCCTTCAGTGCTTTGTGATAATAAGAACAGAAATAGGGAATGGAAAAAAAGAGCAGAGGAGAGCAGAGGCCTCACCTAGAGCTGCCCTTTTACTAAGCAGCCTGAGCAGAGTGCCAGGGAAAAGCCAGGCAGTACTACATCCTGAGCTATCACATCACATCACTTAAGACTGAAAGAAATTACTGACATTTACACAGGGCTAAGACCACATTTAGGGTTGAATATGTTTGTTCAGGCATAAAGTCTGCCCATGCAGTTAACTTCAAGACATTTAGTTAGTCTGATTCATGGATTGTCACATCTGAAAACAGTAAAGTCCAGTTGAACTGGGAAACAGAATATGAGGACCCGTGTACACCTTTAGAATGGCCTTCCTTAAAAACAAGACAGTGAATGCAAGCACTCACTTGTAAAATAGTTGTGCCTTAAAATTCCTAAGGTTTTGCTCCTCGCTCCTCCTGTTAGGCTGTATGAATACCTGGGGACTTTAAATCACAGAATTTCCCTGGATAAGTGTGTTGATGACCTGAGGCTTCATCAGAGCAGTATCCTTATACCCTGCAGCAGCTGTCTGTAGAAGACCAGGTGGGTCGTGCAGTTGACAAGCCTTTAAAATCAAGTAACAAGCTCGCCTGCTACATACTTAAGATAGGTCTTTTTTAAGGCAGAAAAAATACAAATGTTAAAGAAAAGGTAATGTGCATGAAGTATTGTGTGCAGTTCAGGGCACCACAATATAAAGAAGCTGTTCCAGAGCATCCAGAAAAGATCTGTGGTGATGGTGAAGGGCCTTGAGAGCCATGGGAAGCTAAGGACACTTGGTCTGTTCAGCCTGGAGAAGAGGAGACTGAGGGAACACCTCATTTCAGTTTAGAGCTTCGCTGTGAGGGGAAGAGGAGGGACGGGCACTGATGTGTTTTCTGTGGTGACCAGTGACAGGACCCGGGGGAATGGCCTGAAGCTGTGTCAGGGGCAGTTTAGGTTAGATATTAGAAAAAGATTCTTCACCCAGAGAGTGTTTGGGTGCTGGAACAGGCTCCCCAGGGAAGTGGTCACAGCACCAAGCCTGGCAGAATTCAAGAAGTGTTTGGACAATGCTGTCAGGCACATGGTATAACTCTTGAGGATGGTTCTGTGCAGGGCCAGGAATTGGGCTTGATGATCCCTGTGAGTCCCTTCCAACTGAGGATACTCTATGACTCTGTGCACACAATAGAGAAGGACAGCTTCCAGCACAAAGTTGGATGTGTGTGGAATCAGGATGTAGCAGTCCAGATTTGCACAGATAATGTCCTGAATTCATATGCACCCTTTTCTTGGGAGTTTCAAAAGGGTGAAGGTGCCTCTTGGATTTAGGTATTCAATCTGCAGTGGTACCAGGGTGCTTAAAAGCAGTAATTAGAAGTACAGATTTACTCTGTGTTAAGACACAAAGAGAAGGGCTCAGAGATTCTGAGTAATAATTCTATGACTCAAAGTAATGCCAGTGTGTGGTCCCAGCTCCATAGCTGTGCAGCATTTCAGCGAGAGTGGTGTAATGCCATATCCCTGGGAGTGTTTAAGGCCAATTTGGATGGGATGTTGAGCAACCTGGTCTACTGGAAGGTGTCCCTGCACAGCAGAGGGGTTGGAATTAAATAGTCTTTAAGGTCCCTTCTATGATTCTTTAACAACTCCAGCCACTGTGCTGCAAATTGGATTTAAAGGTACTAGGCTTTCCTTATCAGCATGGAGAAGGAAAAGCATCCTGAAATATTTGTTGATACTACTCTTTATCTTACAAGCAGGGCCATCCTTGGCTTGACCCAAAAAAACTTTCAGTGCTTCAGAAATGAGTTGTCACTGATTTTGCATTGCTCTTAAGTGGAATGCTTTCTGTGCCTGGCTTTCTAAGTGTCAAAAACCTCCAGCCTAAAGTCTACATACATAACTCTGTTCCCCTTTTTATTTCAGTCTTTTCTCAGAACCTCAGAGTACTGAAATAGGGTTCAATTTCCCCAAGCAGTTCTAGTAATCAAATATGAAAACAGTAGAAAAATCTGTCTATGAAGTTAAAGAATATCTTACAGAAAATTCAAGTGGATTTTTGAATAGTTTTAAAGCTAATCAGTAGCTAGAAATGCATTTCATCTTTGTAACTTCACATGAAAACCACTTCTAAAAGAAAACGCCCCTGTTTCTCCTTTTTCTTAATTCTAGGGGTAATTGCAACAGCTTGTGTTTTGTGTAGTGAAATTAGTGTATTAGGCACTGAATTGAAAGAAACTAAATGATACTTGTGCTTTGTTTATCTTGTTTATTTGCTGACTTCTTTCAGACCTGAGTCAATCCCTTTTGTCCTTTAGAGAAATAACACTCCTTTACGTTGTGGGGCCAAGCCACCAGCCCCTTGGAACAGCCCACATTTCAGGCAGTAGTAACCTCTCCCATCCCTCTTTTAAAAGGCCAGTGTGCTGACATTGTTAAACTCTTTCTGTGGAGTCTCATGACATGTGAAAGGAAGTGGCAAGGACAGGAGGCCTGAACATGGTGAAGGGAAAAAGTACAGTGCACTATGTAGTCAACATATATAGAAGATGGCTAAAGATGGTACAGAATGGCTGAAGAAAGAAAAATCTAACCAACAGAAAACTATTTTAAGACCTTTTCAGCAAAAGCACTCGTGTGCCTACTTTACAATGCCGGGTTTTGTGGCAGTGCTTTATGGAGTTTGTCAGCCAGACCCTTTAAAAATCTTGGCTTCTACCCTCCTCACTGACATTGTCAGCTAAGCCAAAGATTTCACTGTCTTTCCCTTCTTCACCTGCACTCCCTTGGAAAGTTCCTTCTCTCTCTTCCCTTTACTCCACACATGGTGCTTGTTTGCTGTCCACTACCTCCTAGCCCTTTACCCTTCTGAGTCTGACCACATCTCCCAGATACTTTTAAAATATTTTAGAAATTACTACATTAAAATGTCTCCAGTTTTGAAGCCTCTCTTCCTACATTTCCCTCAACTGTACATTGGCAGATCAAAGGAGAAATTGTTGCCAGTTTAAAACATCTCTGCTGCATCTAAGCACAGCTCTTGATGAGCACAGACTGTCCTATCATTTTTCTGTTCCTCCCTGTGGCTGCTGTCACTACAAGCCCATTTTTCAATTTTCTTCCTCATCTTGTGCCAAAAACAGGATCCAGCTATTAAGGTATAATGAAGTGCATTAGGACTCAGAAGTTTATCTTTACAGCAGGCCAACAAGCACCAGCCTTTCAAAAAGCAGGGCCAACAAAAGGGCGCCTCCTGCTCCTCCTAAGCAAACTGAGAATTGTAAATTGTACTAAGATGTGAATTATATTCATATGAATGGTATGAATAATGAAGAGAAGTGTTCTCAGAGTAATAATTGTGATTACCTGAACAAACAAGATAGGCACCTTGGACATGTAACCCTAGTCCTCTTTATCTGCACCACCACTTTCTCCCTAACACCATGCATTGCCTCCCATCTAGACTTAATTCAACACCTTGAATTGTGTTTGATCGGGGACAGATCAAAGAAGTTGCCACCAGACATCTTTGACAGATTTTAGAAATACCTAGTTTTTTATTTAGAAACAGAAACTTAAAATGTCTGGTGGCTTGTCCTTAGAGATAGTAGTTTGCTCAGTTTAAAACACAAAATTCTCTGCTTGCTGTAACCTGCCAGGCCAGGATTCTGATATCCTCAGAAATGGTTTACATGCACGCTGGCCTTTGCTGTGCTGAACAAGTAACTGGAACACTTTCAGTTCTAGTATTTCAACACAATGTTTTTGTCTCATGTTCAGGATGAAAACTGAAGAAAAAAAATTACCCCCACCCCTCAGTGAAATATGTAGAAAGTTTCATTTTGAAATCTTCCAATTCAAAATAGTTCATTTTGGCTTTGTTTCACATGGAGATGTATCCTTACAGGTGGTTTTACTGTTTTTCAGTCCTTGGGATCTATATCCACTCAACATTGTCACAGTTCTCCTCATGCTCCACTCCAGCCAGAAAACAGAATGCAGTGAGGGGAAAAAAACCCACCTTGATAAGAGCCACCATACCAAACTTGTTTCTTTTATGTTCCAACAAGGCATGTTTGAATTAAGATGATAGAGTTATTGATCAAATAGTTCATTCTTCTAGGAAAAAAAAAAAAAAGTCAACTTCTTCCCAGTTGCATTTTCCTATAAAAATTTGTTTTGGTGCAAGTTTTAAAGCAGCTGTAAAATGTGATATATTTAACAATTATCCTTTTATTTATAGACATTAATGTAGACTAAAGAAACCCAGATTCAACTCTTCTAAGTTTTGGTTAGGAAAGAATGTATTCAGATGTTTACTGAACAGTACTACTATAAATTGGATTAATCTCTACCATATTTTTCCTAGACGGAAATGTCACTTCCAACTTGATTCTCCCCCAGTGCTGATAATCCCCTCCAGTCAGTGAGTACTGCCTGCAGTACAAGCAAAAGAGCCCTGTTGTGAAAGAACAAAATCAGCTTGGCCACAAATTGTCAGCTCAGAATAAAAATATAGTCCCAGAAGAAGGGCTGAGGTTGAAGGACATCATTCAGAAGATGCAAGAAGCCAAATTAGTCAAAAATAGACCAAATGGCAGGGAAATGCTGGGTGAAATTGAAGCAGAAGTCCTCAATACTGCGGCTTTCACTACATAAAACCTGCATTTTCACTTTGTGTCACAAGTCATTAGACATGTCAGTTCCTGTTCAGAGAACCTCACTGCTGACTGTACCTCAGTTGGAGGTAACGCTTTTCTAGTTTGATTTGTCTTTGCCTGTGCCTTAAGACAGCTGCTTTGAATTTCCCAGTAACACCTGCAGTTAAGATCCCTACAATGAGAATTCAAAAATTCTTCCCATCTGTCTGTCTGAAGAGCTGTGGTAGTGAAGTGTTTCCTCTGAAGTCCATGTGCATCCTTCTCCCCCACAGCCTTTGTACCTGTGCTCTGACACAGTGTTTGAAGTCAGCAAGTGAACAGTACACACTGCAGAGCCTCCTTTCTGGACTGAGGGATTGCTGTTGCCTGCACACTCTCCCCTTCTCCCTGATGAAATCTGGAGTAACAAGGAGGAGTCACGGACTCCAGCTCTGTCCAGCTTCCACTTTGGAATCTAATCTAATTACACTAGATTTGTCTGTGTCTCCTCTGCAGATTTAACTAGACACAGTGCACAATTCACTTCCTGCTAGAGCTTGCCATGTAGTTTCTTGGGTGACTGAGATACAGTTCAGCAAGAAGATAGTGGATAACTTTGTGTATCTGTTGAAAAATAAACAGCATTTGAACAGACTGAGAATAGCCGTGAGTCTTTAGTCTATGGAAAAAGAAAAGCCCTTACATCTGCTCCTGAAACCTGATTCCTGGTGAAACATGCACCCCACACTCTGGATCACACCTTAAGATCAGAGGAGAAAAACATCAAAACCCGAGTCAGACCTCTGCAGCTAATGGTTCACAACTTGGGGCTCCTGGTGGCAGGAGGCTGCTCAGGAAGTTCTGACACCCCTGGAAATTCAAGCTGCCAGGATGGCTTGAGAGAGAGAGAGCCCTTCTGCTTTGTGCTGGTAACACGGTGCAGGCTAAGCAGAGAACCCCAGAGCCCACATCTCAGGAACAAAAGCAGAAAGTAACCCCTAACCTATCACGTCACCACACAGACAAAGAGCACATTTGCACACACATTTCATCAGTGCTCTGCAAATTCTGGGTCCAGCTCCACCGTCTGTCCACATCTTGTTCATGCTGTGAACTAGCAGACTGACTGCTCAACACATCTCTCAGCAGCCCACTGAGATAACTGTTACCACTGTTATTTCAGTAGCCATTCACATAAAACACCATTTCCCTCTTAAAGCCTAGGAAATCAGAACACCATTACCCAGGGGAAAAAAAACAACAACAACAACAACCACAAAAAACCCCCAAAAACAAACAAAAAAACCCCAAACAAACAAACAGAAAAACCCCAAACAAACAAAAAACTCCAAATCCAACCAAATCAGAGTCAGTCAGGCTTTCTTTCTCTCTGGTGAATCATAAGAAACTTGAATCACCAAGACAAACAATATATTCCTCTCCCAAACTAGAAGCTTTTGAAGTCTTTGAGGCTGGGACATGCAGCCCTGTGACTCAATTCATGTCAGCTGTGCCCATCCACACCCCCCAGGAGGGCAGCTGCCCTTTGGAGGTCTCAAAGAGCCTCCCCAGTCTGTGATACATCCCCAGCACATAACGCTCTCCAACACTTGGTAGCCATTTGTTGGCTTGCTGATGCTAATGCTCTGTGAACTCTTATCAGATGTATTTATTACCACAGTTGTTAATGTTTTGAGAAGGCACTGGCTGGCTTGAGTTCAAAGAAGAACCACAAGAACAGAAAATAAGCCCTGAAGGTGCTTATTTCAGGAGTCTGACTAATGCACCTTACTAAAGAGAAGGTTGAAAATGCAACGTGGTGAGTGGGTGTTGATACTCACAGCTGCAAAAGGTGTTTTAGTGCAGGGCTTTTCAGTTCTTCAGAGCAAGATCCAGTTTCTTGCTCTCAATCTTAGAATCTTCAGTAATATATGAAGTATATTCCTGAGAGGAAAATATAATTAATCACTGGGGCTGGAGAGTGGAGCTTTTGTGATTAATTGTAATTGATCAGCAGGGAACAGAAGGGGCATCAAGTAACTCACTGTTAAAGATTTTTAAAGAGAGAGAGAAGGCTGAGCTGCATCACATGAGATGTGAAGGTGTGTTGAGGACAGTAGTGCAGATGAAGAATGTGAAGTAGCAACAACCTGAGGTCTCGTTTGTGTGTCTGCAGTGTAGCCTGTAAGGGTGGCAGTGGAAGCATGTTCAAGGTCATGTTGTGGTCTAAGAATACAAAACAATGAAGTGCTGCATCTTATACTGCTCTGTATTCAAATACATCTATCTTACTAATGGATTCATTTGAATACAGAACAGTATAAAAAACAACCACAGTCCCACTTAATTCCAGAGAGGCAGTGCTGCATGTGCAAGAGCTCAAAGCTAAAAAACTTAAATGCATTTTGTCACTCTTATCTCTGCAGATGCTTTGTTCAGTGCTTGTTAGCACAAAACTCATGTGAAGGAAAACAAAATGAAATCACTTGTTGCTCTTCTGGAATCTCAAATAACTCTCTTCCCAAGGAAGGGAATAGTGAGGACAGCATGGGTCTGGTACTCTGGAGGACATGAAGCCACAGAGAATACAAGATTTTTCTAGAAGATGTGTTGCTTCATAGAAGATTAATGTAGATTAGGATGAAAATTACAGTTTAGATTCTGTCCTAGTTCCTTTCTGTGGCTCCTTTCAGTGGCTCTTTTTTTCCCCTGAGCTCTTGGGGTGCTTATTTGTAGGTGCTTGTCAGGAATTCAGTGATGAATGGAAAGAAGAATTTTTCCATCATGTTCTATTTTTCTTTTAAAATCAAGAGGTTTAATTAACAATATTCGTGCTACAAGCTTCTTAAATATTTTGTGGAGTTTGGTGTTTTTTGATACTCCTTATCACATTCATAAGTATAGAATACATACATGCAGTTGATTACTTCAGACTATCCAGGCCATTCCTTTAATGTTTCTTTTAGAGAAGAATGAAGACAGGATTTTCTTGCCATCCAGGGCCAGTGTGTTTCATACACTCAAAAGGGTTTACCACAGCTAAAATAATATTACTTAAAACCAGCGAGAAGGAGAGAAAATGTGCACAGGGCTCCAGGTGTTCTTGCCTGGTGTCAGCCCTGCAAGAGAGAGGCTGCCCCGGGGTGTGGGATCTGCCCTGCCCCTGCAGAGGGATGGGGCCAGCCCGGGCTGGGCAGCTCTGCTTTGCCTCCTGCTTCCCACCAGAGAAGGCAGCCCCAGCTTGTCCTTGGGAGAAGGAGCATCTTCCCTATTGACTTTCCAGCTGACTCTGCTCTATTCTGACATTTCCGACTATTCTGCTCAACTGTTCAGCTCAGGGAATGCTTCAGCCCTGCCAGCAAGCCCGGTCTGCAGGGACAGGGAAAGCAGGGGTCCCAGGAGAGGGTGGTAGAAGGGAGGCAAGGGGATGAACAGAAAAAAGAGGTGGGCTTTTTTTCAGAAGTTAAAAAAAGAGAAAGAATCAAGGGGCTGCCAGTCACAGGTTTGTTTCTTTATTTTTTCTGCTTAGCCTTGCCATGAAGAGCATACTTAGGCGTTCCTCTCTGTAGATTGTGTTCTTTTATTGTATAAAATTGTAACTGTAACTTATACAAAAATAAAATGAAGACATTAGAAGGACCTTTCCATTTGCTACATTTTTACTGGGAGTGATGCCTTAAGTTTTAGCTTTCATGTTTTTCAGATGCTGGACTGCATTAATATGTAACTCTAAACTTCATAGAAAGTGTTAGCAAGTTCTCTTCACAGTTTAGTCAGACAAAGCAATCCTTTTCCAGTCTGAGAACCAAGGATATCGTTGCAGCTTCAGGCCCAAAGCGTATAAACAACAGTGAATTGACAAGAGCAATCTAGGAAGATAGGACTTCATAACTGAAGCTGCAATTAGACATTAACGCCAGTATATAAATGGACCAAAACTTATAAAAGTGTGAAAACTCGCGTCTCTGGGTCCATCTTGGGTGGAGCCATGGCTGGGCTCTTGTATTGCCCAAGGTGCATCCTTTGAAACCTTTTAAACAAATACTTACTTTATTCCTTTAATAAATACCTACTTTATTCCTTTAACTCTGCCTAGCCTCTGTTCTAGGCAGCCTCTTTAGGCATCAGGAGCTGAATCAAGCCTGACTGAGGTAAGCAGAAAGGATTGTGGAAGGACACACAACTTAACTGGAGACACAATGGGGAAATGAAATCAATGTACATTTTTACATATATATGCAGGAGTCACACAATCACTCATATGGCAAGAAGGCATGGATCAAAGAGGAAGAGCCTAGCACGAGATTAAAGGGGGGATAATTGCAAGCAACCAGAAAGTTTTTTAATAGAGGTGATAATAATATACAGCAGAGGAAGGAAATGGTAAGGAACAGAAATGAGGATAAAATGCAAATATAAGAGATCCTTTGATCCTTCTGGCTTGCTCCTATAACACAGAATTATTTTATCACCCACTTACTTCATTTCCCTTCCACTTTCATCTTGCTTTCCTCTGATAGCTTTCTAGTTCCCCTGCCCTGACACCATACCCACCCTGCCTCTCTCCACGTCTGGTTGCAGTGCAGTGCAGGATATGTCTTTATCATAAAGTGCCTGCTCTAAACATGAACCATCTTCAGTGAGGGATTGTACTTCTCATTTTGCTGCTGACTTTGGGAAGGAACAAAGCTGGCAGGGGGAGGAACGCAGAAAATGAGCACATGTAGTGAGCCAAATGGTCTAAGTTCAGCCTGAAATGCCAAAACCCCTCACCACCATTCTGGGGGAAAACACAAATATTTAAAGAAAAAAGAACCCAAGAAAGAAGCGGCCTGGGAGTGGATTTCATGAATTTTTTTGAAAATTTCTGGTTTTTAACAAAGCTGCGGAAGTAAAAAACATTTTCCTTCCTCCTTCCTTCCCTTTTTCTGTATCCTGTTTAGTTTCATAGGTCAAGAGGTCTGTGACCAGAAGGAAGGAACCAGCCCTTTTCTAAAGAGGATGTCATTTAAGTCTCCAAACAGAAATCTCTGCCCTACAGCACTGTAGAAAGCCTGGTCAGCCCTGGCTGAAAACTCAGGCTAAACTTGGTTCCGTGAGTCACCACTTCACTGACTTCATACCGCAGGCACGACGGGAAGCAACAGCGGTGATGCTGATAGACACCAGAGCTTAGAAGAGAGGACAAATAATAGAAGCAAAAATAAAGTGCCAGTTTCTCCTCTGTGATGGCTAGAAGGTGTGTTGATGCCTGAAAAAGACTTAAAAGCATATCTGGCAGTGATTTCTGGGGGTGGCTTGCTCACTGTGTGGGGGTGGGACTTGAAAGCACAGGATCTGCAGCTAGAAGGATTTTGTGTTTGTGTTTGAGTAGCAGTTCCAGCTGTGTGGTAAGATGAAGGCATCCTCAGTGTGCTCTGGTTTCAGAGGGTGCCCTGGGAAGGCCTGCTTTGTACCCAGTGCTGCTTCTGCCAGTGACAAAGGAGCGAGGCTGTAGGAATAGATTTGTTCCCTCTTCTGAGGTAGGACTCAGAGCTCCCTTTTTACTGAGCACTTGTATGGGCACTGTTGGTCAGAGCCTTGTGTCTGTGGGGGTAGGGAATGCCCTGCATCATCTGGAGAGTAGGTGAGGTGTATTCCAGGGACAGGGAAGCAGGCCTAGTGGGACAGGTATAGGTGTACCAAAATGAAAGAGTACCTAGTGCAACTGGATTTCAGGGTGGGGTAAGAACATGATAATCCTGGTCTTGTCCCAGCCTAAGGCTCTGACAGTTCACTCCTGGCAGAGCTAGTAGTGTCTGCTTCCTGTGACCTTAAATGGGCTCACTGCTGAGGGATGGTGTTAAATATATTTGGGTTCCCACTTACTGACTCATTTTCTGATCCTCTGGAGCCTAAATGGAATGAGTGATTTGAATGATGTGAGCAAGCCCTTAGAAGAGTGAATAATGAGATGCAGAACATGTGTGTCACCTCCCTGGGACAGCTGTGGTGTGCAGCGTGCTGGTGGGGAATGGAACAACAGCAGAGGTATCAGAAGTGAGACAAAAGACTTGGCCTTCCACAGGTTAATTAGTCAAATGTTCTCAGCCACAAGTAGTGAGAGAAGGATGCTCCATGCCTTGGAGATAACTCAGCGTTAGAGATGACACAAACACAGCTCTGACCTGCAAGGATGAAGGACAAGATTCCAAGCTAAAGCTGCTTGGATTTCTTTGCAAGGAATTTAGATCAACCCTTCTCAAATTTAGGAACTGTTTGTACCTGTTTGAGCAATTCACCATGTTTAAGCATTGGGTAAGATGTAGGATTTTGTGTGCCTAGGAGTTAAACACCAAGGTTTAAAGGGGTGTGGGCTGTGTGTGCTCTGGGGCGCGCTCATTGTGCTCCCTGCGTTCCCATCCTGGGGCTGGAGGACCAGCCTGTCGGCATTTCTCCGGCCTCGCCGTGCTCTTGACTTCTGGCTACTATTTTTGGTGACTGCAGATTCCTTACTTACCACAGGAGGTCAGCACGGGATAAGTTTTTACTTCCACTGAAAGCGTGGGAAAAAAGGGTCTCGATTTCGAGACTGTGCAGTTCCCACCTGCTTCTACAAGCGTGGTGTTGCTTTTGGTATCAGTTGTATGTAATATAGTTGTAGGCTGTGCATATTTTTATTCTCATATTTTCTAAGAAGGGCTAGCTTATAGTTTCACCCCCCCACCCCTTTTTCTGGATGTTGTTGCTATGAAAACTAATTTTGTGAAGAGTATCTCTGAAATATATATACACACACATATTATCACATGTATCTTTTATATATATATATACATACTTACAGTATTTAGAAGGAAAGCTAAAAAGCCTGCAAAACTAACAGTTTGAAAGCTTGGGAAGGATGGGTAAGTTTGCTTCTAGCCAATAGCCAAAGGGGAATGTTCACATATTACTGAAAAATACTGAAATTAATGCTTGGTGGACTAGTGATTGTCAGAGTCAGACAAGACACTTGGAGCTGTGGCCCTTGCTTGGTTAAAAACAACCTTGGTGGCTTAATCCAATCCTTGGTTCCTTCCTTTCTCACCACCTGTAACTTTTGGCTTTTTACAACTTGGGAAAAAATCCAGTGAAGTCTTGTCTCAGAGCAAGACTTTACAATAGGTATCACAAGGCAAAGCTAAGACAGAGCAATAAGAAATTTGTCATTTGCCTTGCAATGAAATAAATTGGTTGAAAACTCTTCTCCTTCCCCAGAAATTATAAAAGAAAAAAAAAATAAAGAAGAGCTGTGTCTGTTCACAGTGGTATCTTCTGGGGATAAACAGGCAAAATATAATTCAGGAAGGTGAAAATTCTTTTTCCTCTCCAAAGTTAATTTTAGAACATAAATCTTAGCATAGTCCTTGCTTTTTATTTTGTAAGCCAGAAAGAGAAGCGTATCTTAGTCTTCAAACAATTTTTGTAGCATAAATATTTTTCTTGGCATCATAGAGATGAGTGTGTGGGAGAGGGAGAAAAAAGTTGGCAGTTTAAGCAAATAAACTGGAAAATAATATGTTCGGTTAAGGGCACCAACATAATATTATTGTTCTCTGAGTGATATTTGCATTGCTAAAAAGTTGTTTCTGGTGCAGCAGATTTCCATTAGGACCTCACATCAGAAGCAATATTATAACATAATGATTCTGTAAGGCCACGTTTGGAGAACAGGTCTCAGATGTAATAGCATAAAGCAGGATGATGGCAGCATGCACAGTACAAAATGCACAGGTCATTGAAACAGAAATTGTTTTCTTGCAGCTAAGATTATTTGAAGTCTAAATTTGAATCTAGTGAATTATTTTACTACATGGAATGAGGTTAGAGGAAGTTACTGATGCAGGTAGAGGCTGAATCATTCTGTCTCAAAATTTTCTCTGGGAAGTACATGAGTTGTGAAGTATGAACCAAATGCACCTAAGCTAGTCTTGTCTTAGTGCAGAACTGGATCAAAAAGAGACAAAGCCTGGGCAGAAGTGGAGGCAGGGAGGGAAGCACAAGTATTGAATTTTGGTCTAAAATGGAATCCCTTTAATGTAGAAAACATGATGAGAACTCTAATTCTGAAGACAGCCCATCTGTCTTCAGAAACATCAATTACAGCAGAGATTATTATCTCTTAAAGTGGCATTTAATTAGCGGAATTTAGTCTTAAATATCACTTAAATGCTTCTTTGGTAATTATATGACTTCAAATCCCTTCCTTTCTATATCTACAGGAATCAGCCATAGGATTCCCCACTCTGATGATCCAAGTCAGACAGCTCTGAGTCCCTGCGTGGCAGGAGCGGGGCTGTGGAGACAGGCGGCTGTTCCAGCTCCAGCTACACGGAGCAGCGCCGGATCTGCTGCCTCAGTGGAGGGACCGGCCCGCCTGCCGGCACCGGCACCGGCACCGGGACCTCTTGTTGGGCAGCAGGGCGCGGCCTTTTAGCCAGAGCTGCTTCGCCTCTGGCTCAGAGAACAGGTTTGTTCACGGATTTCCTTTGCTGGAGAGGTGACCGAGTGCGCACGTGTGTGGTGGGGAGGTGCTGCTTGAAGGGAGGAAAATGCGAGCACGAGAAGCATGATTAAACCACTCATTAAGTTTAATAGCCTTGCTATTTATATTGGACTTGGCATTGCAGCAGTAGGCAGGAACGCATTAGCCAAAGGAAAATCTAAATATGGCCTAACAAAGCTGGAAGGGGAGTCAAGAAGTTGGACAGAAATTGTCTTAGTTTCCTCTTTTTTCTTTTTTCTTTTTCTTTCCCCAAAAAACTACTCCTTTTTTTCAGGGATGCCTCTCCAGCTTGCAAGCTTCAAGCAGTAGCTTCATCGGCTTTACCAGGGCAGAGGCATATCCTGGCCAAACGATCCTTTCTATAGGATTGCTCCTTGCTGTGCACAGGGAGGCTGCAGGCAGGAGCAGGACAGGGGAAGTCTTGCTCGCAGAATGCATCAGGAGGAGCAGCATGAGCCTGGAAGTGGGAAACCACAGTCACCAGCTAAAGGCTGAACTTCAAACTGACAGGGGCAAAACTTAGAATTCAACATCCCTGTCCTGTGTGTCTCAGCTCACAGTGTGTAAACATCAGCCCTCTGATGAAAGGGAAGGGAATCAGCCCTGTTGTTCGTAACAAAGTCGATGCAAAGGTTATCACTGACTGACTGCAGCTGGTCCTTGGTTGAGGCACAGGCATTCATGGCTGTGAAAGAACTGAGGTTCACATAAACAACTAACAAAAGTTATACACAAGGGATTTATTACATGAATAATTTGACATACTCCATGGTAGTCAGATACAAGTGCATTTAATTAATGTTTTGTGGACATCATAACAGTCGGAATATTTCAGCTGAACAGTCAGTATTTGGCTGAATTCAAGCCAGTGCAATTCATGACATAACCAGAAACAGGGAGTTACAGGTCTACAATGAGGTTAGACTAGATAGCAACAGCATATTTATTGTCACATCAAAGCATTACAAAGTATGAAAGCCCAATATTTCAACTATCTCTAAAATGGTATTTGTACAAAGCTGTTGTAGATTAAATGTAAGGATTTGTCACATCAGTAATGGACCATGACTTTATTTTTGGAAGTTATTTGAATATTCAAAACTATTTGGGGCAACAAGAAGAAATGTAAACATCTGACAGTCCTTTGAAGGTCCCTTCTGAGAAAATACATTGTGTGCCTCAGGAAAAGTGCATTCTAACTGGTGTATCTGCTATGGCCAGTTTGACTCACATTCACTTAGCACCAGGTATTTATCCATTTCTGCAGTAAAAAGTTAGAAAATCTTTGTATTAACTCAGAAAAGAGAAAACAAAGTCAAAAGTTTTTTTTTCTTCTTCTTTCTTTAGAGGAACACCAGGTAAATTAAAAAAAAAACCCACCCAACATTTAAACAGTTACCTCTTATGTACAAAGGAACCAGGAGCTAGCAAAGCGCATAGCCCCTGAACAGTCTTTATTATTTTGTCTTCAGGTTCATGTACCTGAATATATGAGTTTATTTACAGGTGGACAGGTATCCACAGAAGTAATAATCAGAATTTTTCTATTTGGCTAAAAGTTGTATAAAAAAAGACAAAACACTGTTCAAATACTTTCCAAATATATATATATATTAAAAGTATTCAGTATTTCCATCAGTGCCAGAGTTGGAAGCTCTTCCTCGTTGTAAAAAGTTAACTTTGTGATAGTAAGTGACAGCAAAGGACTGACAGGGTCAGTCAGAGCTTTGATTTGAGGGACTGCAGCTGGAGCTACCCCAGGCCCACATGCAGTTGCAGATTGCAGGGAAATGGATCCATGTGTGTCTGTTGCAGTGACAGGCCACGTCCTGGCAAGGGTGACCTGCTGCTCCAGAGAGCCTCCCACTCACGCTGGACAATCCTGTGAAACTCTCCGGGGCAGCTTCCCTTTGAAAACAACCACCCAAATACCTCTGAAGTAATGGAAACATTCTTTATGCAAATGAACAACTAGCATGGTGGGCAGGTAGCTCAATAAATGGAAAAACGTAATTGCCACACTAATTCTTGTAAAGAATATAAAATTAAAGACTTGGCCCCTCAAATACAAATACATACCGCAAAAATATTTTTAATTAACATAACCTAGATGAGTGCAAATCTCTGGATACATAAGAATATGACTGCCTTCATACTGGTATCAAATATTTAAACAGTTTGCATATAAACAAAATCTTTCTTTGTTGTTGAGTCCATGCTTGCTTTAGTCTAAAGCAAGGATATTCTTATTACTTCTACTTTTTTGGTCTTTCTTCCTGTAGGATAAAGCATAAGAAACACACTTCATTGAGCAGACTGGGCTGATGTGTATTACAGTGACAACCCAGCATTTAAGTATGAAATGTTGCATGCAGTATCTTTTTCCCATATTTAATTACACCAGCTACAAGAACAAGACATCCATTTTCCATCTTTCCTGCACCCTTCCAACAGAAGGTGCAGTAAAGCCAAGCTCTGATCCTTTGCCCCTTGCACATCCCCGCCCTGAAGTCCCCCAGTGATTAGGATGAAGGGCTGAGCACTTTGGGCACTGCACAGCCTGGGGCAGGTCTCAGCAGTGAGAGCACAACCCCTGAGGAGCCATCCCTGCCTCCCACGTGCTGCAGGGCACTGTGGGGAAGGGATGGTCGGAAGGAACCCAGGCTGCTGGGATGGCTGGAAAGGCTGTCCCAAGGAGGAGGATGGCATCTGAAAGCCCTGGGGCAGTGGCCTCTCTCTCCTTGGCACAGCTGAGCTGAGTGTGGCTTTAAACTCCTCCTGAGCCCCGGTGAGAGCAGCTGCTGGCCCCGCTCGGCCGCCCCAGCGCCCAGGATGCTGAGCCAGAGTGCAGAAGTGCTGGGGCTGGAGCAGCACTGGCAGAGGGAGCACAGACACCGCACCTCTGTTTGGCCATGCCGGGTCTGGGAGCCCAAACTGGTCCCCCAGGGCATGCCAGGTCCTTGACTTGGCCCCAAGCCCCCAGCCCCTCTGCTCCTTGTGCTGTGCAGCTCAGCATTGCTCTGTCCTGCATCTAAGGGTTTTGGAGAGCAGAAACAAGTCAGGAGACAAGTATCTGCCAAAGGAGGTGGGAATACCTTCTGCTCCTGAAGTTTGGGGGTTTCTAAGCTAGGTGAAAGGTTGAAGTGATTCAAGATACAGTATGCAGCTGTGTGAAAATGCATAGTTTGTATGTATACATTCATTTACAAAGACCAAAGGAAGGTCCTTTGCTATGTAGATTAATCACCATCTGCTTTTAACAAAAATGTGAGCTGACAAAGCTACAGGATGTCAGTTAAACACACAACCTGGGAGTTAATGGTAGCTGAATGGCATTTCCCAAATAGAGAACTAACTTTTTTTTTTTTTTGCTTTCATGAGATAAGTTTAGTCCCAAATAGAGAACTAATTTTTTTTTTTTGCTTTCATGAGATAAGTTTAAAGTAGTTTTTCATTTGAAGTCTGTTGTTTCTCTAATCATGTGTTTTAGGATTTCAAGAGATTCCTATTCAGCTGTGGTCGTCTCAGCAATGACAGACCCTGCTTTGAAGGCTGTTAAGAAGTAAAAACGACAAACAACCAAACCAACAGAAACCTGGGTTTAGCTATGGCGTGTGAACTAGATCAAAACATGGTCCTTTTAAACTGCTGAAATTCTAGTTCAGTAGTAAGTAGTGCTTTTTTGCTGTTTTGTTTTTGGTCCTTTTTTTGCAATAGCTGAGCTAATAGTAAGAAAATTCTATGAGTTTGCTCACTTTCTTTTTATTTAGTTGACACTTTGGAACCTAGCTGCTTCCTGTGAGGAATGTCTGTTATCCTGAGCATTCCTGAACATACAACAGTAATGTAACAGGCAGGATGGGCTTAAATTGAGAAAATCTTGGTCCAAAGGATCTATTTTAATGTTTTGCACTTTTTCTGAAGAAAAATTCCTTTGTCACTTGTGACACTAAAATACAGTGGTCTGCTTCTAAATGTAATTTTAACAAAGATCAGTGCTCTCTACTAATCAATGTGTTCTATAAATATTTAATTCAGCAATGGATTGACTTTTCTCATGAGACTTTATCTTCATGTTTGTTTCATGTACTTGATTTTTCTTAGCATTTGGCTTAGATTCTTCCTTGCAATTTTTATTCAACCGTATCTATGGAAATGCAAAAAGCATTTCTGAAGCTAGAAAAAGGTAAGAATCTCATACAACCATTCACATGGAGGAGAGTAAAATTATCTAAGCATATTTTGCAACCTAAAGTCAAGAAACATTGCCTGTTGCTTAGTGAACTGGTCATTTACTGGGAAATGGAAAAGTAGTAAAGGTGTTTTTTTTTTTTTTTCCATACAAACAATGAATATTAGAAGTGCAAGAGGATAAGATTTGCTCATTTTAAAATGCATTGATCAGAAACAAATTATTCATTACCTGAACTACTTGAGCAACTTAAGAAAAAAACAAACCTTCTCAATTTTTATGAAATTGCTCTGTACAAAGCTGGTTTACTGCGTTGATGAAACTCAAGAGCTCGTGCTTAGCACATCACAAATTCAGTAGTCATTCTTTAAAGTTTCAGGTGCAAGCAAATACTTCTCAGTACCTTAATTATTTTTATCAACTTTTAGGCATTAATATGCATATTGCTAATTTTGCAAATATTTCTAATTTAAGAAAAACAACTGAAATGTTTGGGGAGTCCTGACTTGTACTGAGAATGATTCCCAAGATATCTGAAGTCCATTGGAGGTACACTTGGTTCAGCAGGCAGAATAGACTCATATGCTGACACAAAGATTTTAACAAGTTTTCTTATGAAATAACAGTGAAATTCTCAGAGGAATTTTGCAGGGCCCAATTCTGGGTGGCTTTGATCCAGCACTAAATCATTTTCAGTGGCAACAGACTGCAGAGGCTTTTTGGTGAGTTATGGCCACAGTCCTCTGAATTCTTGACTTCTCCCCAGCTGCTGGTGCTACAGGGGACTGTAAGAATTTGACAAAGGTCTGTATGGTGGCATTTTGCTGTGTGTTTTTAATGTTGTAAGAATGAGAAAAGCACCTGCTTCTTACAAGAAAGTTTTTTGCTATGTCTAAGTCACTGTTAGTGGAAGCCCCTTATCTAAATGTGCTGTGCCAGCCCATGGGCTGCCCCCAGAGCACAGAATCAAAGCAAACTGTGAAGGAATAGCATCTGTAAGTCTTCTCTTCTAAGCCTTCCTTCAAACACACATGGAAATACAGCAACCAGCTGGGCCACAGAGCTGTTATTTGTGCTGCCTGACAGAGCACGACCTTGGACAGGGCCTGTCACTGCTCTTGTTCCTCAGCTGAGCACGGACTGAGTTTTCAGACACCCTATGCTCACTATAAAGGTTTTAAGCTTAATTTGCCCCATAATTGCAAGAGCTGAGCCATGCTGTGCAGCCTCATTTCTGTGGTGGGCTGGATAGGTGACATCAGCCCACACTTCTCTTCAGCACAGGTACCACTGATAAGCACAAGGCTTGCACACCACTGGCAGTGTGCTTGCCTCGCTCCAGGGACTCCCAGTGGTCCCTGGAAAGACTCAACAGCTTTGCAGCACACACAAATACCTGGATCAGGCCCATCTTTTGCAGGAAGAACTGCAGCTTGATTAAAAATGGCAAAATGATACATTTGCAGTCCAAGGGGAAACTATACTGAGGCTATTGGAGCAGCAGGTAGCTTTTACTTTTACCTATGGATGTAGAAATGAGCAGAATGTTTGGAAGCCTCTGAAAAGGAGCTGGGGTCTCTGGGAGGTGGCCAACTAAGAGCTTTTGCAAGGATGGATTTTACATTACTTCCAAGCTGTGCATGGTCCATGCACACACACAGCCTGGGAGAGGGGAGCCCAGGAAAGATTCACCCTGGGGAGGAAATGAGCATCGCTGTCTCTCCCCTCTTCACTGCCACGTGCCTTGTTTTTCCCACTTTTCCTTGTGTGATTTGGAATAAAGAGTTTGGACAAAGTAAAAGTCAAAAAGGTCTTTATTTTTCAGCATGCTTCATAAGATTTAAAAGGATTCTGTGCTGGGGCAGAGTAGCTTTTCTTTGTTTAAAATGCTGAAACTGGCATCTACAAATTAAGACAAACTATGTACAATAGTGTGAGTGCTGTAAGCTTAACACCAAAACCAGAGGGAAGAGGAGTTCATTAATTCACTTAGGAATAAAAGGATTGTCTTTAGGACACTGGTTCCCAAAATTAGTGGGGATGAAGCCAGGAAAAACCAAATGGAAATATTTCTATGCTAACCTGGCAGTGGCCCTGCAAGTTGGGAGAGCAGCTGTTTAAAGAGGAAAATCTGAACTCTCCTGTGGCTTTGCTGCTGCCTTGTACTGCCATGAGCTCACTGCCTGCAGAGCCCAGGGGCTTCGCAGGCTGCCCACTGCACAGCACGGGGAGAAACAGCTCCTGTGTGCTTAACTTAAACTCATTTCCAAATTTCTATGAGCTCCTGGCATTTTAAACTTGCCTATTAAACGGTTTCACACTTCTTTAAACTAGATTAGGCTATTTTTTTAAATCCTTGTCAATTAAACTAACACAGGTTTTGCATATAAAGAAATCTATCATCTAGAATTTTGTGTCCTTCTCATTCACATTCCACTTTAAACCATGATATCCATTAATGTATTGAATTTATCAAATGGGAAATAATTTCACAAGCTATAATATTTCTCAATGTATCATTAAAAAATGTCTCTGACCCAAACAGATTATTTGCTGTATTTTAGGGAACTTGCATTTTTATAAAAACATCTTGATTGTATGGTTAATTTCAAGTTAAAACTAGATTAATAAAACCTTTATTGTTCTGTGTATCAAAAATACATGGCCCAAAAAGTGAAAAATATAAAGTGCAATACAGAGCAAATTAAAGCTCTGTAATTTTACACTGAAGTGAAAGAGGGTTCTAAAAATAATAATTCAGAAAAAAATGTTTTTTAAAAAAGAACTAGAACTTACTTTATACTCTCTGAAAAAAGATTTGATAGGAAACAAAGGAAGAGCAATGTATGCAGGCAAGTATTTCCCTTTTGTGACTGAAGCAAGAAAAAAGGATGTGTGGATATAGATACTGCAGTCTTCTGCAAGCAGAATGTTTTAGAAATCCCTTACTCATAAAAACTAGGAAATTGGGGTTTTAGTTTCCTACAGCTGCTTACCCTGTGCTAAATTCACCCCCTTCTAGGATGGAAATACTTTTCTTACGTGAGACAATATGAACAGCAAGTGACAAGAAAACATGCTTGCTGTTTCAGAGAGTTAAAGAAACCCACAGTGCAATTGATGCTGATGGTCCTCTTTCTGCAGTTACCTGATGACCCTTTACCTCTTGCCCAGCATTCCCACCACTATTAAACTGAAGCTGTAATTAAAAAGAGGCTGAAACTGCACTAGCAAAGCAGCTGAGGATCATTCCTAGTTGTCACCAAGTCTGGGTAAGAAGTATACCCTGGTTCTCTGTAGCCCAGAGATTTACAGAGGTCACGACTTCCCAGCCCCTTAATGAACCTTGCCTGAGATTACTGTGAATAATTCCAGACTGGTTCCAGGGAGGAACAGGATCCAGTTAATGTTTTTCACACCCCTTAACTCCTCCAACATCTGCTTAGCAAAATCACGGCACAGTTAAGATGCAGTCTTAAGACACATTGGACGTGCAATTATTGATCTAATTCCTCTCTTTTCCCCCATATATTTAGTTTCATACCAAAATCAATGCCACCAGCCATAGGTGGAACTCCTGAGTTTAATGCTGTAGGGGTATGTGCAAGTTCAGGTCCTTAATGAGACTCCAGACAAGACAGAGTGGGATAAAGGCAGTATTACCACGCCTGCCCCATGAAAGAGCAGGGGCACAGACCCAGCAGGCCGTAGCATTTTATACAGACCTACACTTACTGGCTCAAGCCAGCATAACTCAGGAAACCTCTCTCTAGAAATGCCTCTGCTGAGGGTAGGAAGAGCTTTTTCAACAGCAGCACAAGCTTATGTCACCTTAACCTGCTGGGAACTGCAGCCTGACGCAGGATGCAGAGGTCTAAATCTAAAATAATATCCCCAAACTCCATGACTGACCAAGAGGATGTCTGGCTCCTTGCAAATGCAGCAGTGGATGGTGCTGTGTTAGAAATGCCAGAGGCAAGTGGTGGGGCAATGTCCCCTTTACAAAGCTCTACTAATGAAACACTAACTTAGGTAGTCTAAGAGTTGGGAAAGAGCTGGGAAAGAGCTGGAAAGAGCCTCCTTTTCCTGGGGGTCCAACTTGGTTTAGGGCTCACTGCTGGGTTTCAGCAAATGTTTGTAAAAAACTTGGTTAAGGTTCCAGGGCTCTGTGAGAGCCCCCACGGGAGCTGCAGCATGGCTCTGGAAGGAGGGAAAAGACCATACCTGATTAAAAGTCTGACAATGCTGAGACTCATTCAGCAATTTTCTGTAACTTAAAAGCTATCCCACAGTTTTATTTTAATAGCTGAAAAAGAGGTTCTTTCTCTTCAAAATAGTGTTCTGTGAACATGTCAAGAGTGCATGTGGATAACCAACCTCCCTCAAGCTGGACACAGCAAAGGCCCCACTTGAGCCACTTGAACAGCACAGGGACTGTGGTGGTATGGACTCTTTCAAACTGGGCTGGCTCTCCTGGATCCCATACTGAGAAAGCCCCTTCTCCCTGGGGCTGGTATCAGTAAGGTAGATTACAGGCTGAATCTACCAGCCTAACAGCTCTTAAATCTGCCACTAGGGAACACATCCAGAGCACTGCCACTTTGGTATTACTAGAAACTCTTCCAAGAGCCCTGCACATGTGCAGAGGTGTCCACTGTATCCATCCCTCTCACAAAGCTGAATGCACAATCAAGCCTTCAGAAAGGGAGATTCAGTTTCACAATCCCAGTCCCACATGGAAAGGACACAGAGGAAAACCCACGTGCCCTTGTTCTACAACTTTTACCTGTGTGAACAGCCCTGGTCAATGATGTTATTCATGGGAATAACTGAACCCTCCTGAGAAAACCTGTACTGCTGTGAGGGCTCAGCTTGTTACACTGTGATCTGCATTCTGCTCTTAATTGCATAACAAGACTTTTAATCAGACTTGTAATTTACAAAAAAAAAATGCAAAACACCAAAAATCAACCACGGAACTTCTGTAATTGACTGCTTAAGACTAGTTTCCTCCTACTGGGATCCAATTCTGAGCAATTTTTTTCAGGTCTTGCCTGACTGACTCAAGCCCCTTTTGACTAATGTCTCTGCATTGGTACTTTGGCCCTTTGTTACAAGTCTGTCAAACAGGGAAAGATCCAAACAGTCTCTGTGCAACAGACCTGATTATTTCTGTCTTTCAGTTAATTCTGGACTCGGAGCACAAGACAAAAACAGTAAGAGAGATGGGAAGATGATCTGTATTTCATTATTTATCAGCAAAAAATCCCCAAACAAGGGTGAGATAGCCAAATGAACTGTACATGGCAGCCTGTATTCCATCAACCCTGCAGTGCAGATGGAGACAAGAAATATGTGAGTGGAGCTTTAGTTTGATTGTTCAGATCTTTCTCATGACTGAACAATGAATGCTCAATGCAATCTTTTGCTTGTATGAACTCTCTACTTAAGCTGGAGCAGATCATGTTGCATGGTCTCATTCAGACTGTACAGTATCATGAAGAACTCGATTTTAAAAGTTTTTTTCAAAATGATACCATTCAAGCCAAATACTGGTAATTTAGGAATATTTTCACCATCAGAACACAAAAAAAATCCCAAAACTTTGAGAAAATGCAAGCGACAAATCAAGGGAAATTTCAGACTAAATTATCTCTGTAACCAAGGGAAGTAGATTTTTTTTCTTTCAATTATCCAGAATTTGTTTGGCTTTGTAAAGGTGTCTTAGTTTACTTTTGTCATGGAAAATAACATACCACTAATCTATGTGGTATACGATCTCTCTCTCCTTCTTTTGGTTCTTAGGAATTCCCAAATCTTGTTTCATAATGTATAATAAGCAGTTATAAAATTACACCAACATTCTAATTTCAGAGAGGTATTAAGATCCCAGTGCTAAAAAAGTTCATTTTCAGAGAGTGCATGCTTGCAGTGATGTACAAACACACATCACTTGCTTCCCTAATTTAGCCCTTTTTAAGTATTGCACCTGGTTAATAAGGCTACTGTCTATTTTCTTCTAAAAATTACACATAGGCAACATCATTTGTGGCTTAAAAACATAGTATTCCTAAAGTTTTTAGGTAAACTCATTTATTTATTTGCATACTCAGAGCTCCTATGCCTCCAGTTGCCCGGAGGAGTGTTGAGTGTACAGGGAATACAGATGGAACAAGAGAAATTTATTTAATGTGACTTGCTTATCATGTATTTTTTTTCAGTGAGCTCAAGTAGGTTTCTTTGAGCTTGATGTCAAATACACACCTTTTACAAACTTAACCAATGCTTTCACATGGTGAAATGTACAGCTGAACTTGTCTCTTTCTCACCTTCCCTTCTGCAGTGCAAAAAAACATAATAAAAAAATTATGTAAATTTGTCTGTTCTTCTAAAAGATAAAATGCATAAATCCAGGAAAAGGTAGATTGTCCCAAAAAGTGCATATTTCAGAAAAAGCTACAGGAGTATCTGCTCTTGCCAAGGCCTGATTTCAGAATAGCTCAAAAATGAGTGCCAAACTTCAGGAGCACAAGGAGTCTCATCAACAAACTCCACAAGTGGAGGTAAACACATACTCGAGGGCTATGATGAACCTAAGCCTACATTTTATTCTTGTAATACCAGCAGTTCTGTGTCTGTGCAGTTGTACTTCATAATTTACAGACTATGTGCTCCCCTTCCCTGAAAGATTTGTTGGCATCAATTTAAGAATTAATTACTACAGTTAAAAACTCATACTAAAAATTCTGATACCATGTAAATGCCATTTACATTTGTAGTTCTTAATACTGAGGATGCTGATTTTTATTCACTTCATTATACACATTTGGGAAGTTGCAAAACAGAGTGCCTGGACACAAGAAAAAGAATTGATAGGAAAAGATTATTACGGATCAAATAGGATTCTTCTGTGTAAAAATAAAGCAAATTTGAGAATTTGCAAAACTTGAGGAATTTCAAAATCCTAGACAGCCCAATTCAAAACCTTGGGTTTACTGAAGCTGATACCTTTGCAGGTATGACAAAAAAATATGTGATGACATGTTTTCTTTTAATTTTATGTAGAACTAGCCCTTTGCAAAGTGCAGTACACAACTCTCCAGGATACCATGCTGACATACTGCTTTTTTGCATTTGCTTGCTGAAGTAATTTGGTAAGAAGTAATTCAATTACAGACAAAGCATGTTTTGACCAAGCAACTTTGTAGACAAGAAGCCCTTATATTTACACTAGACCCTGAAAAGATTTACATAAATGTATAGATTTACATTAGAATTATGGTTTAAGCTAATGTTTGTATTTATATGGTTTTTTTTTTTTTTTTTTTTTTTTTGTATTTGGAACTTCCTAAGCTACAGCATTAAGTAAGATCACGTTCATCAATTAGTGCTTCATTCTAATTTTAATAATTCAAGTAGTGACATATTGCTTTTTTCATTTTGCCTAAAACAGAAAAAAAAAAAAAATCATTCTCTTAGACATCTTCCATTCAAACAAACTCACATCCTCTGCCTTTACAGCCCTCTCATGTTCCCTGAGGAAATCTGTTTCAACTGTTTTCTTTTTTCCTGTCTTCCAGAGACAGCTTTTTACAAACACTTTAGTAACTTTTGTTTATCTGGCTATTGCCATTAAACATCATATATTCATTGATGCTGGGTATCACATACTATGTTAAGGACTCCAGAATCAAACCTGAATCTTTAAGAGGATTGGCAAGCAGTAAATACCAACACTCAAACACTTTAGAATGTTCAAGCCCATCTTTAGATGTTAATTACATAAAGAATTCAGATTTAATGCTGAAAGAGCATTTATATTGCTAAATTTATTTCCCTCAAGGGTATATGAGAGATCTCACTTTCAGATTCAAATACAGAAGGAGAAAATGCTAGGTGTTAAGATGTGTCAAAAACCAGCAGAACACCAGCTTGTTACTAAATTTATCTATTCTCTTCTATTTCATCAACTGAAAAAATTCTTGCTGTGAATGTGAGGAAACACACCAGAGCAACTTGTACTTTCTTCTGGCTGGTGCCATCAGAAACAGGCTGATTTCCCTGTTCCCGGAGTCTTTCTGCATTGCTGTTACAAATGGTCCGTGTGAAGCACAAAGAACGTGATGAGTACTTTCTGTATTGAGGAATAAGCTAAAAAAGTTGCAAGTGGAGACACACACCTCCTTAAATCCCACATTTGGACAGAACTGAGAGCATGGTCAGAGTGAATGCACTCTAGTCCAAGACAGAAAGAGCAGTTCAAGTGGGCACCCTCAAGTGTAGGTGTGCATTGGCTGTTAAGATTTTCCAGCTCCATATGGATGCAAAGAAAGGCCGCTCCCATCTAGGAGACAGAGAGAGTGTATTTAAATGCTCAGCTTGATTTCTGTCCATGACTTCCTTCTAGGTATTTTCCAAAGGTACCATAAAACTCTGCTGAACTTGTATTAGAATAAAATCTACACTATGATACCTCATACCTGCCTGGTTATGTACTAGAAAAACCTGACAAATGCAGATTAAAGCCCAAACTCCATACTGCTCTCAGTTCCAGTGCTACCACCTCACAGGAAGATTGAATAAAATATAAATATACTATCAAGATGAGGCTTTACAAATGTTTCCATATCAAAATATTGATAAGAAAAGGCGCAGCACAACTTTCTCCAGCAGATGACTCTAAATTTGAACCTATAGAAGGAAGCCTCACTGGCAACCTCCAACATCTCTGCAAGAGGCTAGCAAGCCTCTAATTCCATGTCCTGCTTCCAAGATAATGTTCCAATACGTTTACAGGCAGCAGAAGAAAGAAATCACTTTGCAGTGCGACACTTACAGCGATTGTCCTGGATTCTCAACAGGGCCATTTTAGCTGGTCCCAGGTCTCAGCAGGCACTACAAAACCATCCCAATGTACTGGATCAGAATGAATGACAAAATGAAATTAGTGCCAAGAACATCTGGGACATTGCATGGTGCTGGAATCTATCGTGCAGGTTCTGCAAGAGCTTTTGGCTAAAGCTTTACCTCCTCTTGTGCTGCCTATCTAGACATTATTGTGAAAAACAAAAGGGACAAGGAATAAAGATAGCCAATGACTGCAAGGAACCTGTAGATAATTAGATAGCTAACATTCATACCATTCTAAGGATTTGGGAAAATTTGGGAACAGGCATTGTGTTCAGCTTACTCACACAAGAAGGGCTGACCTGCCATCAGGTACGTGCTAGGTGATGACTGGTATTGGTTAAAAGTGTAAACCTGCAAATTGGAACAGAAGAAGTTTTACTCACTTTGCATCTTGTATATCCTGTTGCATTTGTGCAAGGCACTAGAGAATCAGGCACAGTGTTTTGTGTGGAAACCCTTTTATGACTAAGATGATCTGAGTTTTAATGTTCAATAACTTCACAGAGGAGCAGCTGGAGCACAGTCAGTATTAAAAATTGCCATTAAAATTTCCCACTTCTAAAATTATCTCGTTTTCCAAATCTTTTGGGAAATGGGGTGAATGGGGAATTGAGAAATAGTTTTGTTTTAACAATGAAACTCCTAAAGAAAAAATATTTGGGATGAGTATGGTTGATCTCCACTCTGATACTGATACTGGCAATTTCTGTTACCAATTTCAATAAAACAGATCCTTAAATTTTTATATCATGTTCTGGTTCTTGACATAGATAAACCACCATCCAATTCCCTGTAGCACATAGACACTGCATGATGTGTTCAAGACATTCCCTCCGACTTCTCTGGGGGGTCAGAGACAATGACCTACCTCCCACAGAGAAACCAAAAACTGGAACTGTCATCACATGTAGTGATGACAATAAATGACCACAGCACTCAGGCTAGCTCCTCCTCAGGAGAACAAAGAAATCTGCTTATTTTGGTCAGTACAGAAGTGTGAGATAAATCAGGTGTTAGGAGGACAGCAACACAGCCCAAAGCAACACAGAAACAAGAGACTGAAAAATGAACACGATTACTCCAGATTATGATCAGTACTGCCAGCAGAAGGAAGGCTCAGCTGATGACACTTCTGTCCTTGCTGGCTGTGTGAGGATCACAAAGGGGATCTTGGCAGATGCTGAACTGCTCGTGCAACACGAGTTAATTGGAGCTCAAAGCACAAAGTGACTGCAGAACGCCGGCCTTGCCTCAGACACGGTACCTCAACAGGTGCCTACTCATGAATCAAAATGCCACAGCCATAGCATCCAAAACTGATTTAATATAAACTACTGATTAAAGGTTGAGTAAAAATACCGGTAATTTTAGCTTTGTCCCGCAGGATTTATCAATACCTTCTGACTCGTTAACACCAACTTTCTCTCCAGTTTTGATGGTTTGTGGCTTCAGTCCTTTATGTAATCCGTATTCAATTTGTACCAGAGGGCAATCTGGTCTGGCAACAAAACCATTCTTCTGTGCAGAAATTTATAAAGAATAATCTTATTACAATAATTCCTGAAGTGCCCTCGGGAAAGTTGCTCACAATGCCATGACATTATAGAAAAAATACACAATCTGATACATTATTTTCAAAAATCCTCCAAAGCAAAAAGGAGGTGAACCACAAATATATAGGCAAATACTGTTAGTCCAACAACAGTCAAATTATGGAACGCTTTATAGTTTTGGAGCGCCTTTAAAATGGGAGGCGGGGAACAAACTGGCAGGAATATCTTGGGAAAGTCCCAATTTTTAAAAGTTTTATCAAAGCAAGTACACCATCAGCAAGCCCAGTGTTTGAAGATGAAATGTCTATGAATTACTATGAGGTATTGAACCGTGGAAATTGAAAAAATACAATAAGTAAGGAAAATCCATATTTTACTAAGAGGAAAGAAGATAATACAGCGTCTATGTATATCTGCTGACCCTTAGTGTCATTTTTCTCTATTTGTAAAGAAAACAATCTTTCTCTTCCCTGTTAATTTCAGATTTTATATACACATATAAAACTATATAATATATATAGTTTTACATGTATATACATACACACATACAAAAATACTCATACACACTCATATGTGTATATATCTCAGGGTCTTACTGGATTTCAGAGTCTGTTTTTCTTTTTTTTGTGACTTAGAGAACACAATTGGGCAAAAAAATCAAGTAATTGCATGCATGCAAGCGTATCTTGCCACTTGTGCATGTAAATTACACAATTTGTAAATAACTGCAGAAATAGCATGCTCAAATGAGGCACCTGATTGCCCAATTAACTTGTTCACAGAAAATCAGATGATAACCTTCAGTAGCTCCTATTATAGATTCTTCTTTTCACTGCTACCCTATGGAATCCTCAGTGTATATTCCAAACAACTGTACTGTTATTTTGTGCTTTTACACAGACACAAGCAGCGCTGCACACTTAATAAAGCTATCAAGTGAACTTTGGACCAGATTTTAGAAAGTTGTTTAGGTACTTAAAAGTCCTCTTATGAGAATGAGACAGCTTAGACAATTAAAAAAATTAGAAAACTGTTTGGTTCAAATGTTATGAAAAAAAATAACCCAGGCATTTGTGGCCCTTCAGCCTCTATTAATAGGCAAAGTTTTGCTTCTGTGTCTTTGATTTTTTTTAAGACGTCTTGTTTTCTTTAACAGGCAAGTATTATTTCGCCATGTACATTCACTTCCTAGTAAATCCTTCCTTTATTTTTTGCATTGAAATAATCATTAACAGTAATTTGATACAAGTGGACACAGAACACCAGGTTGCCTCATTCCAGTGTATACTTCCTAATGGACAGAGAAACTGAAATACCCAAATCAATCCAAGTACTGCAAATAGAGAAACTCGTTAATTCATATATTAAGGAATGGTCTTTTACCACAAATATGTTGTTCCTTTGCTGTTGTACTTCTTTTTCCGAGATGATGTTGTGGAAAGAGGGTATTTTCTTTTCTCTACCAATTTTTTGCATCAAATAAATCTTAGTATAAAGTAAAACTTTAAAAGAAAAAGCTGAACAAACCATTATCTTAACAACAATCTCTGAAATAAGAGAAAAGGAAGCAAAAGCAGAACTGCTGGGCTGGATCGTTTCCCTGAATTAGTTATTACATATAATCCTCGTGGCTGCATTTACCAGTCCTTCACAGGCCTCCTGCAGCAACAGCTGTGCTGGTCCAACTGTTCCTCCCCCCTCAGAAAGGGGAGAGTAATAAAAAAAGCTACTGGAGCCCCCTTATATCCTTGTGGGTTTCAATCAAGCATCACTGTATTTCTTCCCTCAGACTTCTCGTGACAGTATCTGCTGGTGACTTGCCATTGCTGCTTTTCTTCCTCTAGAGGATCAAAATCCAATTTGGTACTTAAATTACTTTGTTCCACTCCACTGGTCTGTGCCTCTTTTAAACAACTTCCATGAGTGCTGCTTGTCCTTCTTGCAAAATCAGCTTTGCTTTTCTCCTATAAACAATCAAATGAAAATCCCAACTCTTCCCCACATGCCCTTTTCAAAAATATAATCATGATCATTTGTATCAGGAGAATTATTTAGCAGTCTCCAGTCTTAATACAGCTTTTGTTGAGAAAACTGTAGCTTATATGACTCTGAAGTGTTTATTAGAAAGCTTTCAAAAAGAGATCTTCGTTTCAGGAAAAGAAAAATTGTTCAGTTTAGCAAATACAGATGTTCACAGCAGAAAGACTGAAATGGTTAAAAATGATCCTAGGGAGCAAGCAGCTCACAGAGTTAGCAAAATGATTAACATTTTCCTTTCTTTTACAGAAGAACACTAATAGCTGCTCTGGTTTCCACACTTACTGAGACAGATTTTGTTGTGTGGTCTTGGTTTTGCTTTTCTTTTTTTTCTTCGCTCTATTGCTCCACACAGGTTTTAATTAGTGCTTCTCCTTGGCTACAAGTGCTTCATTTAGAAATACAAAGCTCTTAAAAAAAAAAAAAAAAAACCCAAAAAAAAAAAAAAAAAAAAAACCAAAAAAAACAAAAAAAAAAAAAACAAAAAAAAAAAAAACCAAAAAAAAAAACAAAAAAAAAAAAAAAAACAAAAAAAAACCCACCCCAAAAAACCAAAACCCCCAACACCACATCACTGGAGGGGAAAATGGGAAGTGATCCGTGCAGCTGCAGCAATCTGCTTCTGCTGTTGTCCTCCCCCTCCCCAAATCCTCTGCATAATTTCAATCATTAGTCGATGAACCTTTGGCAGGCCTTCTTCCATCGGCAGGCAGTGCACCACATATCTCTGTTCTCCATCCCATAGACCTTCCGACACTTTTTCCCCTCCCCTCTAGGCTTCCTGTCAGAGAGAAAGGGAAGCTCGTTAACGAGATGCTTTAGTAGTTTTGCTTTTCACCCTATGACCAGGACAACAAACTCAGTGGAGTGCAGGAGGCAGAGAACCCATGGCCTTTCATGGGGTTTGGGCTGGTTTCATTCCAGCTGGGAGCTGATGAAGTGACAGACACATGTATGGTCATGACTCCATCATTCTCAGGGACCAGGCCTTCTCCTTGCCTGGCTCCCACAGCTTCTGCAGCAGCTGCTGAGCCTGCTCCTCTGCTCCTGGGATGATCCCAGGAACATACTGCCCTGACTTTAGCCAGCAACTAAACCTGGACTTAGTAAATTATACTTTAGGCACATGAAGTGCCAAGCTGTAATGGGCAGTCATAGCTGTTCCACAGGCTAAAGTGCTGCAGAGCTGTGGTAAAATATTTGGAATAGCTCAGAGCAGCAGACCTCGACCATCAACAGGTATCAGCTATGCCAAAGCAGGTAAAAGCTACCAGCTCCTAACCTTGCTGGTCCTTCCTGCAGTTTGCTCTGAGCTCATTGACTGAAAAACAACAAAGTGAATGGGAAGTTGCTCTCACTCACAGCACATTCTTGTGTGCACCTTCTCTGTGGTCCCCAAAGCCAGCAAGGTGGGCAGCGCCTGCTTTTAAAGCTGTAACAATTGTCCTGTTTTCCAACTTACAACCATGCTTGAAAGATCACAAGTTTAGAAAATGATCCAAGTAACTGTTAAAATGGATTTTTTAATTCAACACACAGCAAGACAGCAAATCTGAGGAGCAATGCTTCACCAAGCAATGCAACATTCACTACTGCAATACCACCTGTCCCAGAATCTTTAAATAAAGTAACTGTACCAACAGAACTGTTTAATACCTTTTTTATATGTTGCATGGCACACATGGGATTCCTTTCTTGCATACCCACATATTTTCTGGTTACTGAATATTAATTAATGGGCACAATCCATGAACTGGGAAGATCCCAAGTTTGGTTTGTAGCATATGCAATGATCTGAGAGTCATGAAGAAAATGAAAAGTATGAAATTTTCTTTTTGCCTCATTTTTGGGTACAGTCACCTTTAGAACTATGAGAAATAAGGAGTTGCTTTACTGTAAGAAATTTAGCATTACAGTTTGATTTTTTAACCTAACTTTTGGAACACTTTAAAAGTAGATTCTGGTCAAATATCAGTTAAATTTAGCAGTAATGAATGCAGCTTATGTCTAGGAAGACAAGGCATAAAAAGCTTTGCCTTAATCTAATTTATTGTAATACAGGGTTTCTTATAGTTCATTCAAAGCCAAATGCCATTCTGACTGAATGGTGATAAACACATCAGACCAGACTTTCAGGGAAAAGTGCAAAGCCAGACAGTGCAGCTGAACTTTACCTTTGATGGTAGCAAAAAGAAAAATAGGTTCTGAACGCTTACTTTGAAGAGCTCTAGCAAGAACCTGCCTGACAAGTGCAATCAGGGTTGGTGGTGGGCTTTTTCTGATTCTCTGGCCACTGACAACTTATTTACTGAATACCCTCCAAGTTGTGAGGCTGTAGTGTCAGCAGGAGCTAATGGTCCCATACCTCAAGCCAAATGCTACTCTAGGCGGTGATGAAAGAACTGTGTGGGACTGTTTCTGCTCTCCACTCCCTGCAGGACGATTATGGGTTGGTGAGACCTGTCAATACAGACAAAAAAGCTGCTTACAAAGAACATACACATGTGAATGCAGTATAAATACTTTTTCCAAGACAATGCAAATGATGCTGCATGGTGGCAAGGATACCCAGGAAAGGTGACTAAATAACATACAAACATAATTAAGTGAAAAGTTAATTTATCATTAGGTACATTACATTAGCTTCTCTTTGTTTTCCTGTATTTCCAGTCATTCTCTTAGAGCAATCCAAAACACAGATGAGCATCACTGAAGGTTTTGGAAAAGACAAGAAACACGTTCATTCTTGTTTAAAAACTCTGAATAGCTCCTATGAAAACCTTCTCCAATTTAAGCAAAGAAAATAAATGGAAAAATAAACTCTGTCCAGTGGTGAGATCAATACCAATAATCTTCTATGAAATAAAGGAATTTAACTTGTTGCTCCCGTCTGTCACTTGGCACTCTTTGTGGAGAGACACCCTTGGAGAAGAGGGTTTGAAGAGCATTTACAGTGGGGCCCCTAGAGGTTTAACAGGCAGGGAGCACAATGCAGCCCTTCTGATCAAAGTTGCTAACAAGATGTATCTCCTTACCCTGCACAGTAAACCTTCTCAGTGGGTGCCCTCTCTGTGAATATTTCCAAGGGAAGGGTGTACTTTGGTCTTCTGAGACTTTCCAAATTCTCCTACATGAGCATGGGGCTTGGCAACATCATTCTAGTGATCACATGGCATAAAGTTTGGCCTAAAATAATACCTAAATTATTTTACTATGGTCTTATTTTGCTCCTGTGTGAAGGCCACAATCACTTTACATCTAAAATACCAGAAAAAAATTCTGAACACTCTTTTTTTTTTGTTGTATATTGAATGTAGCATCTAGTGCACAGTCAGCCTCCTGCTGAACTGCAGGGATGGTCACAGTTCTCTGCACTGCTATGACTTTTCCCTCCTGCCCTTTTCAAGCTCTACAATACCTGGAAGAGAGGGAACTGACTGACCTCACTTGAAGAGCATTTCTGTATGTGCTTTGATTTTTGATACAAAGTCTATTTTAAAGCTACTCCATAGCAGCAAAAAACTAATGCTTGTAATTGAGTGCAGACACTCTTTCAACTTTTACTCTTGGCTAGTAGCAAGAGAGGTTTTTGATTTAAACTGTGTATGTGGCTCACACTGAACAAACTTAGACCGTTACTGATATACAAAATATATCTGCAAAACTTGGAAGAAATTTCTTCTCTCTCTGCCAGCTTATCATGTTTTTTACATCCAAAGACCACATTAGCTCCTTTTGTTCTATCCCTCCAGAATACTAAGGGCAGCTTGTTCTCTGCTACTTTTTTCCAAATTTTTATAAACCACTTTCCATGTTTTACCTAATAATCATTGAAACACTGAAGATAAAATGCAAAGCAATAGCACTTTTGTAGTATTTGGCATTCACCAGACACAGTCTGGTCAGTCAGGTATGGTACAGTCTTCCAGTCATTACCAGTAACCAGAGATCTCCACTCATTGTGCTAGGGTTCAGAAACATTTTAAAAACTAGACATTATTCTATGTCTACCACTAGTAACTGACACTCAATATACTAGCTGCTTGTCATTGAACAGAAGAGTACTTGGATGGCCTCCTATGTTATAAGCAATTATCTTGCTTACTTCCAAACAGAGATCTGGCTGGAGCAGTAATTACAGCACTCAGACTCCTCCTTTGCACTCTCCTGAGAGGGTCCCTGCACGATGGTTCCACAGACTGGCACACCAAGGCAGCCACACAGCACTGAAGCTGAGCTTTAGTGTACTTTGATAGGCTTTGCTGCAGGTCTAAACAATAGCAGTCAGCTGCTCTCTATAGGGAACACTAAGAGCAGATTAAGAGCAAGCCCTGAGAAGGCAATCCTTGCCCTTGGAGGCTTTTCGTGTCTGAAGTGCTGGCTAATGCAGAGTGAAATAACGCTGTTTGTTTGAAGCAAGGACCTGGAGTTTCCAGTTACAACTCCTGGGGGGGAACTGTGGTTTGAGAGAAGATTTGTGATCTGTAAACATCAGATTATCAAAGATCTTGCCTGTTCAACCTTTTTGGGTCATATAGCAGGCACATGTAAGTATCAGATGCTGGAGATGATACTGACATTCAGGAAGACTTTTATCATACATTACATAGAAGTGGAAGTACATGGTCATTATGTTAAGTCCTCCAGTACCAAGACATATGGACTTCACTGTGGCTCATTCCATTTGCATAATTTAATTCACTCTCCTCATGCATCCCTAGGGTGTGGCTGATTTATTCTCAGCCTCAACTGGTAGAACAATCAGTCTGTCCTTTTTGCTTCAGCAAAGAACAACACCTCACCATGGCTCATAACTGTTCCAACATTCAACCTTTCACCTGCAAAGTTGTCTTAGAAAAATGGTATGAAAAAGTGTATTTCCCATCAGCCTTGGGATCTAACCTATGCATGATTCAGAGCACAAAGGGCTTTGGAGGTTCCCCTAATTACAGAACCACAGAATAACCTCAGATGGAAGGGACCCACAAGGATCATCGAGTCCAACTCCTGGCCCTGCACAGAACATCCCCAAGAATCACACCATGTGCCTGACAGCACTGCCTAAACACTTCTTGGACTCTGGTGGTGCTGTGACCACTTTCCTGGGGAGCCCGTTCCAGTGCCCAAACGCCCTCTGCGGGAAGAATCTTTTTCTAATAACCAACCTAAACCTCCTTTGACACAACTTCAAGCCATTCCCTCGGGTCCTGTCCCTGGTCACCACAGAGTAGAGATCAGTACCTGCCCCTCCTCTTCCCCGCACAAGGAAGCTCTAAACTGAAATGAGGTCTCCCCTCAGTCTCCTCTTCTCCAGGATGAACAGACCAAGCGACCTTGGCCACTTCTCCTCCTTTATGGCTACAAGACATCTAAATAAATGCCTGTGTTTAGATACTGTGAACACTCCTGAGCCTAGAGCAGCCACATACTGAGCCCAACTGACCCGGCAGCATGTATGGGTGCTTTTGAAGTGCTCAGTTACTTGCTGGTAAGTACACCCATACTCACAAAGGCCTTTCAGTGCTGCTCTGCTAAAGACTTTCTGAAAACAAGGACTTAATGCAGCTCCTGGTTTTTGAACACCCCAGTTCCCAGGAGAGAAAGCAGGAAGTGCTCAATGTCATTGAAATTCAATGTCCACAGGAATGAAAGGGGGAAATGGTATGTGTCAAAAAAAAAAGTGAAAGAAGACTATATTAAAATATGTAGACCTATGCACTTTTTCAAATCTGTACCTAATCTTTTCCTGTTCAGTGGTTTGTCCAGGCCAGGAAAGTATTCCAAAGCCATTTTAGAACACTGCTTGCTTCAGTATTAAGCGTCAGGCAAAAAGTCATGGTTTGGACTTACTCTCTGAGATTCCCTTGGGTTCTACAGATTTGTGTCTCATCTCAGGGACCATGTATATCACAACTGTGTGAGTTTGTTATCCTGGCTCTCTCACATAGTCTGGCCTTAAATATACCCCATTAGAGAAGAAGGAAGTCTGAATGCAGGTGAAGTACCTACACTCAGTGTAAGGGTGGGAATTGCCAGACCCCTGATTTTGTAAAGCAATATCTAATTTACTTTGAAAGAGAAATAAAACTTATATTTAATATACAGATATTTAACATAAATTTGCATTTGTACCGTCACTTATTGCACATAATTTTTCACTGCAGGCAAATCTTTTAATTCATAAATGATCACACTGATGACAAAGTAGCCAAATGTGTGCAAACCTGGAAGATTTTTTTCTTATAATTATTTTTTTTCTTTGTTAAACAGCCTTATAAATGTTGTTAGAGCTATAATGGCAGTTCAAACGGCTCCCTGAGCAGTTTATAATTCTGCATCACTGCTTCCCCCAGTTTTTGTATTGGGATTACTTTCAAATTGTACTTAAATCATTGCCATCTCCATTGAATTCTCTGAAAGTGATTTAGCATTTCTTAAATTCTATTGAGAACTCTCCACTCTACAGGCACAGATCAGCGTTGTTGCCTGAACAAGGAAACTCGGTGCATACATGTCTAATCCTGCCCTCTTAAATGTCTGATTTACAATGTGACTAATTGCATTTTTAGATTCCCAACACTCCTGGCACCAGTTTTCGCTACTTCACAAAAGGAGCCAGTTTCATAATTACTCCGTATCAACCCCATTGTTGGGAAATCAAATTCTCAGGGAACTCTGTGGATAGCACACTCTGTCAAGGCACTCTTGTTGAAATTGCTGCCAGCATGATGTCTTTCACTGTTAGTTGTTCCTTGATGGAATTTAATAAATATTCATTGGCAGAGTGCAGTGTAATTGATTCAGTCACTTTCATTTTTATCAGCTCTGCAGGATGCCACAGCCTCTGCAGAAAATCTCCAAGATTTGCCAAAGGTTGACAGTAAGAAGCTTTGGAGATTCACTTGGTGAAGAGAAGGGAGGGAAATAGTATCTCTTATCGCCTTGTCTAATATTCACTGTCAGGAGAAAAAAAGCTATATGGTTCTTTGGATGAGCAGTGTGCCTTATATAACACACTTTAAAAATTCATAAATTCATGAAGTGTAATATTAAATGAGATGTTATGATACCAAAAAGGTTTATGATTAGAGAATATCAATTTATCATGAGAACAGTGCTTTCCAATAAATGAAGATACTTTACATTAATATTTATTTATATTAATCATAGAGAAGATTTCCCATTACTCATAAACAGTGATTTGCATTTACTTTCAGCAGTCTCCACAGCAGACACTACAAGCAGAATCCCTTGCAACTCTTCATGAAGGTTTTTCACTCCCCCCACAGTACCACACCTACACTGTGGTGTAATACACGTTTAGAATCATTGCAATTCTGTGTTTAAGCAAATATCACATTTCTGCAGTCCTGTTGATGCCTTAGGATTTTAGCATCACTCTTCATAGAATTAGGCCTCGTATGCCAGCTTTTTTGAAGAAAGGTCAGTGTTGAATTTCCATCGAATACATCCTCATTAAAAAGCTATCAAACTGCAATATTTATTAATAACAAAATGCAGTAGATACTGAACATATTTTCTGTATAAAACAACATTTTTCTGCTATTAGTAGGGGCTACATACTTGTAGCCTCCTAAAATAGGACTTTGCATTTAATTTAATTGTTTCTTTCAGCTGCCTTTCAAAAATGCTTCACCTTCAGAGTTCATTTAGGTAATAGCCCCACTGCCTGAATCCAACTGGCCTGTTAGCATAACCATCACCAGGCTGATTTTCCATCTACTTTTTAAAGAAATCTCTTAGTGGCACAAAAAAGAAGGACATAGTGCCAAGCTCTGCACCTACCAGAATGTTCTTTTGTAAGCATATAGTTAAAAATATATATATAAATACTATAGATACTATAGATTCAATGGTCTGCTTGTAGACATTGATGCAAAAATAACCTAACTGCATTGATAAAGAGAGTTACAAAGGTGTTAAAAACAGGCATGCTGGCAAACTCAGGCACATGTTTAATTTGTTTATTTTTGGTATCTACTGTGTCACATTTAATTCCATTATTACACACTGTGAAACAAACCAAAAAGATCTAAAAAACCTTTTTTCTCTCTTTCTTTCCTTTTTTGATGTGCACTTACTGGAATGCCGGTGAAGGTAACTGGAGGCGACTGCCAAGAGATGCTAAAGCTACTGCCATTGGGAGTGAACTTTGCTGACCCTGGAATGTTCACCGGAGGAGTGGCCTGTGGGAAAAGAAAGTATTATTCCAGCAAGAAGAACCATTCCTCTTCCAAAGGTAAATATGGTAAATATGTGAGAGATTTTCCAAGGCATAAAAAAACTCCATGGTGACAAGCATTTTACCCTTGTGAGAGGGATAATCATGGATAAGCTAGTAAGGAAGGGACAGAGCTATATATATACACCACTGTTCCTGAACCTTGTTTAGAGAAAGATGATTGCTCTCAAAAGAATCCATAGAAAACTTTTAAGAGCTAGATCTGTTATAAAAACAGACAAAATCAAACGTCACATACAAGTAACTTAAAATAATGCCAGCAAGAAGCAAAAACTACCTCACAGATGACCACCTGTTCCACAGTGATAATCAGGGCCATACTTAAACTCATGGCAGTTGTTTTACACAATTTTAGTGTGGATTGCAAAGCTTCTTGGATGGAAGAGATTAACAGTAAGTGTTGGTCATTTCTCATTTATCATAAAAATGTTTAGAGTCATCCCAACTAAAAGTTTTTCCTATTAAGAACAAGGCTCTGTAAATCATCCTTTGGACTCAAAAAACAGATCCTGAAATACTAAACTGAAGCAAGTATTTGGGCTCACTGAACTCCCATGTTGTTCCCATCCAGGCTGTAATACCCAGTGCTGCTCTGGGGTACAAGGGTGATAGCCTGAGCTTAGATTGTTGAGCATTTTTCATCTTGTGCTTTTCCTTTGGTTTTCTCACTGGGTTATGAATTTCCATGAATTTTTTTTTCCCTCTTTTTTAATCCCATTTAATTTTCAGAATCATGAAATTCATAGTTGTGTAGCTACCCTGCCTAGCAGGAGCGTGAGCAGCCAGCATGAACAAAGGCTCACTTTGACCCTTGAATTTCAGGCTGTCACCACAAAAAAGAACCCTCCTTGGTTTAAACTTACAAAGAATTTGCTAAAATGAGTTTTCACTTCTGCCTTTCAGTTGATGGTATGTGACAATAACACAATACACTCATTTAAGAAGTGTTTGTATTTGGGGCTGCTGAAATTGTCTCACTGGTTCAGGAAGAGAGTGCTTCCTTGAGCCACCAGGCAGAGAGAAGTGATGACAAACTACAACCTGATAGTCCCCATTAAAGATAATCTTACAAGTAAACAAGGGCTGAAGCAATCCCCTACAGCCTTTCCAGGAAAAGGAAGGTGAGACCACCAGATGCCTCTGTGTATGACAGCGATGCTCTCTGGGCTGCCAAGCTGCTGACAGCTCCAAGAAAATCCACACAGACATGCAGAGCAAACATCCACTGAGCTCCATAAAATACAAAAACCTCTCTGAAAGGTGTCAAGAACAATTTGGCAACTTCAAATTGTACCAGTAGTTGGTCAAATGAGGAGTGAATGACCACAGAGCTCCAGACAAAAATAACTGGAGAGAGCTGGATGAGCAGTGAGGCAGCACTGCCTTTGCCCAGCATCCCACAAGGATGGCAGCTCAGACCCAGGGTCAGCTCAGTAACTTCCTCAGGTATTTGAGAAAGACCTGGAAGGGAAATCCTAGGTGCTGAAAGAGCCTGCCTGTAGCTCCTCTAGTTAAATTTAACTGGTACAGGCAATAGTTTTGTAAAGAAACATGAAGTTTAAAACTGACGCAATTGGCAGTTGCTTAAAATACTCTAGTGCTCAATTCCTTTTTCTCAGTGCCTGAATATCTACCTCAGACATGATCAGACTTAGACAGACAATCACCTTGTTCACTTGTTTCCCAGATGTGCATCTTTGCTCATCAAGCACAGTCTGCTTTTTCAGGCTAACATTTTAGTCCATCTCTTCCATAACGTAAGCAACTACAACATTACAACCAACTGAAGAATTTCTATACCCCAACTTTAATTGCTTAGAGACCTCCAGCTAATTGCCAATCAAGATATATTAATGAACAAATTGCATTTATTTGTGCCAACATTACCCTTATATCTGAAATAGCCCATGCTCACCCTCTTCCCCTCTCATGCCTGTCCTTTCACTTTCTTCCCAGGCAGCAATTCCATCCTCTTCTTGTCCCTTGCTTTGCCTGAGGTATCAGTCCCAGGACTGGAGAGGCCACCCATGCCCTCTATGTCCTCCTTCTACTTCTTCTGGTTGGAGCCCATCACATCAAATTTGGCTGACCAGAATTCTAACTCAGGATTTCAGCTCAAGTTATATGGGGGCCTTGTATAATGGCATCAAAAACCCCTCTCTCTCCTAGGTATTTCTTATCCAAGAGAGCTGACAACTATTGTTTTCCCCCTTCACAGCTCTGTTATTGTTGGCTCACAGTCATTCTGTGCTTGATTAATGAACATAGGTTTCCTTCTTACATAATTTTCTAACTACCCTAGTTTATAGCAGAAAAATCTCATTAGTTCCTTAGATGCAGGACTTCACATGTTCTGACATTAAACTGCATCCAAAACCTATTATTCTTAAGATCACCTAGTCACGTAAGCCTGATATATAACTTCCTTACTGCTGATGTCTCCCAAATTTGTTATCAGTGAAGTTTATTATAGTATTGGTGTATTACCAAAATGATTTAATGAAAGTGAGATCAGGGCCAAGAACAGCTTTTCATTTAACTCCACTAATGACATTCAGAGACCCTTTCAAAATAACTCACTGCTGTTCTCTGTGACTTTCCAGCTCCTTCTCCTACACTAAATTTAATCTCTTGCTTAACAAATACTACCTATATGTTTTAAGATCAAATGCTCTCCTTGAATCCAGAGGGATTTGTTCTTTTGCTTCCTGTATTGTTATAGCATCATCTTTCTCTGGGACTCCCCCAGTGCAGTTTGCCTCAACTGCTGTACTTTCCTGAATTTCTTCAATTATTTTTCTAAATAATTTCTCACCCATAGGATGGGGTCAGGGAAGAGCATCAGGACTTTCCTCAGTTTCCTCATACCTTTCTCACTACAAGTAGTCTATTTGAAGTTTTCCAGTCATAGAGGAAATGGCAATTATCAGATTTCTTTAGGATTCTTGCGACTGAACTTTGAGTTCTGTATTTTTCCCCCTTTTTTTTTTAACAGGAATCCTGTGATGAACAATATTCAGCCTCCCTTATGCAAGTTCCTTGAGCTGCTCCCAATGAAGTAATCTCCACTTTCTCCTCTGGCTGGTGAGATCTGCATCTCCACCCTGCCTCCTGGCCCTTCTTTCAGGGCGGAAGGGATCTTGGCAGAGGATGCCACTGACCTTCTCTACGGAAGCTGCTTCCTTTGCCAGGACAGCCTGAATGCTTGAGCAGGGACCTTGCTTCCTGGTTCCAATTAGCACACTGTGAACAGTGTGGACTGTGTCACTCACTGATGAAATTAAGCATTGAAACCAGAACAACCTGAAAAGCCCATGGCGGTCAGGCACTTGTAGTCTTGTGTCATGCAATACATCGATTCAAATCCAATTCAAGGACTTTAAACACTTGAATTAGGATTTCCTTAGCCAAGTGCTTTACTCAGAGGCTGCTTGTAAAAAAGAGCTGAGTGGGTCTCCAACAGCAGGGCAGACTGTCATGACTGCAAGTCCCAAATGAAGCAAAACTTGACATCAATCTAGACTTGTTGCCTCACACTCTGAGGCGGGGCTTAAGCTACACTGCGAAGAAGTCTTCTCTTAGCTGGTTTCATCAGTCCCCAGGTTGGCATGCTACCTGATGCAGCTTCCACCTGCAATGCCAAGCTTCCACCCATGCTTTTTAACAAGCACAAAAGTCGAAAACAAGCCTGTGAATTCTCTACAGTTCCTTCTGACCTTTTAGTAGGTGTGCTCCAAACACACCACAAAAGTTTTATCTGCACAATGCTACATATGATATTTATTGAATCTGAGAAATTTAACAAAGTTCAGTTCTCCAGTGCATATGCAGGTCATGGACCACACTACTTCAAAGCCTCTATTCCTCTTTTATCTTATGGTATCCAGACCAAAACATGTCAAGTTTTAATGCAGCTTTATAATTAAAGCTTTCTGTCAAAACTTAGCTGGAATGTTCTAGGACAGCAGTTTCTGCCATTTGAAAAGCATCACCTCCAAAAATAGGAAGGTACCATATTTGCTTTTTCGCTCTTCCTATTCTACTTTACAACTGCAAACTAACATCTCACACTGTACAAAAACAGGAAATTAATTGTTCCTGGCATCCTTTGGGTACTTGTTGACACTTCAAGCAGAGCTTGTACTTATTCAACAAAAACAAAGCTGACATGAAGACTCTGGGAGGGATTCAGCTGACTGGATGGGAATTTTTACAATGCAGGAAACCCCATCTGAGCATATCACCTAGGGTTCTCCTTATGGTCAGTGAAAACTGAACTGATCTAGGCAGTGGGATACACAGATCAACTCTTCTCAACCTGAAGTATGCACCTATGTGTGGCTGGATAAACAGCACCCCAAAGTCCACCATCTGTGGCAGGCATGTAAACAAACAATGAGTTCAGAAGAACACATCTCAGCTTAAATAAAAAAAATGCCTTTGCCTGGTCTGAAAACCTTTCAGCCCATTAAAACCCAAACATTGTGATGTGACATTTCTTTAAACATTAGTGAGATTAGTGTAATCACTGGAGCTCACACCACTGGTGTTACCTGGTAAGCATGGTCCGTGTGTACGAGGTAGAGGTTGGTAGGAGCTGACCGGCTCAGAGGTGTCATCACTTTAGTCTCGGTTTTGGCACAGGAAGTTTCAGGACGGATTGTGTCTTGGGTGGGAAAGGAAGGAGGAGATGCTAAAGATGGAGACACTGGGGAAAGACTGCTTAAGCCATCAGCTACTGAGTCCGTGTTGAGCCTGATTTCTGTATAGTAAAAATCCTCCTCTCCATCACTGTAGTCAGACTCTCCTACACGTCTGTATCAAGAGAAAGAAGTAAGAATTGATTGAAAGCAAGAACCTCGAGATAAATTTTAAGTTCTAGATGCATGAGTGAATATATTAATATTGTCAATAAATTAATATTTGCAGTTTCAACCCTTCCTACTTTATCTGCATTCTGACTGCAGGTAAGGGGAAGAGGAAAATCATCTAATCTGAAGGGAAAAGAAGTAGGAATTACTTTTTTCCCCTCTCTGTGTTATTCTTGACCAACTCTTTCACCTTGGAGTAGATGTTTGACTCTCTGAGATCAAGTATCAGCTTCTCATTCGTAACTATTGTAAAGTTAACAAGAATCTCAATGCACTCTGTCTTTGAAGGTCACAGCAAAGATAACAGACACAGGCAAGATATACTTCACTCATGTTACAGCAAACAATAGGCAATCTTATCAGAAGTTACTTAATTATATCAAATATACTTACAGCTGCCATTCACTGTAACTTTCTGTAACATAACGGAAGAATTTGCTAGAAAACAGTCTCACCATGCAACCCACTCTGACACAGAGGAAGCACTCATATGGGCTGGCTTGCCATGGCCAGGACTTTCTGGTTCTGCTCTCCAGAGACACACTTATTGAAGGAGGGCATGTAGGAGGTTTAATTGCCTTAAAGTTTCATCTGATGTGCATTTGAGCACAAGTGCTAACAGTGAAGCAACCCAGTCAAAGCAGTAGCTCCCAGTAGACTACATGCTATCTTGAAGTCTAAACCAGAACTCGTTGAGAGAACATAGGCCCAGCAGGTTTGAAAGGCTCTACCAGAAGTACCATCCATCAGAATGTAGCCAGTCATTTTCACCAAAACTACTTTTTCCAGAAGTTTCTTGTTCCAGCAAATTCCAGAAAGGTTCTGCTGTTTATTTCTGCCTCTCCCACACCACAAAGAGGACGTCCTCATAATATAAAGCACAAATCAACATTCCTAACTGCATTTTGAGAGGGATTTTCTGCTTCCCACAGCCATACTCTTAAGCCAAACAGTAATTGTTGACCTCTTCAAGACCATCCTGAGCTCCAGATCTTTCTTGTGGTGGCTTTAATTTTTAAGCTGTGGGTAACACAGACCTACAGAACAGAGATGTATTTATGTATTATACCTAACAGGTACAGACCGTGGGTCCCAACTGTAATTATAAATAAGACAGGTACATCACTCAGTGAATTACACGGGAGAGTTTGGTTGCAAACTACGGCTCTGAAACAAACTTGTCTCCTAAAAGATCAATTTGCTTTTGCTTCTAGTCCAAGTAACATACATGTGTGTCCTGGTTTTGTCTGGCCTGGAGTTAATTTTCTTCCAAGAAGGTGGCCCAGAGATGTCTTTTGGATTTAGGATGAGAAGAGTGCTGATAACACACTGATGTTTTAGTTGATGCTGAGTAGTGCTTACTCTACATCAAGAACTTTTCTGTTTCCCATGCTCTGCCAGTGAACAGGAGCATCAAAGGCTGGGAGGAAGCACAGCCAGGACAAAGGGATATTCCATACCATAGGATGCCATGTTCAGTAAATTCACTGGAGGGAGCTAGCTGGGATGTGCTGATCACTACTTGGGGACAGGCTGGGCATTGGTCAGCAGGTGGTGAGAAACTGTAATGTGCATCACTCGTTTCTCTTCAGTCTTGTTTCTCTCTCTCTCCCCTTTCCTTAGAAGTATTAGAGTCGTTAGTATTTACTGTTATTATGATCACCAATGTTTTATTTTGTTTAAGCCATTAAACTATTATTGTCTCAACCCCTGAGATTTACTGTTTATTCTTTTGATTCTTCCAGGGAAGGGAGGGGATAGTGAGTGAACAACCTTGTGGTACTTTAAACCATGACAACATGCAGCTCAGTTTCCTTTTATTTTTAGGTTTCTTATGTGGTTTGTGGTTTCGGTGGGGTTTTTTGCATTAATAATTTTTTTGGCCTTAATTCCACTCAGAACCAGCACAAGCATCTGACCTGATGTGAAACAAAACGCTGAAAAGTATTCATGCAAGACCTTGAACCTGTCTACCACAGAGTGTCATCCCAGACATGATGTGCAGATAGCACATATGATGTAATGGCACTGAGCTGTGCAGCTGACAGGGAAGTGCAGTGTAACCTCCAGCTCTATTTGACCTTCTAGCAAAGCTGACAGAATTTCAGGAAAGAAAGTGCCTCACTGTTTGAATAAGTGCTCATTCACCTTGATGCATTATTCTGCAATTTTCTCAGAAACAGAGCGATATGAGACAGAGAAGCCAAGGACAATCCAGTTCATGTCTCCAGCCAAGGGCAACTGCTCCTTTTCTACACCAAATCCTTTAGACTCCCAAAAAGACTGCTCTCTTACCCAAGGTGAATGGTCCGTATGTGTTTCTGAATCCCTGCAGCTGTGCTCAGCACCTTCCCACAGTTCTTCCACAGGCATTTGAACATCACCTTCATGGAGTTCTGAAAATTATGAATAAAGCAACATTAGCTGTATGGAAATTGTAGGGATATTAGAAAAAAAAATTTCCCTGAAAGGGTTGTCAAGCAGTGGAACAGGTTGCCCAGAGAAATGGCTGAGTCACCAAGTACCTGGAGGTATTTAAGGATGTGCTGCCTGGGGACATGGTTTAATGCTGACTTGGCAGTGCTGGGTTAAGGGCTGAAAATTTCTGTGACTCTGTAATACTATGAAGGTAGAAAAAACACCAAACTACCCAAACCACCCAAACCAGACAAACAGTTACAAAACACTGTGAAGATTCAGAGCCTTTGACTCCAAACTCATAATGATCTAATAGTCTCTTGTCAAATGTGTCACCCCACTGAATTCAAGAGAATCCAGTGAAAAGCTGCAGGAACAACTTGTGACAGAACTTTACTTCCCTCTGTTTATTGGCAACACTTTTCCATTTTTAAGTTTCAGCTCCTCCACTAAGGGAGGTATATGACATAAAACCTTCCTATACTTCTTTCAAAAAAACCCTGATGAGGACTTCTTACTTAATCCAAGGCACCTTCTTAAATTAAGGTCTTTCCAAAGCAAGCTCTTATGAATGTTTCTGCTCATGATATGTGCAGCATAAAAAATATTGTGCCAGAAAAACATAGCTTCTCTTATGTCCATATTCGCCATGAGCTGGCATAACCTGCTTTTGTTTCGCTCAGAAACTGCTGTGGACCTTACTCAGATAAGAGAATGAGAAGTTAACAGTCTGTGTTCAATATTTTAAAAATACAGGTATAATCTCATTTAAATATTCTTTACTATAATTTCATTGATCCCCAATGAGATATCATTGATTTAGAGCACAGCCAACAAGGCTATTACAAGGCCAATCTTCCAATATTTTGAAGACTCTGGAGAAAAGCAGTCTTAAAACAACACAGATGTTACAAACTTGAGAGATATTTAAAAGCTAATTTTACCCCAAAATGAAACTGATTTTATACAGTTTAAATTAAAAAAAGAATTCTAAATAGCTTGTAATTCTTAAAAACAATTTTCTCTATTATTACAGAACACATTCTTAACATGAGGAAGAGCATCAAAACACTGTATTGTTATTATAAAATTTCTGTTACATATAAGATTAAATTAATATATTCATATAAAACTCAATTTAAAAAAAAAGGGGAGAACAAGCACATCCTTAGGGTTAAGTACATTTCACTGTGCCTTGAACAAAAGCTAACTTGGTGCTTTCTTCAATTTGGACCCTTTGGAACTGCATGCCAGTAGATGGTTTCAGCATTTGCTAGAAAGATGATGATCAGAATACAACTTAAAAAAGAATCTCAGTGGATGGGCTTTTTAAAATACAAGTTGATTGTGGCAGCATGTTCTCATAGTTCCCTGCAGTCTAACATCTCCTGTTTTAAAGTATGTATGCCTAGGGCTTTGAGATTTGAGGTACCTGATCATACTGGTTGTTTGAAAAACTTCTGTTTGTAATAAATTGGACATAAATTGCCTGGTTTTTATTTGATAATACAACTCTCAGTCAAGCAGATACAGAACTCTTTCTTTTCTCAAATTAAATATAATCTATCTAGCAATTCTAATTAATACTTTTCTTACTTCCATAATATAATACTAAATACTATTATCAGCTCAAAACTACACAACCAACCACCAACTCTGTCAACAAGATGAAGGCCATGTTTATAACTGACATCCTAGGAATTCCAATATGACATCATAAACACCATATGCATCTTTATGAACACAGAATAGTTTAACATCCATCCCCAGTTTGATGGTAAAATCAGTCTCCTTAGCTCCACTGTGGTTTTGGATTTATTGTCACTGGTAGGAGTTTGCAAAAACCCATGCACTTTTAACATAATCAAGTGAAAGCTCACTCAGTAGAAATAAAGAATATGCTTACATTTCTTCCGTTTCCTTTCCAAAAATTATCTATTCAGGTTTAATGTTTTATTTAAGAAAATAATGGTTTGGTGAGGAATAACTACCTTAGAGGAAACTTTTAAGCAAATAGTAAGGTTATCAATCACTCTATTTCCAGGTTTACTCCTCCTGACTTTTGCACCCTGAAGAAGAAATAACCTGAACATTTTTGTTTCAGCTTCTAAAGGTCCTAACTCGTACTCAGATCAAATACCATGCTGGAACCAGAATAAAGGAAAAAACCTGCAGGAAAGCAAGTTCATTTATAAAAACAAGTTTGACATGGAATGTTACTGTTTATCTAAATAAAACATTTGTCATACAAAGCCAAATCCTTGTGAACCAGAACAGATAGTGTAATAGATCTATGGTGAGTACATAAATAGAAATATTTGAAAGCAACTCAGAGAACAATAAAGACGGCAGCTGCAAACCCATCTGTCTCATCACAGCTGAGCAGTAAGAGTGGTGCTAAAAAGATGAAGGTTACCTGAGAAGTAAAAGGCAAACCAGGACACTTCTGCACTCCTACTCCTCCTGCCTCACACCCCCCAAATTGTCTCTCTGTTACTTAGCTCCAACTTCTAATTTATTATAACAAAGGTGTCCTCCAAAATACTTTTTTCGTTCTTAGCAAGATGCACAAACATTTTCACCCCTTTCCCATGAACAAGGCAACAATTGCATGGGTCATCAAATAAGCAGCTTCTGGAGCAAGAGGATAAAACTGAACAGGTTTAAACAATCATTAAAACTTATTCCTGTTGGTGATGAAGCAATTAACTGTCCCAGACTGAGCCAGAAACAAATTCACTAAGGGAATAAATTCTCTATTTTTTCTCCTTACAAAAAGCCCTTTTATATCTTGCTATGTAAAATCTGTCCTGTTCTGTTGGGAGGGAAGAAAACTTGGACTAGTGCCATCTCTTTGTTTTCTTTTTCTTCCAGAGAAGCTTGCTGGGTTGCAACAGTGCTTTTTTGGGGTTAGTTTTGGACCTTTTTTCTAATGTCATGTTTTATTTAGCCTGCTTTTGCACTCCAACTGAGGATAAATTGGGCTAATGCTAATACTATATCAAAAGCCATCGGGTTTGAGCTCTCTCTCTCCATTTTCACTCCATATGTTTGTGCAGAGAAACCTTCACAGTATTAAGGTATCTGACATGCTGTCAGACACACAGCACTTTCAGGGAACAAGGAGTATTAAGGCCATAGTCAGTTTTTGTGATGACATGTAAAGGTTGCCTGTTGCATCCTGCACACAGAGAAAGTAGGACAGAAAACTCTTGAATGGCCAGAGGCAACACCTTCTGGAAATCCCTCTAGTGTTTTCTGAGCAGGAGGTTCTGTAGCACCTCACCATCTGGCAGGAAATATGTGGTGCTCATGGCAGCATGTATGTGCAGGAGGTGACCACATTGAATGAGACACAGTGACTACATGAAGTCCCTATGTTAAATGCATGCCAAGGAAGGATACACAAGCGGAGCCATTTGGGTGACCTGCTCCTTTCTCACAACAAAATAAGCCTATCAACGTCCTGTCTACCTGTGGATTTGGAATTTAACATAAGGCTAACCTTTCTCTTCCTAGGAATGGGTTCATCGAAGAGAAGGTTGCTTGTTTCACCTTCATCAATACCATCATCTGGCTGGGAAGGTGTCCGAAAAGCTTTGAAGCTATCAGCTGACAGAGGTGGAGATGGGGTGGATGGGTTGGACTGGTCACTGGGAGCATTCCAGCTCCAGTATCCACTGCTGCTGGTACTAGAAGGCACAAATCCTCCTTCTTTCCAAGATCCATTCAGGGATTCTGTCAAGAACAACAAAAGCTATTATTACAACAGTATCATCGTGAGAGAGCTAAGGAGCTCTTTTTTCTAAGGTTTAGATGCCATGTTGGTAATTAAATGCACATTCAGTAAAGGAATGTGAAAGCATTGGATGTAGAGAGGACAACCAGGACAACCATATCTAACCCACTGCACACAAATTACATATTATACACTTGATTTTTATTTTATTTAAAACAAACAAGCAAACAAAAGCAGCAAAGTATTTTTCTAAAAAGAAATGCTGCATTTGAAAAGATAACCTGTTCTGAAGCATGAACAGCAATAAACTCTCATATATTGCATACATGATTTAAGGAAAACATTTAAATTGACCTTTAAAGCTCCCTGCAAACCCAAACTATTCTATGATTCTAAATACATCCTCAACTTTCAACAAGAACACATGACTCTGGTGCAGCACCAAAGCAAGCTCCAAGCCACTGTACAGCCAACAGGAGATCCCCTGGGAAAGGGACACACACTCTGAGCCCCAAAATACTAAGCAGATCCACAAAAACATGACCATCTTCCCAGTACTAAAACATCAAAAAAAACCATAGTTATACTCTGTGTTCTCACAATCTCTCAATAGACATGCCTCTGCCTAATCTGAACCTCTACATGAGGTGGTATGTATCCCTTGGCATATACAGGTGTGCAGGCATCTGGTTTCAGAAGTGGAACACACAGACAATGGATCACCCCCACACTCACCCACTGGAGAAACTGCCTCCTCAGTGCCACAGTTCCCCATCCATTACATGGGAAGAAGACACTGGAACTAACAGCACCATGGGTGGGAGGAACAGCACTGCCTGTGCAGTCTGAGGCACAGCTTGAGCCACGCTTCACAGCAGAGGTCCTCAGGCTTTAGACACCTGCATGTCACTCTCGCTGTCCCTAAAGGGCTGCTGGCAGCAGAGGAGTATGCAGGTCATCAGCTCAGTGGAGGCATGGCTGAGCACATCCAGGTGCAGCCACAGGCAGCTCTGTCTGAGCCCGCAGGTTCTCACAGGGCTTGGGCAAATGCGCAGGGACGGTTTAGGTGCAGCTTCTCCCTAGCTCAGGCATTGGAAGCTTTTCCCAATGACACTGTAGGTGCCTGAGTATTGTGCAACACCTGACTTTGGAGCTGGCAAGTAAATAACATCTTATCTGTTAATGAAACAGTATTTAAGCGAGAGACAAGTCCTTTCAAGCCAGTGCCTGTCTTGAAAAGATCTGCAGAAGTCACTCCTTCATTCCTTCTCAATTTCTTACAGATAAATTTAACTAATGATATTGGCAAGAAAGTTAGCTATCAAAAGCTTACCCCCAAACCAGTGAATTTTTGGTTTTTTTTCTCCTAATTGAGTTGGTTTTGGACAAAATCCTTAATGACTAACATCAGCTGCCCAAAAAAACAGAACACAGTGCCCCCTTGAGTAGGCAGCTGCTACAGTAGTACTGATTTACTGATCAGGACCACACAGCATAAATGGAATTGATCCTCTCCCTCCAGCCTACCCAATTCCTCTTTGGAAAAGGACAAACATACATACTCTGGCAGCTCCGAAGTTAACATATGAAAATGTCATGTTTTGTCTCATGATTACAACCTTCATGTGACTGTAATAAAGGTGGGTTTTGTTTCTTTTATATATTTGGTACTTCAGTCTTGTGCCAAAGCCAAAAATTACATCTGGTATCAACTTGTGACCTTAGCATAGCTTAAAATTTTCATGTCTTCAGAAAAACAAAGGAACACTCTTTCAACTACTACTTTGTGAAACAGTTATGACGTTATTTGTATTCTCAGTGTGTACAGCTTCTCCTCACCTTGCTGAGAAAGAGATGTAAATCAAGAGCATTTTTTAAGTAGCATGGAAAAGACTGAATGAGGTTAACAACAGGGAAAAACCAAACACTGGTTCTCATTCATACTAACAAATCTGTTAATGTAAAGAAGTTTAATATATAAATAAATGCAACTTACTCTTATTTTGGGGCTCTTTTCACACTGCTGGAGTTGCGTGAAAGAGAACCAGACCAAATATTATTCAACTGCAGAGAAACAATGGCCAAACTCTGATCCAGTTTACATGGGTGATCATTCCCAGGAATTCCAGCACGGATCTGACTTTAATACTAACGCTAATGTTTTTTTTTTTTTTTTTAGTTCTAGGCAAAATTCCATTTGTTTTAACAAATGGTCCTTTAATTATACTGCTACTTATTTCCCTTTTTTGGAAAAGCATGTAGAAAAAACTAATCACTAATACATATGTTGCTTGTATTACTAGGATCAGAGCCTAGCCTTGTAATACCAAATAAGCTTTAAATTATCCAGTCTTTACACTTCTATTCAAGTCTTTAGTAAGCCTTGACTAAGGCAAAACTAAGATATTCAGGGAGAAGGTCCCCAAAACCAGCTTCAAGATCTTGTCTGTGACTATTGAAAACATGTGAATTACATTTTCAGGCTAGTCTACCCAGATTTTGGGAAACAAGCAGACAAGCTATATGAAGAAATATCAAAGAGCACTCAGACTATGCTGAGAAATATCAAAGGCAGTTAAACAGCCACCATTTGCCTATTAGCAATTCAAAAGGGCTTGTTTGGAAGTTCTTTCCAATACACAGCTGCAGCTAATGTGCACTGCTGCTCCTGACAAGTGTCACCTGCTCAGATTGTCTAAGGTGGCAGACACTGCTTCACCCACAGCAGAGCAGCTCCCCAGGACAAGGATGCAGCAGGGGACATGTGTATGCCTTGGCCACACCAAATCCCTGCCTGCCACATCAAGCACAGATCCATCTGCAGCTGTGGCTTTGTCTGTGAGCTGAGCAGCTGGAGAGCAGGTGTGCTTTTACCCTTCTGCTGGCCTTTCCCAGGGGCTGGCAACATCCTGTCCTGAGGTGTGACAGTCACCAGGGATGTCATTGCCTGAGGTTTCCCAGGGCTCCTCAGAGCAGTGGCACTCCAATAAACACTTCTGGCTTTCAACACTGGAAAGCACATGAACAAAGGCCATGGGTGTTCACGGCCAGAATTCCAACTAAATGGAAAAAACTTACATTTTCTGAAAATAAATGGAAAAACCACAGCATTGGCATTTGCTATGAATTCCTTTAAGGACATCATTCAGTGGATCATGCCTGTTTGCATGAAGAAAACAAGTACTTCTCAATGTTCCAATTAGTGACAGTAGGAGATCATTTAGTGGTAATTTTAGCAGTTACAAGTGAGTAAGAAAAGTCAGTCATACAAACAATGCTGAGGTAACCTAACAAGGGTATCCTAATTTAAATTATTCCTTAAAATAAAACACTCCTAAAAAATTATTGTAACTCCAGTCAATCTTATGTAGATCAATTATATTTCATAATTGATCTCTTAATTACCTGAAACTTTTCACATGTGTTTTTATTTGCGTGTCTTCTGCCATACCATGAATGAAGTAATCTTTAAACAGATTATGGAACTGATGGAAGACCACCAGAGAGTTACACACAGCACAGAAACTGGAGGTGCAGAGAGAAGCAGACTGCTTGCTGTGCAGATTGCTACTGCACGGCCTCTCAGCCAAGGGCTGTGATGTGGAAGTGCTTTGCCTTATCGTGGCTTTGGGTAAAATCTGATCTCATTTCCATGGAGATGAAGAACAGCTGCTATCATGTTTCCTGGATGTGGCACTCAGGACATGGTTTAGAGGAGAACATGGAGGTGGTGCCAGGTTGATGGCTGGACTTGGTGATCTCAGAGGTCTTTCCCAATCCTAACTGTATGTGTGCAAATGCAAACAAACGCTTTGAAAAATTAAGTGTTTCAGTGATGTCAAGAGACTTTTTGAAGTGCTCATATCCCATTTATGGAATGGGCATCTCCCATTTCATAAACTAGAACTGCTCTACAGTTAAAGAAAATGTTTCTTTTCATTTCTGCCAGTGCTGCACCAAAGACTTTGGCAAAGGATAGGTTGGAGCAAAGCTCAGTATGATCCCCAACAGACCAGAAGACAGCCACTCACCATTTGTTCTCCACCATGGCCACAACTCCTGGAAACAAGCCCCCCGATAAAGGGCCCTGGCACCCCTTCCCGCAGCGCCTGGCTCCAAAGGCTTACCATTGGGTCGGACAGGAGGGCTGCGGACCAAAGGGCTGGTGGATAAACTGGTGAGTACCATGGCTGCTGTTACTTTATCCATGTCCAGTTCTTCTGAAGATTTCCTGAAACACAGTGAGTGGGAGGCAGGAAACACATCAACAAAAATTTAACTTTTTTTTTTTAGGTTTTTTTTTTGTTTTGTTTTTTTTTTTTTTTTTTTAAATAACAGCTCAAATCCTAAGCCAGCACAGCACAGTAACAAGCCACTGCACAGAGTTCTCCAAGTATTGGTCTTCTGGCAATCTGAGCATATCAAGAGGCTTCTATAAGCAAACTAACTGTGTTAATAGGAAAATAAGTGGGAAAAGAGAATACATCTTTGTATAAAATTTTCAGGATTACTGTGACTCTGTTTAACTTTGTTCCTTTTCTATTTTTCAGAATTTCAACTATTCATATTCTTAGAGTGAAGTGTGTTCTTAAGGTGGTTTTCTTGGATGAAGACAGATGCAAAACTGGGTTGAGATTACTAGTAACATTATCAACATATGTGAGTCTCTGTAGGGTAAAGGAAAACTGTGAACTGGAACTAAGGGATGTGAGTTCATTGCTTCTGCTTAACACTATTAACATTCCCATACTCCCTCCAAAGGATTGATCCTAAATTTTTGCTTGTCAGATTAAAAACTAAATATTTTAGAGTAATTAGGAAACTGGCATAAAGATGGTGCAGGAGGGGTAGGATGGTAGGGGAGAGAAAGGGAGAGAGGGAGGGAGAGTAGGTTGTTTTGCAGGTGTGATGGGCACCTGATGGCACAGGGGCCCACTGCTGCCTCAGCCTGGTCTCCATGGGAAACTGTGTACACCAGAGGAGAGGACATGGAGAAGGGGTAATAAGGGAAAGGAGAAAGGGAAAAAAAAAGGAAGAAAAAGTTCCTTTTTCAGGGAAAGGAACAGAAGATTTGGACAATGGCAAATGCCACCAGGAACCAGGATTCAGTGATCCACTGCTCAAGGAGTTGTGGGGGTTTTTTTAGGCAAGGAAGGAATTTTTTTTTTGTCTGTAAAAATTATATTCTGTCTTTTCTACCCAAGAGTAACTCTCTCACAATGTAAAATTTCTGAGAAGTCAAGGCACCAAAATAAAACTACCAAACCCACTACATTTAGCAGACTTTTGCTTTCCACCCTTGTGGGCTGGAAATCCTTGTGGAATTTCCACCTTGTGGGTGGAATCAAAACAAGACAATTTTTTGAAAATGTTTGCTTTCAAACATATGACTGATCATCCAAAATCATCTTCTCAATTCCCACAGATCAAGTTAATTTTGTTCTTACAAAAGGGCACTTCCCCCCAACCCTGTATCCTGCTTTCTGGGTCTCTGGAGATACCTCTGTGCCTTGTCAGGAGCTTTACTGAGCAGATCAGGTTGAGTCTAATTTAAAGCCCAAGATAATAAGTGGTCAGCTACCTGCTGTTTCCCATCAACTGTTGGTTAGTAAGTCACTAAGAGGAACAGGATGTGCTGGGTGCACTCCCTTTTCTGGAATCCTATCTCACACATCAGGTGGAAGGTTCATTAACTGCAAACTATACTACAGTCAAATGCTCTTGATTTTAGTGAGCAAACCTTGAACTTGCCCGTGAAAAGGTTCACAGCTGCTTTCTGGCTGATGTAAGGACCCACACAGATGCTGATGAACACTCTCCCACACCACACAACAGCTTAACTCTCACAACTGTCTTTTGCAACACATCAGTGCCTGGAACTGAAACACTGATGATGGTTCCTGCTGCATTCTGATTATATCTGTAGAAACCCTTTTTTCTTCCAGTCAAGGCTTCTGCAAAGAGCACAGCAGCCATATGGTCATCATCAAGTATTGGAAAGGTCTTGGATATCTGCTGTAATCAGCTGAATTCTTAATCTGTCACCCATTAGCTCCTTGTGCCTACAGAGGAGTGTTTCACTCAGAATGCCAAATTCCTCTGGGCTCAGAAGACCCTTCCTCAGGGTTGACATGGAGATGTTACACTTTCTCAAGACCAACACTGCCACATGATTTTCCAATTACCTAATATCCCAGTATGAAAATCTAGTTTCTGAGAAGGCTTAGCCTGCTCTGTAGCCCATTCCTACCAGACTACACCAACTGTCCCTGTGACTATCCAGTTGTGAATGAACCATTACCATCTGCATTTCTGGAACATATGAGGACAAAATGAGCAAAAGTTCCTGATAAGATGGAGAAGCTGATCCCTAGTGTTTGCAATCAGCTTTCCAACAAAGCTCTTCTGTCTGTGTGGCAACAGGACTAACATGTTCCCATCCAGGCCTCTCCAGAATTGCAAAATCTCACTACAGCAGTTGTTGCAAGTATTTGCCAAGTTGGTGTCAAGATGTCAGAGTACAGACCCAGAGCTAATCACAAAGTTTCCCCAAGCAGTTTATAACTAACTTCTAGTTATTTTGATTTTTTTTCTCCCCTCTACAGTGATAAGGACTGCTGTTCTGAAAATCTAGCCCTTACTCCAGATAATTTTACAATGTCCCAAAATTGTCAGCACTAGCATCTGTGTTCAAGGTGGAAGTTTTCACAAGCAGGCAAAGAACAGGAATAGTCATGAGCATCCTTGCCATTTCTAGCTATGCTAAACCAAACTCTTGCAATTATTGGAATCCTTTTTTCTTCCTGATCCAATTTACCATTTACCAGCCCAAATAAAATGAACTTTGGACTTTGCCCATTCTGAATGACTGTCATTTTTACTGTTTACTGCTCCTCAACTGCATCCAGCAAGCAAGAACTTCCACTCATATTTCCCAGCCACAAGAATTTTAGCAGCTACAAGTTTTGGCTATGTGACTCTGTTCCATTTTTACAGTTTGGCTCATAAATGTAAACACACATATTTCATATATCATTCAGCCAGTACTGCAGCAGCAGCAGCAGCCTTTGAGATACAGGTTAAGCATAAAACTGAAGACAGCAACCACTAAAGCCATCTGCATTTAGTCAGCATCACATGTGAGTTCATGCCTTAAGATTTCCCCAATATTTTCCAGCTTTCTTGGATGGAAAGCTGAACCTGCACACAGCTGTTCAACGCTATTTGGACTCAGAGGGGAGAATAACTTGTTTGTTATGCATCAATTGTTCCCAAAACATTTATCTCACCATTGCTAAGGCAATTTTCTGTGGACTGAAATCATAAGCCCTGATGTTACTGTTATTAGGTACAATGAAATTTAAATCAATTGTAAGAGCATCTACTACATCAACTATGAAGATTTCTTCTTTTCTCTAACCTCACATTCCAGTCTCCAAATTCCATCTCCCATCTTCTGGATGGATGTATTTGTGTCAGCCCAGTCTGCATTTGAGAACCAAGCAGTTTTGGATTCTTTCCTTCCAAGTATTTGTAAATCCAAACACATTAAATAGCCGAATTACAATGAAACAGCTGAGATATTAGCAGTACATGTTACAGCTCCCTGGAGGTAGACCTTTTCCACCACCCCAGGTCTGTTTCATGTCTCCCTGCTTCCTCAGCAGGGGGAGTGGTTTCAGCTGAGATATTAGCAGTACAAGTTACAGCTCCCTGGAGGTAGACCTCTTCCACCACCCCAGGTCTCTTTGTTTCATGTCTCCCTGCTTCCTCAGCAGGGGGAGTGGTTTGACTGGATCCCTGCAATACGCTGATCTAGTCAGCCTGGCAATTAAGTGTCCTTTTCTTTAACAGTCAAGGTCAATCAGACTTGGTTACTATACTTTTGATCAATCCTTTCTTTGAGTTTGCTGATGAATTTATTATTTTTTTGATAACAATTTATCAATGCTAACCAACCATCACAGTTTCCATAGTCGAAGCTATCTACAAGGAAAGGCAGGGTTTAAGCTCCAAGAGACTAGAAAATGAGGGTCCCAGACAAGTCTGAGGCTATGCAAGTGTTCCAAATCAATGCAATGTCCAATCTCCTGCTGTCCCATTTCTTCTGCCAGCTCCTGGCCACTGTTACCTTCAAACTCCCTACTAAGTATTATTCCCATCTGGACACACCTATACAACAGCTCTACTTTGTTTTTTTCTATTCTTCAGGCTTGCTCTCAAATAAATCTTTAGAAATACAAATTTTATTCTAGTTTTTTCAGTCTTTAGACTACTCTTTATTACTTGCCTGGCTTAGATCAAAAAGCCTGCAGTCCTTCCTCTTGGAAAGACTGCATTTTAAGTCAGTACTCTACCCAAGCATATTTTAAGGATACCGGAGAATATTCTCAGAGAAGAGAAAGTGATAGTGGTAGCAGGTGCTTTTGATAAAATTGACCCTATTGAAGAGCACAACCAAGTTTACTTGAAACAAAGAAAAAAAAATCATTAACTATGATTGATAAGAAGAGAAGCAGTCAAGCACAAAAATGCTATTATTCCATGTTAACTGTCTACTGTCCTCCACCCAAAATTCAGCTTATGACAGTGGTTCGCAAAACATCTGGGCCTTCTGTAAGAAGTACCATATAAATATGTGTGCATTAATAAGCTATAAATGAGACAAAATAACACAATATTTAAATTGCTCTCTCCCTCCCATGCTTAGATGTGCTAAATTCTCATAAAGAGACTTCTGAAGCCTGAGTCTGGTCACTTGACTACAGCCACATCACACTGATAATGTCATATTGAGCACTGTATCAATACTGATAAACGTTGTTAGAAGCTTTCGACACCAAAAATATGATTCATCCTATAATGAATCATTGTAATCAGTATACTAGTAACAACAGAAGCACTTCTGAAGTAAAAATCCTAAATTACATTTTACAGGTAAAATAAAAATATTTTAATTTTCTTCAATTCACCATTAAAGGCAAAAACCAATACCCTAACAAAAAAACAGCACAAAAATCCATGTACATAGCTGTGACTCCAGGTATCTAAAGTAACTATAACCACTCTTCTATAAAGATCTACATCATGCTACAAAATATTCTTACTCCATACAATACTTTGCATTTACCATAATACTTGTTTACCATGTAACAACTCAAAATACTGACAGTACAGATAAATTATCTTACTTTTTGCTCTTGTGTTTGGTTAATGATTATGGAGATTAAAAACTACTCACTGGCCAAACACAAAACCAAAAATTACAGAGAAAATGATCCATACAAATAGTCCAAGGTCTTCAGCATTCTTTAGTAAAAGCCGTAACTGTCACAATAAAGCAAAAAGCAAAGGAAAATATTTCCAAATATTATATTAGATCAGCACAGTACTAGAATGATATATCTCAGAACATTGACAGCATTACTGTTTACACATTTAAAAAGAAAACTGGAATTTGATATTTAAAAGAGAGATAAAATAATAATGCACTAATTAGGAGTTAGGGATTTCTGCCTTTGCTTATTGTGGTCAAACATAAAATTAACATTTTCCATGCTAACTTTATATTTGCAGACTAATTCATATGCAGAATGAAGGCCCTTTCTTTCTTTCTGCTGTCCTTGTTATACACAAGCAAATTTTTTTTTATACTGACACTGACTAGAATTAATTCAGATGAAAATTCAAATATAAGAACTTTTCTTCTGAAAAAACATATATACCTGAACTTCTCAAGATAAAAAAGAAAAATGCATCAAAGACCACCTCAAAGTTCTCCACCTCCTCCTGTCCAAGCTAATGGATTTTGTGGTTCATTTATCCAAAGGGCCTTTGGAAGTCTGGCTGCTATGTTAGAGCCTGACAGCACTTGACAGAGTCCTCAGTAACTGAGACATTGACTTTCTATTTGGACTGCAATGGCTTAAAGACAATAAAAAGTCTCTGCACATCAGTCCTAAGAGATGGGAGACATTCACAGAGTCGTTCTCAGCATCCTGGAGTAGAAAATACAATTTAACAGAGCTGAAGAGAAAGTGGTGTGTAACACAGGCAGATTTCTCAAAGTGTTTTATTTGAACTTGCATCTAGCACTGCTCCACAAAGAATGGGCCTATTTTTACACACACTTAGCTCTCTATTGTCTTAATTTTCACTAAAACCACTAAAATTGACAGAAGAGAATCCATTCATTTTTACTACCAATTTGTAGATGTAGATATCCAAGAAACTGCAGTATTTGGTTCCAAAGGTTGGCTGATGTACTCTCCAACACACAGGGCTCTCTCCCTCATCTCCCCCTCTGCTGCTCCAGTCACCTCCTCAAGCTAGATGGCTTCCCAAGCCAGATGTGTCCCCAGGAGCACCTGGAGCACCCTTTCCCAGTGCCCTCTCCCCGCTGAGGAGGTGCAATCCAGTGATGATACCCAGGCTGCCATGGAGGCTACCACCACACCAGGCTTCTCCATGAGTGCAGGCAGAGCTGTATCAGAAATAAAAAGGATGTCAAATTTACTGTGATTTCTGATGTAAACACATCCCATGGACATGCTCCTGCTGCCCCCTCTGCAGTCCAGTGGCAGAAATAGCTGCTTTGCCCCCTAAGCTTCCCCAGAAAAGTTGGCTTAAGTTTGGCAAAACAGATGGAAAAGGCCTTTTTCATAGAAACCCTTTTATTACTGCTTTTTGAGCAACTTGTCTGACTTCCTTAAAGGTAACTGAAATTTCAAACCTATCCATATGGAAACAGGACTGAACTCTAGATCTTACCATCTGATTTACAAAATATGGGATACAGCGTGCTGGGAGAAGGGAGGGAGAGGATGGGTAGCAAAACACTGCTCTCATTATTGGCTGGTGATAAGATCTCCAGTTTTAAATGCTCTTCATAAACAGGAACAGTGAGGCAAGCCAAATTCCACACTGGGAGATAAGCTGCAGTTTACAGGAACAATTTATTCTGAAAATATATTGAAAAGATCGATCCAATGAATAATTTTTACTTTTCAAACAGCTGCAACATATCAGGAAAACTTATGTGGTGAAGAGCCCTTGGGGCAATGACTGAAGATGAAGTAGAAGTACGACACAGAAATTGTCTGCTTCAAAACAGAGCAATCAAATAAAGGGTAATCTCTTGATAGATTATGAGTGCAAAGCAAAAATTAAATTAAGAAAGGAATAACAGAACCCTGTGGAGAACGGTTATCCCTTATGGTCATCCACAAATCTGGAGGATTTTTGGGGAAGATTTTCTGTTCCATTTTTTCTACTTTAAAGGCCACTTGCTGATGCAACAAATAACTCTGTCTGCAAATCAAGCTTCAATAGTGCCCTGAAGCAACAGACCAGTTATTCCAAATTTATCCAAAATATTCATGCTCCATCCCTTTCCTGCACGTGCCTTATGCTACTATTCTGGTTTGTTCACAGGTACATCCCCACTCACAAATGAGATCACTTTGACAGGGTACTGTTTACAGAAAGAAAACTTCACACTTCTGATGCTTTCCTCAGGGAAAAGGGCTGGATCACTTGCTCAATGCAATACAAATTACCACGCTGAACATGAAAAAAGATGGAAAAGAAACAAAACAGGAAGTCCATAAATCTTCCTTAATTTTTGAGAAGAATGATTAGCTGAAGATATCCTCAGAGCAGATGCTACAGGAACTTTGTCCTTCCCAAAGTAAGAGAAAATGCAAGATCAAAAATGTTTTGCTTTTCCTTCTTCCCCCCTTATCTATTGCAAGCAATGCGATTCCTAGTCCGTATGAATATTCCCAAAATATGTTTTATAATATTACTGCATATATACAGTCCTAATGCACGCACATGGGTACTTTGCCTAGCACAATTTGTCTCTAAACAGTTGCTGTAAGTCAAGTTTAAAATAATATTTAACTTTTTTTTCTGTGACATATTAAAGTATAACTTTTTTTTAATAAAATACAAGTGTTGATGAAACACTTGATAAAACCTGCAAGTCCTCATCTCACCAAATCAAAGAGCTACAGGCATGCTGTTCTGTTACTAATGTGAAATCAAGCCAGTCTAAAAAATGACCCAAGGGTCAGTTTCCATTTATTGTTATTATTTACATGCCCTTCTTTCTGCGCTTTCCAATTATTTGGAAATAATTATTGTTTTTTCAAGAAAGAAGCAAAGAGAATTGTAAATAAAAAGCCACTGACTCTGTATAATGCTGGCCAGAGCTGCCAGCACTGCTGCAAGAGATCTGGAGACTCCAGTCAAGAAACACACCTCTGAGAGGATCCTCTGCTTCCTGCTGAAGTGAGATTGTACCTCCCAAAGAGTGAAGCCACTAAGCCCTTGTTTCTACGGCACATACAAGCCAAACAGTCACAGCACGGTAAACTATCTTCCAGGGGCTTCTTTGCTATTGCAGGCATTCAGACACATATAGACACACACTATAGTCCACCTCACAACTGGCTGTATTTCTGTCCTTCTCCATCCATTAGAAACCTGCTTCACAACAGGGAAGGTACAGAGTTAGCTCATCTTGCCCTCTCCAGTCCCAACTTCTCTTCATCTCCTGTCCTTGGGCCAGTTCTGCAGGACTACACGGACTACAGTACCTATGATAGCTAATTCAAAGCTATTTTGTCTATGCACACATTCACGGAGAGCATCCAGGTACACCTCTCAGATGGGTTCTCTTTCCATTTCCCTGATCATCCTACAAGTCTGTGTTCATCTCTTGTTAATGAGAGTACATCCATCATGAGCAAAGGTGCTCCAAGTGGTGTTAACGTGGTTGTGTCAACATCGCCTACAAGAACACTGTTATTTTCCTGTTCCTGTTGAAATCTATGATTTGACTCACAAGGATAGCTCAGTCACCTGTAAGGAACAGTAGAACCCCACTGCTCGCTCTTCATCACTTGTTTACAACTAATGAAGTTGGATTTATTTGGTGCTAATGAACTTTTTGTTTTGAACAGGTGATAGAAATGTTTCCTTCTAAACACAGTAAAATACACAACTTACATTTATCTTTACACCCAGCCTAATTACAGGCCAGATTTTAATGCTTTTCCTTTCTTGGTTTTCATTTTCTCAGGGAAGATCATTATTGAGAGAGCAGCACTTCCAGATACTTTTCAGGTAGAGCAGTAGGGTGCATGGTACAAATACCAATAACACATAAACTCTCATACCTTATATGTGGGACTCTACAGACCACTTGCAGTACTCTGCTGCCAGCATGGACTGTGTCAAAGGAAGATGCAATAGGGACATTCTCACAATTGATGTATCATCCTATCCCCATGATCTACAAATTTCCTTACACTCTATGACCAGATTAAAAAAGCACAAAAAGCACATTTTAGATATTTCAGTACATCTTCTGTCAGCTGTGGCTCTTCTTTTATCAGCTATATTCTTCCTCATTTTCTCCCTTCTCTATACATGGTCCTCATGTCCGGGCTTCAGTCACATTCCAGGGCAGGGAGCAGAGAAATCTAGTTACATTACTCAGGAGACAAACAGTGCCTTGTAGCACGTTTGATTTAGTTACTTCTGCAACTATTCTGTTGTTTTCAACAGACATGGAGAGCAGAAGCTCCAAGCTCATCATTACTTTATTTGTTATGACATCACCTCCTATCAATTGCCTTTTTGATGTGAGCATATCCAGTAACTTCAGCATTTCTTCACATCAAGCTCCTTCCATGTTTATCAAGCCACAGTTCAGGACACACCTGAACTCATGCTGAGAAGTGAAGGAGTTTTGGAATGAAAATGTCTCAGTCAGCCAGTGATATGAATGACGTACTTTGTAGCAACCCACACTTTCTCCAAAGTACAAACTAGAGATACAAAGTGAAGCCTCCGAGGCTATTCCAGTGTCAAGAAGATGCCTCCACCAATTTTATGCCAGGATGACTCAAGAGACAAAATGATGCTCTGACAACACACTGCAATGTGTTGAAGAGCTAGAGGAGACCCAAGTCCTTCTGTTTTAGGAAAGAGAGTGCCAGATTACAGACTGAAATAAATCCCACCACATTAAAAATACATTGTGCAGTAAGCATCACCATCTTGTACACACTCTACATGATATAAACTTGTTTTGGGTGACACATAGTTTACCACTAGGTCTTTCAGATAGGTTGTTTTTTTTTTTTTTTCTTTTTTTTTTTAAAAAAAAAAACCCTCACAATTACAGTCATTAGGTTTCTGTTGTTTCCTTAGCACTAGAAATTTCAACTGGATATTTTGAACTGTGAAGTATCGCCACCAGATAATCTCCAAGCCTAACAAACACAGTGTTTTTAACAAGGGCAACTGACTTTGAAACAATTAGGGCACAAAACCATCTCTTCTCTGAACCATCTCTTATAAAGAATAAATACATTAAATCAAACATCCATCTTTCTTCTTGCTTTTTAAACAACTCTTCATAACTTTTCAAAGGTCCAAAACAACTTAGTTTCTTCCAAAGGAGTCAAATACAACCTCTTAGACAGCCATCTCCTCATCCCATGAGTTAAACTTCTGCTGAACAGGTAAGAACTGAAGATATGTTAAAAAATTATGGATATGAAAAGCGACACTACAAAACAACAAGATTTGAGTAGAGGAATGGACAGTAAGGAAATGCCACTGAAGCTTCTGGGCAGAGTAGAACCTCTCAGGTATGAGCCAAAGGTGCTTGACACTATCTACACATCCATGTTAAAGCATCACTATGGTTGCCAGCTTTCTTTTTTCTTTTTGGCTGAGCAAGCCATCTGCACAGTTGGTGTGTGGAGAAGTTGGGGCTTTCCAAGATCACTGTCCCCTGCATGTGCACTGTACAGCATGTGTATGTCAAAGAAATCCCAGGCAAGAATAACTGCACCAAAATTTATGTATTTATGTACAGCTGAGTAATATCAATAAGAAAATGAGAAAGTATGGACCATCTAGATTATCTATTCCAGACAGCAGCCAGTGCTCACTGATAGCAGGTATTAGACTCCATGAGCATATATATTTCTTCACCACTCAACACGAAGTACTTCATTGAAGATGCTCCTCCTTATAACCCCACTGAAGATGAGTTTAAAATAATCTGAGGTACAAGGCCCTTCCTGAGTCTGTAAACAATTAAAATTGTTCTGTATTTCCCAGCTCAGGATGTTCTCCTAGGGTACAATTTTCTAACTGACAGATGTTTGCAAGGAGAAGTGGTGGCATATTAGTCATATTTCTTTTTTCATTCATGTAGCATTGTTAAGTGTCCAGCATCCCAATAATGATCGTTAAAAACCCCAACACTCGACCTAAAGCTTTGCTTTAAACTATACCATGGGTACAAGTCCCAAGGTGAAAAGGGATCTTTCACACATAGATCTGGTGACGCTGCAGCTAGGAATGATCATTCTTGCTGTAATAGCATGAACTGAAAACATTTGCCATGGCAGGAAAAACAGTACCATGCACCTCTGCTTTGCATTATACTGCACTAAGGCCATCAAGCAAGATGCCACAGTTCACTTAAACTATGTGACATTATGGTATCTATACCAGACTTTCAGATCTACCTTAAATTGAATTAGCATTTCACCTTTTTCCCACCACCACCATTTAAAGTAGGCTTATTCACTTATAAACAGTTGTAGCACCCAAAAACCAGTAGTATGAGTGATGATTTGTGACAATTATGGATACACAGTGGTTTTTCTTTAAAGCTACTGGGAAGTCACTTAGTCCCTCATGAAATTTCTGAGTTCTGGTTTCTCACTTTTGATTCCCTTCTTTGAGGGAAGTGAAAACATTGCCCTTTTAGAGAGATGTCATGAAAAACAAAAACAAAAGCCAAACCAACCAACCAAACAAAAAGTTTATCATAGAATGGCCTGGGTTGGAAGGACCCTAAAGATCATCAGCTCCCTTGCCATGGGCAGGGACATCTTTATCTAGACCAGGTTGCTCAGAGATATGCTGGTTATGTTTTCAAAACAGATGCCACAATCCTGGTGGAACAAATTGGACCGGAAGTTAGAATCTGACCCTGTAACTGAGACAACTGCAACACAACAATACCAAATCATCAACAATTAAAAGGGGTGGACAACACACAATGTGAGACCAGAAGAAGGCTGATATTCAATAACGTGCGATACACAAAACACCTTTCTAAGCGGTAGAGGATGCAGAAAAAGCTGGAGGCAGCAATTACCACATATGGTTCTATGGGGATGTAGGAGATTTGGGCAAAATTAGTCTGCAAATTATTGCCTTCCCTGTCATTTGTTTCCAAGCAATTTACCTATGATCTGTAATGCCATTATAGGAAATAACCAAAATACATATTTACATTTAGAGTGAAATAAAGGCAGAGCTTCATAAACGATCTGGAGATACGAAAATAAACATGGATTAAGAAGTCCTATGAAAATTATTTTTGATAAAGCATTGTAAGCGTACAAGATGGTCAATTTAGATGGAATAAAACTGAAGGGAGGTTTCAGAAATATTTATAAGTACTCTTGATCTGGATGCTTTTCCAAGATGCTTTTATCATTAAACATTCATTGTGCTATGAAATATATTTGCTCTATGAGTCCAGGGCTTTTTGTTGTGTTTCTATTTGCTTTTTAATTACTTGAACACTTTGTATTGAAAATACTGAAACCATTGACATAATATGTGGTAGCTGAAGAATGCATCTGGCTTAACTCTGCTGTCATCTTTAGTGTTCTTGCTCTGAATTCAACTTTTTTTTCATTAAAAGAAACTACCAAAACTGTGGCCTGCAGGTATCAAAGGGAAATTGAGAATACACCACCCAGCCTCTGGTTAGTACTAGTTCCATCTTGTTCCTCAGTTTGGTCTGCTAGACAGAAACACTTCCTTGGTAATGTATGTATTTGTGTTAGAAGCTGATTAGAAAGCCAAAATACAACAATGCTACACGGACTCAGTTGCTGAGTATGTTCTTGTAGTTTTCAAATCAGGCAGCAAACCTGCTCACCACCTTTATTTTTCATTATTATTTTTGTCTAGGAAAACACTGTTCTTACAAATATTTCAAGTGATAATTACCATGACATAAAACAGCTGGTCACTTATTGTGGGTCTGGCATTATGCTCATGTTACCCATTATCAGACTTCCACAAAGTTACTTCTGCTGCTGAGGGAAGTACAACAATTGTAACAGTCACCAAAAGAAATCATACAAAACATGATCTTCATTAACATCTTCACCACTTTCCATACTGTGCTATGCAAGCAGTGTTCTGTATTAAACTACAGATGCATGTTGTAAAAATCTTCCAAAGTCTTACTGAAATGTCCATGTTACACTGGACACTACAAACCTTATTTCTGTTTCCATCTATCAAAGACAACACAGACTTTAATGACAAGAAGGCATCGTTTTCCATTACAGAATTCAATTCTCTTCTTCCTCTCAGAAAAGAACCGGACTCTTTTCCACTATTAGTCAACAAAGTACAACATTTTCCATCTTTTGTGTTTTCATACAATTTGCAATGGCCTAATGGTCTAGTTTCTTTGCCTTCAGATCACAAATGCAGAAGTGGCTAAGCATGTGGAATGTTCCCCACTAATGAATTAAGAGTATTTATAGTCAGAGAGGCATTGACATTTAAACATTTAGCTAAAATTATTGAAGGAATTCTCTCCATACGCAACAACAGCACCTCTTTCTTCAGAATAGAGTCTCAGAGGAGCACTGTTATTAGTTTACTCTTAAGATTATACCCACTAGAAACACAGGCTTGGAAAGCTGAGAGAACAGTAAATGCAATCACACCCCAGTCTGCACACTCTCAGGTAGACTGTCCACAGTTTTCTTAAATTCAAACATCCTTGCCCCTCATCTTAGTCCTTCTGTGATGCTCTGCTCCAGTCTTTCTACACTCCATTTACTTCCTGACACCAGACTTCCCCTAGCATGTCTGTCTTTTCCAACAACCATCAAAGAATTTCAGAGAGAAAAAACCCCCATGATTTAATGAAAATTCTAAGGTTCTGGCAAATAAAGACATTAACCAATAAATAAATCTTTTCATAAAACAGATGAAAAGGAGAAGCTTTAGCCTGTGAGCAGCTGCCACATGCCTGCTTAACATCTGCTTTTATCAAGTCCTCTCTGCAGCCTGGACAGCCACAGCTCTCTCCTTGCTGCTCTCTGGGGAGCCCCCAATTAGTGTGTTAGCTACTTTGGACAAAAGAGACGCACCCATCATGGAGAGGTACTGAACATGAGTCACTGAAAACAGCATTCACCTGACAGCAGGTTTTAATACAATACAAACATGAGCACTTCCACAGGGGGATTACTTTACTATCCTGTAGATACACTGTTTTGGGCAAGTGGGAGCACTGCAGCTCTACACGGTCTTTGCTGAACACCATGGCATTTTGAAAATCTACCAGTTTTATTTAAAGAATAAGCTATCTTGAGAATGTCCATAATTTCTGATTGTTTTTCCCCACAGAAAAATAAAGGTGACTGAATTTGTGCTCTCTCCATTACACATCTCAATACAGATGTAGAAACTGCAATGCAGCTGCCACTCTCCAGTGGAGCTGACAGCAGTCTCATCTCTACCATCACCCTTTGGCTTTTAAAAATAGATAAACTATATTATTTCTCTCTTACTTCCCTTCAACAATCTTTTCTCGTCCACACACAACCTTGACTCTTCCCCTACCAAGCACAACTTGGCAAGTCACTAATTCCCTTGCCTAGCTTAAGGTAACTCTTGCCTTATTTAATCTCTAGCACTAAATCCTCATATAATCTGCCATTAAGGGAAAGACATAGGTAGGAAAGTACTCCTGGATCCCCACTATGATCCACCTGACACAAGTCACTATGGAGAAGTGTCTGACAACTTGCACAGCAAAGAGCTACTCCCCTGGGCAGTGGGAATTGCTCTCTATCCTTTATGTGACAGGATTTTGCTGTTTGCTCTGCAGATCTAAGCAAATGAGGAAATTTAGGCCAGCATCTTTCTTTAGAGTATGCTGGGAGTAAGGAAGCCCAAGTGATACCAAGTGCATCTTAGTAGGATGTTTCCTGTTTGCAAATAAAGATGATGATAGTCTTACAGCCCTGATCATTGTGGCTGCAGCTTCAGTAGTAGGTTCAACTCATCCCTTGGTCTGCATTGCCACAAAGGTATTAATCTCGGGCAGCACACACAGATCTCTTCCCAGAGTATCTGTATGCTTCAGGCACAACTCCATACAGACGAAACTATTAAAACTGCTTGACTTGGAACTTTGAGAACCATGGGTCTTGCAACTTGGCCAACTAAATCAAATTAAAACCATATTTGTGACAAACAAATTCGGCAAAAAAAAAAAAAAAAGGCATTTCTGTGCTTCAGGGATGACTGCTAACCATGAAGAAATACACGGCAGAGCCACTGACTACAACAGCTGGACATTTTTAATTCATGTTGTGATAATGTACAAGATAATGTACATGATCAAACTGGAGCAAAATGGGAACAGAAAAATAGAGTGCATGTGCAGATAAAACTAAAAAAAAGTACAATTTTATGACTCAAATTTTTGTTGTTGTTGTTTTACATTTCATATTCCATCTCTTGTCTAAGACCTCATAGTTGAATTTTTTTGTTCACTGATTACATATAAGATAAAGAATCATGCACCCAATGTGTATTTGTCCACTTTAAAGGAATATCTTAAAAAGATAAGCACTGATTTACAAAGCTGGAAGAAAAATCATAGTCACATGTTTGTATCTGTACACGATCCAGAAATGGATTTCCTAACAAAAGATATTCAGCTATAAACAGCAATATGCAGAGCATGATAAATCACTTAGAAGCAAGCATCTGTAACAACACAGCCTCCAAAGAACATTTCACAAGCAAAAGTATTATTAAAACAATAACACATGCTTTCAGACTGATTTCTCTTGGTCTCAGTTTGCAACCAGAGACTTGTTTTGAAGATGTGAAGATAAACTCAAGGGCAGATTCAGCTTGTGACGGTTTCCGTACGCCTGCTCTCCTGCCTGCCCTCCCTGCCCACTGCTGCGCTGAAGGGATGCTCTGTCACAAGGGATACATCAACCAGCCGACCAGCAAGGCTGTTATGCAACGCGCCCATCTGTGGTTCCTCTGCTGGCATTGACTGCTCGCCTCAGGAAAGCCAAGAGTGTCAGCAGCCTTGCTTTGTAGAAACTCTCCTTGTTCTGTAAATAACGCCAAGGATGACGTTTGTGTGACTCCTCGCTGCCATACCTGGCTCATGAAGAGCAGTGCATAGAGTCCTGGCAGTACAACACCAACAGCATTGTCCCTGGGACTGCAGTACTGGGAACTGGCAAAAAAACTCAGCAAAAAACCCACAACACCCAACAGAACAGGAGGTGAAAATGCAACAGCTTCATCCCTGAGCATTTTATTTTACCTGACTCTTCATCCAGGCTGACGTCTGACATCCAAGCATGTTTCTGGCTGAGCACAGATCCAGACCAGGAGGAGAAAGAGAAAGCTGCTCCCTCCTGCTCCCACTGGTCTGTCAGCGACCCAAGCATGCCAGCATGGGAATGGGTAAGACTCCCACTCATTTGAACTGGTCTGGTTTCTGTATTTCTGCCCAGATAACAGAAGTGCTGCTAACTGCAAAGATTTGTCTGCAATTTAATGGTGTTTAGATAAACACACTCCTAAGTAACACCTACACTTCAACCAAAGGTGAATAATTAAAAACCAAAGATTTTCAACTGGATAGTGCTGGGTGCAAACACACAGTCAAATTAAAAAAAAAAAAAAAAAAAAAAAAAAAAAAAGAAGAAAGAAAAAAGCTTTGGCCAACTTCTGTAATTCATACCTTCCTTCAGCACACCTCATTCCCAAGCAACATACCTGAGACAAATTTAAACATCTAAAATGTGAGAAGACACAAGTGCACCATAAAGCTACATGTGCTGGGCTGTTTAAGTATATTCATGTGCTGTCAACATCAGCAGACAAATGTTATTTTGGTATCCATTCAAGAGGGCCATGTCTGAACCACCTTAATCACTTGATGGTGGATGTTCTATCAAAAATGTTATCGTTTCAAAATACCTAATGAAAATCTAAAGTAAAATAGAACTGTCCTGTTGCATGTGTCTCCACACTCATGCTTCATCTAGAATAACAGTAATTTGGGACACACAGCCCAGCACAACATTGTAAGGACCTGTTTTTCAGAGAAGTCTTTAGGTGAATACTTCCCCAAAAAAAGTTAAAAGCAAAAACACCACTGCAATCAGTTGTTGCAATCAATGTGATCAACACAGCTTCATGCATCACTCTTAAATCAGAGAAGTGCAGAAGTAAAGCTGGCTTCACCTTTCAGCCTATCTGAGTTATTCAGGGAAGCCCAAATGTCTTGCACAATTCTGCTGTGGCATTATTGTCATGATGAACAGCCAAGATTTCAGATCAAATGAATGAAGTAATCAAAAAAGTAATCACAGTCTTCATTTTTTGACTAATCTCCTAATATTTTATTCCTCAAGAATAAGCAGTTTCTTACTCAGTTGATTTTTTTTAAAATACCACTATTGAAAGAATCAAAGAAGATTCACTAGAACCAAAGAATATGCGACTTTAGAAGTTGCCTTGACATAAACATTCACAAGTAACTTAAGTTACTCACTCACATGGAACATACTTCTATATATAACATGGAACCATACTTCTTTAACATGTGCAATACGTTCTCTAACATTGCAAAATGTTTTCAAAAGTAATATCCAGTATTTCTGAGTTGTTATGAGTGGGTTGGAGGTTATTAAAATATCAGTCAAGAAAAAACAGCATTTGCTTCAAAAAGTGGTAGAAGAGAAACTGCTATTAAAGAAAGAGACTTTATCTAATTATTTCTGGCAAGGATCTGCATAATGTCTGTTCCCAAAGCTAAATCACAGGGACAAAAATCTGTGGGGTCAATATTTATTTTTGTTAACTTGAGCCTCACTTCAGCTTCAACTTGTATGAACAGAAATCTGTAAAAAATAAACATTTAGAGAAGCTTTTTTGCAGCCAGAATTTTTTACTGTACTTTAAAATCCAGCTCTGGAGTATCCATTTTCCCAACCTTTTTCCCCATGGAAGTTTTTGTCAGATGAAAATCATGCATCTTAGAAGTTGACACTGAATAGTTATATGCATAGTCCAGAGGATTTCAGCACATTTATTGATTGCATTCTTCCACATTAGACTGCTGTGAGAAATCTGTAGTTTCAGCAGCCTACAGTCCTCCATACTGAATTAAAACCACACATGATGAAAAGGGCATTCTTTTTGGCCCCCATACTTGCACTCAAGAAATTTAATTAAGTTATATGTTGCCTTTTTCTTCTCTTAGTTAGAATATAATTTGACAAGGGAAGCTTAACAAGGTGAACCTCAGCTTGCTAATGTGGAATGGTAATTGATTGCATAATGCTTTTTAGAATCCATTTATAGGGGGAACAAGAATATAGTTATTGGTGGAAAGTGCAAATAAATACCTGCTCCACTCAGAAATCAGCTGACAGCCCTGGTGACCTGCTACTTGATTTAATTGTCATTAATTTTCCCACTGGAGAAACTCCCAGCAGGGAACACAAAAGATTCAACAAGAAGTTTCTACAAATATTTGGCTCCTTTATCCAAGCAATCCTTTTTCCTGTGCTGCTTTTAAGCTAAATGTGCTAAAATCAATGTTTTTGCACATGACTGGCTATTCCAAGCCTTGTGGAAAAAACCAAAACACAGGGTACCAGCAGTGCACTGCACGAAATGCTTCAAGAAGTTCCCAAATTAAAAAATCAAATAGTCAGCTAATGAAAACAATGTATTTTTTTTCAAGTTGTCATAAATATCAAGGATCTAATCCTGTAAAATTTAGTTCACACCAGGAAATCTACAAAAATTAATCTTCTTTTTTCCCCTCTAAAACAGAGCCTCCATCAACCTAGAAAATGCCTGTTTGGTATTTATTATAGGATTAAAATGTATCAGTATTATGACTTAAGCCCTATAAAAGGGAGTTTGATGAACTACTTCAAATTTATTTATTTATTTATTTATCTATTTAGGTAAATGAAATGTGGAATTAAGCAACAGCTGAGTGGATAAATTGCCATGCATTTCTAAACCAGGAGAAAATGCTCCAATTAATTTAAAACACCATTCTGCAAACTGAGTACTAGAAATGGCCAGATGCAAATGGGTCACTCTGAAACGGTCGTTTTCAAAATGTGAGCTACTGAAAGAATAACTAAATAGGAACACAAATTAAAATACAGCTGCACAACAGTATTTATTTATTTATACTGACACAAGTCAGCTCCAAGTTGACAAGCTGAAGTCCCCCTAAGTGAGATGTTTGGTGCTGGGGAGAAGGCAGCACAACACCGCTGCTTTCCAACTCAGGATTAGGCCCAGGCAAGGGACCACTGGGCACAATGCCAGTGGTAGTTCAAACTTGCACCCCCTGTCTTCCAGACAAAGATCTTACAACTGCAGGAATCTGGAATCTCAGCTGCATCTCAGGAAATCAAAACCCAGCCCCGAATTAAAAAATTGCACCCTGTTGAGTTTGTTAATAGATGAAACCAAGTGGTGGTTTCCCTCCTTCCACCCTCAAACCCATCTCCTCCCATTACACCTATACCCAGCTGTATCTTGAAAATACAGCAAAACCCAGAAAAAAAATTCAGATGGCTTTAGTAACAAATCTAGGACACCCATGCCTGAGTTTAAGCTTTTAAATATTGCCTCCAGCTCAATTATTTAGCTTCCTGGGTACAAAAAGGGTATGGTTGAGAGCATTGAGTATTCTCACTCTCCTGCAAGTAATGACACTTGATTTGTAGCTCCCATATGCTTAACTACTGTAATTGAAGGATGCTTTTTAGACACAGTTCTGAAAACAATTTGTATCTGTATCAAGGTTAGCAAGAAAGCAGCACTACCTCTCCCTCTGCACCCCCCTGCTGAAAGCTCCACATTTTATTCTCAGTGCTTAGAACTGTATGCTGTTTGGTGCAGCACCCAAGGCTGCTCCAGCTGTAGGATCTGCACTGGAAGTCCTGGTTTCTTTCAAGAAATTCTTCTCTCACAGAAACCTTTTCACATTTGGAAACAAAATGTCTTTAATGCATCAGTATGTTTTAGAATCTACTGCCATAAGCAAAGTATGTTTTTAAAATAGTCCTTTTGAGGATTTTTAAAACCAAAATACATGGGATATATGACATGGAGCTTCAGTTAAAGGATGTGTTAGAAATACATGCAAAGCTGTCTGACACAGGGTGGGATTCAGGTGCTGTACGCCTGCACTCCTGCTACTGTCAACAGAAACCTGGTCACAATAATTAGCAAAACACAAGACTAGGTGCAACCAGTAGGGTTAAGCTTGAGCTTGCCTAAATCTAAGTATCCAGCATCTTTGAGATGCTCTAGCATATTCTCCTCTGTCTGGCCCAGTCATTAGCTGCCGCATGAGCCACAGACAGAGCTCCACACGGGCATCTCAAACACCTGATAGCCCTAACATGGCACTGGAGTTGGTTGTGCTGACCAACTCCATCTCCCACTTCTTGTTTCCTTCATGTAAGATGAACTGATCTCAAAGTCAACTGGCCTCTGTATTGAGGAGATATCCTGACCACAACAGCTTACACAAGACTTATATTCAATCCTCTGAAAGGAAGATTCCATTCTTAATTAGTTTTTTCAGTATAGCAAAATAGTCCTAACTTTACTTATGGAAAGGCAAAAGAGCAAAGGAGTTTGCTCAGCATCAGCCACACCACCACAATCAGCTGGTGCTACAATTCAGTTGTGAAACCCAGAGCAGATCCCCCTCCTTTGTTACTCCTGGACCAACAGCATCCCCAACAGCATTTCATAGCAAAACAATTAATTAAACTTTACTTCCATAAATCAAGGCGTGGGCTTGTCTCAAAACTTCTACATCTGTGTAGCAGCCTTATTTTTGCTTTTGTCTCTGAACGCGAAGATTAAGTTTGTCCTTGAGCACGGCTGTAGAAAACATGCTGTAAAATACTGGAAACTAAATAGTGTTTATTGAAGATTATGGTTTTTTTTACAGAGGGACATGCTGGGTTGTTAGTCCTGAAGTCATTCTGAATTCACTTCTGAATAAGTGTATTTTGGCACTGCTCCCATTCATGGTGTGAAATTAAAAGATTACTATTTTGAAAATATACAAGCTGGCAAAATATACAATTTGTCTGTCACAGATAAAGCTGACTACAAGGAAGCCAGCACTTAAACTGCAAGTCTGTTTGTTATTCTCCAGACTTTCCTAATGCTCCTGGAGTGGGAGAAGGAAAGGAAGCACTAGCAGGCTCCCAGCTGAAACATTTTATAGGTACTGAAGAGCTGTTACCTGCTGCCCATGCTTCTAGAATATTTTCATGAAGTTGAAATGTATCCTGCATCTTCATCTGTTCAAGTTATAGAGTCTACAAGAATTACACCAAGTCCTTCCACAACTTCAGCAGCAGAATTCTTTTAAAAACCTACCTGAAGGTAGAAATACCTGTTTTGTGTACAAAAAATATTCTTTACTCTTCAGAGAAGAGGACAGCCAGTGCAGAATTGCCATCCTCTAACAGGATGCAGTAATTTTTAGAAAACAATGATTTTCTTAGTGGGTGAACCGACTGAGAAACCAGCTTGGCCTTTGGACTGAGTTCTTTTCCCCAAGTTTGAGTATTGTTGCCCAGCAAATAATTAATCTTTTTCTTCACCTCCAGGATATTCAGTCTCTCCCCAGAACCTGAACGCAAATCTGAAAGGGGGACACAGTGCTTTTAGAGCAAACCCACTGCTTACCTCTATTTTATTTCAGATTTCTCTGTATTTGTATTGCTTACTGTTCTACAGCTACCAAGACAGATGCATCTATAAGAAGTGGCCAAAGCACCTTACATCACGAATAATGAATAATCCTATAAAGCTGTTACAGACAGCAGCAATAATTAGAGTTTAGAAGTACAGCAGTTCACCCTATCCTCAACTCAGAAGGCAGGTATTGCATTAAGGGAGAAGGTACAAGGTACATAGAAGAAACCAAAATAATGCTGAAGATTTATCTTATTTCTTAGAGGTGTCCTGAAATATTTTTAGATGCTAGGCACAATTCACCCTTTGAAAATGACACCTAAACCTAACACCTTAATTTTTAGAAATATCTGGTAAAATGCATTTCTGAGGAGAATTTCACTACTCTAAGTATACAAATGCACTAACAACTCTAGCCTGCAGCCAGGCAGGAGGCAGAGTACAGCTGATGCAGTTCCCAGGTACTTTAACTGATTTTCAAATAGCTGCTCTGACCCATTTGCAAAATGGCATGGTTTCTGACAAACACCCAGACTGGACTGTGAGATATTTTAGGATTTAGAATTTTTTTTTTTTAATTTCTGTACAGAAAAGCTTATTCTATATATTAAACACAACCAAATTCCTTAAGATAGTGAAAGGCAAATCTATTTAGTTCTCAGGTACTTTCTTGTGGGTTATTAAAAAAAAAAAAGTTAAATAAATAAGTAGTCTTAACATGGACTGTAGAAATAGAACATGCTTGTTCTTTTCTAACAGCCCAAGTTTTAGATTTAAACTCCTATTAGAAATTAAAACCGGTTATTGAGGGGAGTAATACAGTTTTGCCAGAGTTACACTGCATCTGAACAAGAAATATACACACATACACACATTAGGTCTACATACCCACCTTCCACAAAAAGGTAACTCAGATTCCTGCTGAAAACAAGTAGTGCAGGAATGGGGGAGAAAAAAAAAACTGCTTATATTTTGGGAATGGCAGACATGCCATTCTCTGACAACATTGTGGAAGCAAAATAGAGTTTTCACTCTTTTGTTTTGCACTGATGCTTGTTTTTATTTAGTAGAAGCTCTCCTAGGTCTTTAAATAATTCATAATGCAGTGCCCGTTGTTCAGTTCTAGGAGGGAGCCTGGAGAATGTTAATCAAACCAGAGATGAATTGGCACAGCTGTAACTCTGCAAGGCCCCTCCCCGATGAGCTCATCCCCTAGCAGTGCAAATTAGAATGACATCATGCTTGCAAACCACGAGTGCACTCACTCTGCTCCCTGTCTCCTCCTCCCCGCACAGGATTTCTCCTACTTTTTCACGCAGCATTTTTCCCCCGGAAGATCATTATAGTGATATAAGTAGGTAGAAGGAACAGAAGCTGGAGGACCTGCATTAAAATCCTGGGGTTTGTTCTCTTGTATCTGTTAAGAAATCAGCACAGACAAGAAATATACATCTTTCTATTTAGAGAAGACTGAAACTGTGTATTTATCAGTCCAGCTGAAAAAACACTTTAAAAACATTAGAGACATGCCTTTGAATAAGATCTACGAGTACTTCACAGAGTACCACTTCTACTTGCTTTCTTACAGAGCATGCAATTAGATGACCTTTGGAGCACAAAAACACTCTCAAAACCAGGTCTCAAAGAGATGTATTTGTAAAAGAAAATGTTCATACAGCCATGCTGCTGGAATCCCTCATTTCTCTAACCCTGTTTCAATTAGTTGTCAGGCACTTAAGGCACAGATATAAAAATATGCAACAGAGACAAATAATCAGAACCTATTACTAGTGGGTAACAGATAAACAGAACAGTTAACAAAAAGCCCACTGAAATAATGCATGGGAAAGAAATGGTCCAGGAACAATTTTGATACAAACCTGCAGAAATCCAAGCTGTTTTCCTATTTGTCCATGAACAGAAGGGCCAGCTGCATTTGTTTACTTTTATGAATATGTTAGCCGAGGTCCATAACAAGCTTAGTAACTTCAGAAAGTACAATAAGCATTAATATTAACAAGCTCATTTAGGTCTATTTCATGCTCTTTAATAATTAAAGTTATTATTTACTGGAGAAGTTTATAAAATTACTGATTGCAGTAGAAAGCCCAGCTCAGCTGTCTGATGCAGCCAGCATACCACTCAATGAAACTAAATTGGGAACACCTCTCAGTCTCATAGCATCCACTGGTCTGGTAAACAGCCCATGCTAAGATCAGGTTTCTTCCTTCTCACTAAGGAGATACTATATAAACTCCCATATGAAAATATAATGGGGAAGAAATATAATCTTGGGAAATTTTTAAACCCTATCATCACATATTCCTCAGAAAACACATAAAAAGTATGCTTTCTGCAATTTTGAAATCTTACTTTTTTTCCCTTTATAAAAGTCCTTGTAAGAAACAATTGAAGTCAACATACCCAAAGCTATGTAATTTAGTTTTAACAAGCAGTATCACCTTTTAGTCCAGACCAAAACCAAGTTTCTGCTTCCTGTGAATATGACAGAATGTGGCTGCAGGAGGTTTACAGGTTTGCTAATTATATTTCTGAACTCCTGCATTTTCTGTGCCTCATGTTGCCTGTTGAACTGTGCTCTCTAATATCCATAGTTTGATGAAAGAAACCAGGCACACAGTGATTCTCAGTAATGTCTGAAGAGCTTTGCAGACAGCAATACAGAGGAAAATTGAAACAGGTCTCTGAAGGAAAAGAGTATAGCTTCTTAAATGCACAGAAAAAATAGAAAATGAGAAGAAATCAACCACAGACAAACTGCAGAAGCAGCACACTTGACAGTGATGAAGGATGCAAGGTAGCAGGATGCACCCAGAAGTCATTACCACATGGCCTCAGCCAAGATAAAAGATGTGCCACAACACAAGAGGTCTCCCAGCCATGCAGGAATCATGGCTGCTCCCCGGGGAACACAACTGGGATATTTCTAAAGTGATAGAAATGCTTGAGAAGTACTTGAAAAAAGCAGAAGAAATTGGTTAGAGGAGGGTTGGAGAGGAGTTGCAGAGGGACCATTACAGCTTGACACAACCTGCCTGGTGTGAAAGCAGAGGAGCAAACAGATCCAACTCTAAGGTTAGAGGACGACTTTTTTTAGGACTTTTTTAGGACTACAATTTTGCATAGCATGTTTAGTGTCATTCTGGATTAGGACTTTTTTCAGATACCAACAGAAAAACAAAACTGAAGTGGTTCTTTGCTCAATAAACTGTGAACTAATTCTTCCATTAACAAGCAGGACACCTTGTTATTCCAAACTAATACAAGTTCCAATTACATTTTCAGATATGAGAGTAAGAAACCCAAAATACATACACCCAGAAAATAATAAATGCATTAATGAACCCATACTTTAGCTATAGACTTTGGAATGCCATAAAACAGTGCCTGCACAAATGCTTAGGATCTTCCTTCCATCTCTATTCCAAAGAATCCTGCCTAGCATTCCTATGTAAACAGCTGCACATTGATATGCTCAAAATTTCAAAAAATGAGATTTCAGCAGAGGAAAAAAAGCCAAAACATCCCTTCTGATCCAAGTGCAGATTTTGAAACTTGTAACCAGACTCTGTATTACAAAGAATAGGAAATCTGCCATGTTAGCATCAAAGTCTTTGGCAATTAGCCCCCATATCCAAATTCTGTAGCTTTATTCTACCTCATTTTGAGGAAACATACTTATCCTTCCATATTTACTCATAATGTCAACCAGCTTGTACCTCTCCCAGCTTCCCCCAAGTCTCCAAGCTTCCCCCCTGCCCTCAGCTCCCATGTGGATGCTTGGAATCTGGACAAAGTCTAACAAGAAACTTTAGAAAGTTTTGATGAAACAACAGACTGTTTGATCTCTCTGTGCTATCACTTTGCCCAGAAGATGGTAACAAAATGTGCCAGCAATGCCTCTGCTTTAAAAAAGAAATTTTAGATTTGTAATTCAGAAAAAAAACATTTAACCTAAGCTCTTCCGCATTTTGTCTCCATCTGCAAGTACAAAGCAAGTATTTAATGCAATCTAGTGACTAATGGCAAAAAGTTTTAGCCCTTAGTCCTTGATAAGCCTCTTTAAGTAGAAAATATATACAGGAAAAATTACAATACGGAAAAATTCTATTGACATAGAAGACTTGTTATTTCTGTGGCATTCAAAGGATATACAGAATGACACCCACTTGGACAGTCAAAATGATAGCTGCACTTTCATTACTTGCTATTAATCTTTTTAAAATAATCTAATTCTGTAACAATTAGTCTGAAAATCTGTGGAATATAAAACATCTCTTCTGGGGACTGTGTACAGGCAAATGCAACTTACAATGGTTTAAAGGATGGTTTAAAAAAAACCTTCCAGAAGTTGCATGCAAACCTTGCTTATGTGGCTTTTCAAATAATGGGATGTGTTAATTGACATTTCTTTGATCTGCATAACAGAAGCTCAGAACCAAGGACTGCTGCCAGTTTCTCGCAGGCAGGGATCTAATCCATAAAATGCAAGATGGGCAGGTGCATCAATACCAGCTGCAAAAAAAGAGGCATGCCCAAAAGCAGAAGAGGGAAAGCTGTGGTGTAACATCAGGCAGAAGTGGCACTTCAAAGAATACCTAAAGATCTCTGGAAAGATCTGGTTGTGCAAGCCATGGACAACACAGCTGGATACAAAGGAAATGAAATATATACAGAATATGCAAGAAAAGGATTTTTGGATTAATTAACCAGAAAGGCTTCAAGAGCTATGATGGTTAGATGTAAACAGAAGTGGACAACAAAGAAGGATAATGAGCAAAGAAAGGGCTATGTGCCAGGTGGAAGTAAAATCATGGCTGAGAACAGAATCTTCACCCCAGTGTAGCTTCCAGTGGACTAGGGATGTGAAAATGGGAATGAACAGATCCCCAAGATACAAAACATGCAATCTGTAAAACAAAGCTCTAACAGACATGGAAGCTTCAGCAGAGGTGCTGAAATGCCAATGGGCAGAACAGAAGAGCTCCCTGGCTAGTGCAGAATTTCAGAAACCACCAGAAAAGACAAAATTGCACCTTCTCACTAGGCATTTCATTTTTCTTCCTTTACAGCTTCTCTTCAATGTGCTAGTGAAGCACTATTAAATATTGCTAATAAAAGAGGAAAGAGAAAATCATCTCCGTTCTTGTGCTGGCCTGATTCAATGGGGAAAATCACCAGTTCACCAAAGCACAGCTCCACTCAATGTAAAACACAATCAAGTTACTGTTGGTTCTAAATATGCTTACTCTCCCGTTAAATAGCACCACCATAATCAGGAGGAGGCTTTCTCTTCACTTCTAAGCTCTGCATGTAAGAGAAGGTTCATATTAGTTAAATGCAGCTTTTCCAGTTTCAATAAGATAAGGAATACTCTGTTTGGGGGATCACCATTACTCCAAAGTTAATATAATATCTGCTGCTAGATAAACAACTGCAGGACACTAATACACTGCTTCAGACCACCACATTAGTCATTTACCACATTTTCTTCAGCTGATTTATCCCTGTTTTTTTTTTGTCTAACAGCAGACAGTCATATTTCAAACACAATTTTGTTTTCTTTGTCTCTCCATTATGTGGACTAAAAATGATGAGTTTATCTAATGAGATTAGAGTCTTTTAAGTATTTTCATGCCTAGTTAATCCTTATGATGGGATGCTTAATTTGGAGAGTCTTGCTGAACAAAAGCAAAGCACTACAAGAGACCAGCATACAGTGTAGGAAGCACTGATGCTGTAACAGAGCCACTTCTACTGCAGTGACTGTGACTGACATGTATTCTTCTGTAGTACTGTTTATTTATATAGGAAGTATATATAAATATATACTTTTAAAATATGCACACATGCTCTACACCCATTTTAACTTTCCCATTTCTAGTAATTCTTCATGTAGCTTAGGTTGATAAGTGCATAATTGCTGAGAACAGTACACGTGCTTTGAACCCCCCCATCTCATAGAGGCAGAGGAATCATCCAGCTCATTCCTGTGGCTTGAGCTGTGGAGAATATCAAATGCATGAACACGTATTTTCTTCCCCAAAAAATGTACACTCTGCTATTTACTTTTATATTTGGATGAGGTACAAGGGTTGGTGTCACAGATGCTAAGTTCTTCATAAAGTAAGCTACAATGAAAGAATGAATGATGCTTTTATTCTTTTAAATCTCAACTGCTATGAATTTCACTGTTCTGTTTGAAGACCAATATGACTGCAAAATGGGCTTTAAACCAGATAAAAACATAAAAATCTCAGTTCTTCATTGCCAAACCACTGTTAAAATTTGCTATTTAACACCTTGTCTGGACTGATCAGAGAGACTGGCAATAACCTAAAATTGCTATGGTGCAGCAGGACAGAGAGTCAGAATGTACTGCCAAGGCTAGCAACTCCTTTGTGTCAATCTAGACAATTCACTTAGGCCACCATTTTCAGAAAGTGGTTGATTCCGTTTGATAAACTCATGTCCAAGTCTCACCACAAAATACCTGGGACAACTGCAAGTCTGGATGTTCAGCTGCTTTAAAACCACACTTTACATAATTTGTGTTAAACACCCGAAGATAAAAGGTTTTAAATAAATAAATGACATTTTCAGAAAACATGCTTTTGACCATCATTTGAATCCAAATACAAGAAAATAAAAAGTAATTTACCATGTAAGAGAAACCAAGGACTTTTCCAAGTTCATTTGGCATAAAGGCAGGAATGGCACAGATTTTTTTAATAAGCACATAAGACCTCATATGGAGTAGAAGGTATTTTGCTTTGTGTTTGGATTAGAGGTTTTTCCCTGTTTTTCAAGACAACTTTGAGGCAGAATTTTGAACAATGGACTTTAGATAGGAAGTGTAAATGGGGCATAAAAGTCAGAAAGAGGAGCTGGCTGTTGGGAATTAAAAGAAGGAGGAGAGCAGGGCTAGCCGTCAGGAAGTCTCCACTTCTAATCCCAGTACATCCCCTGCCTTGCTGGGCAGCCACTTCCTCCTGCTGTATTGCTTCTTGAACATCTTTAAAGTGGTTTTGCTTAGTGTTTGCAGTTTACAGCATGTTAGTGTCTGTACAGCACTGAATCATAAAAATGCCGCACAAAGAGCTATTGCTTTTGCTGTCAGCACAGCTGCTATCCTATACACACTGAAGCAGATCTTTTCCCCTAAAACAGTCATCTCTCCGTGCATGTCTGAAGTTCAGTCAAAAAGCAAAAAATCATCTCTCCTAAATTACACAGCACATTAATTAGCTGTGCTGCAGTACCTAAGTACATAACTGTGCGTAGACACAGACAAGGGAAAATAAATGGGAAACTATTTGCAGCAAATGTAGTTAGTGAAACAGCCATTCTTAGAGCAATTAATTCCTAGAGGACATGAGTTTCAACTGCATGATGCTCTTGAAAATACCTGGGTAATGGTCCTTCACTTTTAACACTGAGTCATCTGCCCAACCATTCCCAGGTCTAACTTTAACGCAATTCCCACAGAAGACAATCACAGAAGGGAAAATAGAAGTGACCCTTGAGACTCATCTAAACCAGAGACTTTTTAAATTCGTGTTCACAAGGTTTTACAGGTATTGATTTACAGGCATACATATTGATCTATTCTATACACACATATACACGTTTACATAAACATATGCTTCATCAACACTGTTTGCAATCTGGAGTTTGTCAAAACCCATCTAGTGCACCACTATTCAAACAAATAGTAATCAAGTTTCAAAGCTGCACAAATGGATGGTTGCCAACTTCCCTGTTCCTCCAGGGAGTAAAATAATGCTTCTGCTTTATACCTGCTGTAAACAAACTGTGTTCAAAGCACTGAATCCTCAAAGCAAGCCTCCTTCACTCCAGCAGTACACTGCTGTTGGGAGCCTACATACATTTTGGGAGCAAGGAGGTGGGGGCAGAAAGCGCAGCTGAAGCATATTAAGCATTATAAAGAAAGAGACTACTCAGTTTAAATTGCAGAGCTAGCAGTGATGATAAGACTACTGCTTTGCAAGTGAGCAACAAATATGCCTTCTCTAAACTAGTTCTTGTGCCATTCTTTGGTGGGTAGAAGTGCTTTTCTTGGCTTCCAACCATACATGAACTACAGCAGATTGGGTCAAGTCCAAGCTGTGCCCACACAACGCATCAAGGTGGGAAAAAAAGGGCTGGATTCAGTTTTCAGATCAGGTTATTACTTGTATCAGCACACTAAAATGCCATCAATCTCACCTGGTTATTCTACTCACTAACCTCACACAGGTACTCAACCAGCACTGGAGCTCCTCTAATCCTCTCCACCACTATTTTACCTTCTGTGTTAAAACTGGAGAAAAGAGGCAGAGGTGGAAAAAGAATAATAAAACCAGAAAATATACAGATGCTTAAAAGACATGACAAACAAAATTCCTCATGAGCAACACAAAAACCACAGGCATCTTTGGTTCCTGCTTGCGCTCAAGGGTTTCTGCCACTGTGTGTCTGTGCTGATTGGTGTCAGTCTCATCCCCATTCCAACCCATCCCCATCCCAACCTACCCCAGCTTCCCAGAGGGTGCTTCAATCCCTTGCCCTTGGCAGAAAGCCAGAGCCTGAACATCTATGACACAATTAAATGGGATGATCACCCATGGGATGCTCATTTTCAACTTTATTCATGCAACCTATATTAAATAGCAATTGGATATATGGTGTCACTTCCAATATGTGAAACTATGGCAGAGAAAAGAAATAAATAAAGAAGGTTATATTGTTTCCATGCCCACTGGGGCATGGGGAAGAGGCAATGCATGCAAAAACAATGAAGGTTTTAGCTGTAATTGGAAAAAAAATTACAGCAGAAAAAATATTTAAATCCTGGAACTGACTGCCCTTCCAAATGATGACATGCCAACAGGTACAGACTTTGAAAAACAGATTAGACAGTTATCAAAAGGGGTAAATACTACTTATCTTGCATGATCTATATGCCTCATGGAGGATTTTTAACCTATGGTTATTCTATTCCAATGCTATAAATCATATTATTTCAGTATCTATCATATCTTCTAAACACATCTCTGAGGCAACAGTATTTAAGCTACCAGTGTAGTAAGTGAGCAATTATTTGGCATAGCTGATGATACAGAAAATATGGCAATATACCAGAAATAAAATATGCAGTCATGCATACCCTAAGCGATAGTTTGGGCATATTTTTAAACAGAACATGGTATGAGTTTAAGGTTGTTAAAATCTGTTCAAATATTTTCTATTAAAACAACATCAATTCTCTCTATCAACAAGGCAAGGCTCTGCAGTAACGACAGAATACCCATTTTGCCATCAAGACAAACTCTAGCATAAAGAGTTTACTCTATGCACATACACACGAATATGTTCCAAGAGAAATCTTTATCAATTACCGCCTAGATTTCTGTAAAGTCTTTTATCAATTCCGTAACCTTTCTCTGCAAGCTGGGTACTGCAGATGACGGTCACACCTTGCTTTCACTGAAATCAACTACGGAGGCTGCACAGCAGCAGAGTCCTTTTGCATCAGCAGAGCAAGAGCAGCCCACTTCATCTACACCGTGGCACTGCTCACTCCCATCTCGAGCCCATCTTCCACAGGTAGCTGCCCTACTGACTTACAATGAATGACACTTCCCAATAGCCCAAAAATGGCGTAGTTTTGGGTGCTGGGAGGAAGCAAGGTACCTTTAAGCCCACAAAACATAATTTCCATAACAGATATCCACTCACATTTGTGCAGAACTGGCAGACTGGCAGGCTCCTGTTATTGTCTACAGATAATGTGTGTGTATGTGTGTTTTTGCTCAAGTGTAGTGTGAACAAACCCAACTCATTAGACTTAGCAATATATACTGACAAAACTGGTTTAGGAACAGAGGAAATTAGCCATGTGTTCATAATAGCTGTTCTCCAGGCTTTTGGCTGTCTATCCTTCACTTGGCTTGTGGTGCTTGGTTTGGGATTTTGTGTTTGGCATTTTTTAGTTTGTTGGTTTTTTATATTTGTTGTGTTTGTTTCTAGTTAGAAAGATAAGCTTCTTCAAAGTCAAGTGTTTTCTTTAGGTTGTACTGTTTACAGAAATGGGAAACAATTTGTCCCTCACTGCTTACATAAAGAAAATAATGTGCATGTTGTTTGTGGCCTCACCACAGGTGTTACTCAGCAAATTTTAATTATCCCGTTGGTGATTTAATGTTGTGTAAAAACATATCCTAGCATGTATACACATCTGCCCTTGCTTATTAAAATCTGTTAGTTTTGGCTAGCTCACAGACATGAAGATACTTCCCACTAACCAAAGCAGATTTTGAACTTTTGTCTGTTGTTCACTGCTCTCTCCCAAGTAAAAACTGGGTATAATCACATACCAAATGTTAATTATTTAATGAAAATAGTAGCAAAAAAATTATGACTGGGTTCATGCATGTAGTTAGCCAGATACTTTTTCCCAGCTACTTCCTTCCCTCTATGAGCTTGCACAGCTCTCAAAAGCCTTTCTTCACAATGTGGCGGGGCAGGGAAAGGTTGCTTGGATATTTTTCCAGGCACACAAATGCAGTTAGTGCCCAATATGTCAACTATGTTATTCCTCTAATTAAGCAAAATACAACATATTCTATACACAGTTTATAGAATACACCACAGAAGCATAAGAAATTTTCCTCACTGGAACTAAAGGGAATGCTTTAGTAGAGTGACCAAGAAAAATGTTAAGTACTTCAAAGGTGAGGTTTGGAGAGTCAGTGGTGGTCTTAAGGGATTGCTAGAGAAGCATACTCCCAGGAGGAACCTGGGCAGAACAAGCAGGAGGAGGAGAATACACAGTGAAAGGTGGCAGGCTGCAGAGCACAGTGAGCCAGGTCTTACAAAGCAGGAGGGCACTCTAGGCCAGATGCTTTCTGAATTCTCATGATATCAAGGGATACATTTAGCTCAGAAAAGCTTTAATTTTAAAAAGTAGGTAAGAAAGGCGGAAACACAGAAATGGCACAGAAAATTGCCCTCAGTATAGGAATGAACTGAAAGACAGCTTGCTTTCAGTTTTGAAGTCCAACTGAAGATTTTATCTTCCATATTTCCTGTTTCTGACACATTTGTAGCAAGTAAGCAAGACAGGTTTCTAAGATCACTGGGAGGTAAGTAACAAGGGACAACAGTACTTTAATGACACTGAAGTACTCCATGAATTGCAGCCTGTTATAAGGGCTGTATTTTATCAGGCATATACAATAAAAACTACCTAGGAGCCAGAGTCTCCAGCTGTACCCAGGCAGCCCCTCCATCTTGGGGGCGTGAAATGAGGCCAACATCTCCAACTGCTCTGGAGGCTTAGCTGCAACCATGACTGAGGGGCAGCAGCTGCTGAGACCTCCATCCTTGTCCTACAGAAGGAATCCACAGATGGATGGGTAGCACTGGTAGGTGGGATATCTACTGAGTCGTCATGGTTTCTTTCACAGCAACTGTATTTTTCCCTGGCTCTCAAATCCAACTCCTCACTGCAGAAATGCTGTCTCTGATATTCCTCTGCCATAATAATGACGGGCAAACTCAACTAACACTGTGAGCAGTTTGGATGTCTGCACAACAGGTTGCCAAAAAAAAAATCCAATCCTAAGGGGAAAAAAACCTAACCAAAGATAACTAAGAACATTTGTTGCATAATGTAATTCAAAGCTTCTATCTGTAGGACCAATAAAAGACATGTTTATTATGTCTTAAATCAAGATGTGAAAGCTTGGTTTTGAACTGCTTTAATGTTAATGATTTATTATACATGCAATACTAGAAACTAGTATCTAGTTTGGTAAGACCCATCCTATACATTCAAAACAGATTTTCTCTTCAAGCTTCTTACTGAGATCAGAACATAATAAAATCACAAAATTGTGCATTCCCCTGCAAATAATTTATTCAGAGATTAGCAAGAGAGTAATGTATCTTCCTTTGTAATATCCTGGATTTCTGTCAACATCATCATCAAATATATACCACAGAATACAATACGTGTAACCACAAGCCTTTTTATATGACATGTTTTAAAGGGCTTTCAACATTGATTAGATCTTTACTACTGCTGTTATTATTCTTGTGATCTAAAAGTACTCTAGATAGGTACTTGAAGTAGAAACATTAATTTATAAAGATTAAATATCAGGAAGAAATTTCTCTAGATACTAGAGATGAGCACACAAGTATGTCACCGAACAAATGCTTACCCCATTAAAAAAAAAAAAAAAGTGTGTATACACATCCATAAACATATTATTTAATAGCTACTCTTCACTTACTGTGAGAACTACTCATCTGTAATCTTGGAGCCAAGGGCCCAGTGAACCCCATAAAAGCAACCACCATTATATAAAGTAAATTAAGCAACACTGAGGAGATAACATAAACATTCCCCATACTAACAGACTTTCTATTAGAGAGAAAAGAACAAATCATTTAGTCCAAGAGGGCACTGAGAACAGTCCATGACTTCAGCATGCAGTTGTGAGGAGTTAAGCTAGGAAGGAGCAGCCAAAACATTCTTTTTAAAGTGTCAACACACGCTTATAAGGAAGTGACATCAAACCTTTTTTTCAGACACTTTTCATTACAAAGAAATTTCAAAATAAGCCCAGCACACCCTCTTCATCATCTTCTCCCTCCTCATCCAGCCAAGTGAGGAATCTCCTCACACCGAGCCATCAGGCAACAGCACAGTATGTGGGTAGCACTGTGTGTGTGTGTACAGGAAAGTCCTAAGTGCCTTTTTCAACACCTTATGTCACTGCCTGCCTTCAACAGAAGAACCAATTGGACATACACAATGAAAACAAAAGACATGATCCAAATTAACATACACAGCAGGGAGCATAAGCTTGGGAACACAGGATGGGATGAAAAATGTCCTTCACATACAAGATTAAGACTACAAAGTATTTAACAGAGGTTTTCCTGGGGAAAGCATTACCTAAACACATGCTCTAGACTGCATTATAAAGCTGATGATAATGACAGTACATCTGCTACTCATGGAAATATCACCCTCTGTTCTTCCTCAAACAAACAGCCATGACATTAAGTTTTGGGTAACAAACCAAATCAAATTAGGAGCAGCAGTTACAACAACTTACAATATAAGAATAATTTCCTAAAAGCATCAATTGGCTGTTGACTCCATTTGCCATCTGGAATATTGCCATTACTATAAAAAAATACATATGTCAACAGAGTAGCAGCCTCAGTGCAGTATGCGGGTGTTGATGCTGCAGAGGACAACTATTTCCATAGGATAACACAGCTCAGTTGTCCAGCCATTTGTGGGCTTCTGGAGAGAAGGAAGGACAACACCCAGATACCTAGAATTTAGTATAATGTATAATTAAAGAAACTCTGCTATTTAATTTCGGCAATTCATTCTTTACTTTTCCCCTCAGCTCCCCAAGGAGACTATCACATATGCAGCCACTAAGAGAGAATGTATTATCCCAAAATGAGAACAAACAAATGTTTCTAAACGTTAGTTTTATGCAGAGTGCAAAAATACATTTGCTTGAGAATGTTAAATATTTTTAGCAAAAATTCTAATCTAATTTCATTTTACTCATTTGATGGAAGAGCAAAGAAGCAAAGTACTTTGGGATGAACCTTTTCTGCTGGGACAATTAGTAGCAGAAATTCATAATCTAAGCACAGTGCCCCCTAGTCCTCTGAAGATGCTACTACCTCTGTTCTGGTCACTGGGTACCTAGCACAGATGGGCTGATGTCACAGCATCAGATCACCTGCAGGAATTGTTATGGCAGATTTTAAAATAGAGACCCATGCAAAACTGCAAAGCTGATTATATATTGAGCTTGACTATCATACTTGAAGAACAGAAACTATTTTTTATTGTTGGCTCGAGAAAACTGTGATCAAGTTAAACTTTTGCAAGCTTCCAAAGAGCAGCTGTGTATCCAGGTATGGAGCTAGGCTTTCCACATGTAGTACAGGTGTGGTGCAATATCATATTACCGAGGGCTGCTTCAGTAACAAGATCAGACGGCATCTTTTTTGAAAGACTAACAGCTGACAAAAACTTGTAGAGGCTTTATGCAGACCTTGTGTATTTATCATCACTCCTGTTTCACCATGTTCTCAAAATGATCAGGGATTTGAGAGAAAAGAGTTATAGACTATATTAAACTATGCAGATTAGTAAAACCACAAGAAGATGGGGTTCTGCTTCAAATAAAAACAGCCCTTAAGAAAAAAAACTAATTTACACACATATCCTAATCTAGATACTGATATTTTTAAGTGATTAAGTGCTCTCTTCTTTGACAACACCATAATTGTCACAAACCTGAAGTAGTAATAGGCAAAACAGGTATCTGATGTGTACAAATAATCATATAAATATTTATTATAGTTATTAATAAAAGACATCTTAAAAATAACCTTTCTTCTATACAAACCACTTATACAGCTATCACACCACATGAATAAGAGTCACAAGAGTTTCATTGCAGTGTAGTTTTCTTAGGGATATAAAAAAAATTTGTAACTCCTCATACACACAATGCAAGCATATTACTATAAAGAGAGAAAAGCTACACTACCTATCTCCTTTTTTCAAAATGTGTGAAATGAACATTTTCAGGCATATGATGCTAATTGAGCTAAGACAAAAAATTCTAAATATATTTTACAAATAACTGTCAGTGATATGATTTCTCTCAGAAAGAGGCTTTGTGTTTTTGATGACCTCAGTGATACAACAAATACCACTGAAGAAACTATAATATTTTAATTTTACAGCATTTAAATAAAATTATAGCTATGAACCTAGCTATGATGTGTGTAATCTGTGCAACCATATATAAAGTAGACCATTCTTGCATGTTTTTCACAGATACACAAGTTACAAGCCATGTACTCATTTACTTTTTTCTTTTTCTCAGCACAGATGGCATTTCAAGAGGAATTTTTTTGTGCCACAGCTAACACAAACCACAAAGAAATTACTCTTATTGAATATTGCCTGCTGTTGAGAAGTGTTTTGAAATTACACTCCATTTTTTAAGGAACTGAAGAGCTGAGAACAAGCCATGCATTCACATCAATGGCCAACACAGAGAGCAGCAGTGCTGACTGAATGCAGCTCTTCACCAACCAGTGCCTAATGGTCGCTGCAGATTAGGGACACATTTTTTCCTCTGTACCACTTTTGAGGAATCCATTGAAATTTGCTTCGTAATGAGATCACTGTCTGTTGGCAACTTCCATCACACAGATAAAATTATGTAGCCTTTTGTACTGGCTACCAGTGGAAGAAGCTTTTTAGAAGAAGTAGGTGTACTTCAACAGATGAAGACAGTTCTTCAAAGCAGTCCTTTGAATACAGGATTTCCTAGAGAAATGGGAAACTTATTTATGCATGTATATATATACAGAAGCAAAGCCTCCATCTGAAGATAATTGCCTAAAATAATATAGACTCCAATGTCAGGCTGCAGAACAACTTAGCTTTACCACACTTAATTGAACCATGAAATTTTCACACATTGTATTTTTCACTGGATAGCAAGCTCACAGTTAAAAAATGGAAACTAACACTGGCCAAAAACCCAGATGGCCAAAGTCACCAGCTGGTGTTAAAGTTCCCTCTTCTAACATTAATACTATGGAAACCTGGGAACAATGAACTCAGAAATGACGACCAGGTGCTGTAAAAGGTCCCACCAAAGAGAGAGACACTTTTTCATGAGAAGTGAGTTTCAGCTGTATCCTTGTTAGGTCTATTCCTGTTAAATCACACCCGGCTCTCACAGAATCAATTATGGTAAACCAGGCTTAAAACCCACGATCACACATAGTTGTCATTATGCCCCATTGTGTGAGAATCATTGTCAAATATGAAACATTACAAGTAAAGAAGAGCAAGAGCATGTGTCTTTATTCAGGAGATTAATATTCCTTCTGCTTTAAACATTACTGGGAAAAATATCTCAAGAGAAATGTCAACTAACCCAAAATTTGTGCTTTAAAAAGAAAATTATGTTGGCAAAATCCTGCTGGATAGGCCATCCAGCATATCCAAGACAAGTGATGAAAATAAATTGTACTGGTCAGATAACTGGTTCATCTAGAAGCTGCAACTGATTGAACATGATGGTCATGGGAACATCAATAACACACAGTCAAGTATGAAATATCTTGCAAGTGTCAAATCTGCCCACAGCACAGCACAAAGGAGAGAAATAGGGTAACTGAGAAAACGTCCACTGAAAAATAAAGATACACTATGCACAATTTCAGAGCAAATTTTTCTACAGCTGGGAATGCTATACTTCTTTCAATAAACTATCCTACCCAGCATATTGCTGTGGTGCTCTGGCAGTGGGGACTTGTGAATGCTAATGCCTGAGTCCATACCAGCAGCTAGGAAATACAAGCTTATTTATAGCAAGATAACCTTCCCAGTGGTCAACCTAAAATGGGGCAGGCCTACTTTGCTCCCCAACATGTTTGAGATCTGATGCATCTCACCACTTGAAAGGTGAGTTTCCAGCAGTTTGCAAGATGTCAGGAATGCTGACATAATGAGAAGCTGGTTCAGCTATCATGGCAACAAACACTATGTACACCTAGGCAACTAACCTGAAGATGGCCTTCCACATGTGCAAGGTGACTTCTGGAGCTGTGGTTTGGCTCTGCAGAAACCATGTGCAAAGTTTTATTAGCAATTTAACCTACCATTTTCAATGAAGTTTTTGCTACACTGCTTTTGCATACTGCAGGCAAATGAAAGGTATCCAGAGCTCAAAAGTACCTACAGTCCTCCTAGAATGCAAAGGACATGTAGTACTAGAAAACAGCATCAAGAATACACAGGTTTTTACTTCAAAATATGCCCACAGACCCATTCTCTGATTGCTCTTTGGATAAGACTTTTTTCTCTGTCATCAGTTTGATCCTAGAAGGCACCACACACCATTTTGCAGCAGACCATGACAAGCAGTTTACTACCTCAATATTAAATATAATCAAGCTTTACTGACTGATTTGGTAAAATTCAATCAAGCTGCACACATATTTAACTAAACAAGTGAAGTAAACAAAGCAACAATTTACTACTTTGATAATTCACTGGTGTATATGTTTGGAGAAGCTACTTTTAAATGCATGGTATTGCCGACTATTACAGATTTTTTACAGAAACTCTGAAATACAGGAATTACACTAGGACTAGTTTCTGTTATATAAAAACAGCTGTTATAAAAGTTTCTAAGTAACATGAGTACAGAACATGAAACTTAAGAAACAGGAGCACTCAACCTACAGGATTGTGAAAAAATAGGAGAAAATGTCACACCTCCGTGAAAAGCTATTGGTCTAGGAGGGAAACGTAGAGGGCTCAGAAGCTCACAGAGCTACAGCCAGTAACTCCGAAGCACAGCCTGATTTCTTGGCCTCTTGTTTTCACTCAATTAAGCTGAAAATCCTCAGCAGCCAACAAATTGTTGATGCCCTCTGAAGCTGCCTCATCAATCCCCTCAGCAAAAATTGTGAGAGATACAGGAAAGAAGCTCCCCCAAGAAAACTGGGGGCTAGTCTAAAACAGATGGACAAAAATAACGGAAGACAATCTCTGAATAAACACCACCTCTGGATAAACAGAAAAGCACAACTTGATCGGCAGGTTTTTCCCTCTACAAGCAGATTGGGAAGTCCTTCCAGTGAGGTTATCATAGTTAAGCAGATACCGCTTTTGATCTTGAAGTCAGGCTCCTGGAGAGTTTTGGCTATGAAAATATGCAAATGTTTCCATTGGAATGCATGGTGCATAATCAATCATGCCCAGCAGGCCTTACAGATCAACAACACACTCTAATCAGAAGGCTGCCCAGAGCTATGTTCCTGGAGAGACCAGGCAAGAAAATAATGTAGGGATGAAAATACATCACCATCTGTACTATTTCTTTATAATGACGGTCAGGAAACATGGCTGAAATTCATTTTGCCCCAGCTTTCTCTAGCTATTCTACAAAGACCTAAAGAGACAATGTTGGAGAGAATTCTTGGAGGTATTTAATTTACTTTATTTCAATTATTTAACATGTTTTTCCATTAAATTAGAAACTAATTAGTAGATAAAATATAGGTACAGGAATAAAAATTAATTTCACAGTAATAGAGCAGCTTTTTTAATATAAAAGCATCAAAAGATAGTAAAATGCAATATATTACCGTCATGGCAAATGTCACTGCTTAACAGCAGTGAAAATGAAGAGCACAGCAGCTAGGGTTTATTGCACAATAACTATTTTAACACTCTAAGGAAGTGTTTAAGCAACAGATGTTTAGCTGTGGATTGTCCTTTAGCAGCACAAACTATCTAGAAAAAGTTAGGCAGTTAGAAAATTTATCTTGTTCTTTTCTTCAGAGATAACAGAGTACAGGAGGGCTGGGGAAAATGAGGATGATGTATCAAGAAGATAATACAAATTTCACAATATTTTGAGGTCTTCAAGTAGAAGACTAATAAAAGAAAATCTGTTGATTTATTCAAACGCACCTACCCATCAGAGGGGTAGAAGTGATGCATGCCTAGTGCCTTTGGGAACACCTGAAAGGACCCCCTCTGACACTACTGCATTTAAGTTCTGAAGGGCTTCCAGCTACCATAGGTCAAAACACTTCAGTCTTAAAAGGCATTTAACACCACCACCATTTTTCCAACATTTATTTTCACATTTTACTCAAAAAAAAGGAAACTTCACCCCTTGCTCTCCACCCCCCACCCTTCTATCCTATCCTCCTTCTTCCAGGAGGTAGAAGCCATTCCCTGCACTGGGTCCCTTCTCACATCCTCACACCCACTGTATCAGCAGTCCAGGCTCTTTCATGTCTTTCTTTTTGACATGCTTTGGAATTATGTGTCCATGATGGTAAGTAACTGAAGAAACTACAAATGAGCAAGAAGGTCCTGTTACCTTCCACACCTCTGCCTGCTGGGAACATCATCTCTGATTACATTTGACCTCTACAGACATAGCTGTCTGAAATACTGGCAAACCTGGGCCTGCTTCTGCCCACCAGACAAGGCGATTAGTCCCACAATGATACCACTCTCTCTTTACAAAATGGCCTTTCACTACTCAGATCCATGGATCTGGCTGTGTTTGATTGCTGCTGCTTGAACTGGAGATCAGCCAAAAGTGTATTTTTCTCTCTTGTACAGATAACATCTCAATTCTCAGAGATAACTGCAGTTCAAAGCCAGATCACTTTTTCCAAGACTGCAGTTCTTTATGCATCAAAACTGACAATAAATTCAATATTTAAAGGAAAAATAAAGAATTCAAGTTTCCCCATTATATCAAATCATTAATTTGCTCAAGCTGAACAGTTCCATTTATGCTTATCTGCATTTCAGAAGAAGGAACACGATTTAGATCTGATAAATTTTGTTCAAAATGACCAACTGAAGAAATCTGAAAAGGGAAGAATTAATGCTGTTAACTGTCATTTCATTTCTTGCACTCCAAAAATAAAAATCATTATGAAAAAGTCATGATCTCCTCCTGTCTTAATCCAAAAGACACTTCCAGTACATGACATAACATAGAGAGAAACATCTGTAAGTATTTTCACAAGATGAAATAAAATGTAAACAATGAATTTATCAATTCTGTATCCAATAAAATATTTATTTTACTATAATTTCCATGCACCTGACTACCTGGCACACAAAACACTAGGACTCAGTTAAGATATTTTAACATTTCTAAAATGTCAGAATCCATAAGCAATAATGAAAGCTCTGAAGCTGAATGCCTCCAAGAAACATTATGCTGGTGTTTTGCTGAGCTGTTAATTATTTTAGATACAGTGCCTCACAAAGATTTCTGTTCTTATTCATTGAGATCCTTAAAACAGCTAAGAAAAGATGGCCTTTGTTTCATTTTGTGGGAAAAGTGAAGTAAATTTATCCACCTGTTTAGCAGCTCTTTTGCAAACACTTTTTCAGAGCTCTTTTGGACATACTCATATGCCCCTGTTAATAATGAATCCAAAGCTTTGATAAACTTCTGTCTCAAAATCACTTAAATATTGTTATGGGTTTAGTTGGATACTGCAAAATGTTATCTTTCACTTTGGCATCTGAAGTGAAATGGGCTCCGCTCAGTTCCACTAAGGTTTTAAAACAAAATAAATAACAATCTTCACTTTCACTTATTACTACATATGCCCTCTTTACAAAATAAAAAATTTGGGGGTTTTTTTGTAAAGAGGGTATATGTAGCAATAAGAAATAAAGACCCTATTAAAACCCTTATTTGTAAATCCATAATTGTAATTATCCCCCATAATTGTAAACATTATCTGATTAATTCAAGATGATCTTCCACAACTGGGTATAATAAATCTGCAAAGGCAGGTGGATTTTCTCATCAGAAGAGAGAACAGTCTACTCAATGAGTCCTGCCAGGAGGCAAAGGAACAAGGAATTCACCTCTGGGGAACATGCATCTCTCTCAGCACAGTCCTGGACAGAAGACTGGAAGGGGCCTAGAAAGAGGCAAGAAATGGATGGAGTCTTCTTGAAGAACGTGACTTACAGATCAAACTGTGCTGCCAAGGAAGAGAGACTGGGCGCTCCCCTTCCCCTTCATTACAACAGCATATATTTAGGAAGATCTCCAAGCAAAGGTTTAAGTGTTTTTCCCATCAGTTGTGGACAAATGGCCCAATAACACCTCAGCTTCAAAGCAAAACTTGAGCTTGACTGGAAATATGTAGCAAGGGTGACCAAAATGTTTATTATGCTATTGAACATAAATTCCAGGTTTCTTTCCTACTTCATCCTTTAATTCTGCTAAAGCTGGAGCTCAACCTGCATGTCTGAAAAGACACAACATAACAGTAATTTTTATGCCCCCAACAAAATACATGCAGATGGAAAGAACAACTTTAGAAGACACTTTTGTAAGTAAACTTTCTTCCTATCATCTTAAGTATCCTGTGCTCACAACTGGTGTCACAATTAGCCTTAAGAAGGCATTAAAGATGTTTATTCATCCTCTTTTCCAGCTCATTGGGGAAAAAATATCCATCCCTCCAAGGAAGGATAATCTTGTAGCTACAGAAAATGGGGGCTTGACTACTACTTCAAGTAGATTATCTGCATGAAGTCACACAAAAATGCACTTAAATCCTGTACCTTAGCGGCCTGAGTTGTTAAATGGAAATGCTAACATATGGTTTGAGCAGAAGGTTAGCCTAGGTGACTTCCTGAGGTCCCTCCTGACCTACATGTTCTTGTGATCCTATTTGCTTTGAGATACACAGGATGAATGAGAAGGACACTCAGACATCCCAAGGTTGAATACTAGTGAAAATCTCAAATAAGTACCCTACCATTTTCAAGGTTGTAATACATAGCTTTTTACTACATATATATGGGGGGGAAATCCTGTAGAAATGCTCATGGACTCAGTGCATGGACATCTATGACAGCCAGAGAAAAATATCAAGTGATTCTGTTCTGGATGATGTGGTAGAACCTGCTGGTTATGTTGGTTTTCAGAAAGCCAACAAACTGAAAAACTTAACACCTGTTTTGACTACAAATTTTTAAAGTAGCATCATAAACTCGAAAGGCCTTTTACTGAATTGTGTGCAAGTAAATTTACCAGGCAGATTAAGCAGAAATCTTTACAGACAACTGATGCTAACATGAACAAGAAAAAGAAAAAGCACTTGTCATCTTGCAACACAGAATACTCAATGAGTAGAAAGTGTCTCCAAGTATGACAAGTAAAAAAAAAAAAACATTTGAAAAATGAATTGCTAGCAGGTAAGATGATTCTGTGTCTAATTTAGAAGATTACTTGTCAGGGTGAAGCTGAGTCAACAATCTCTTCCTCTTAAGACACATCCTCTTCTCCAAGTACCTCAGCTGCAGCACATTCTAAAAGCAAAAACAATGCAAAAGCACCAGCAAGTCCTACTCTGCAGATGCTCTCATTTTCTGCTACTGGTGTTTTTAATTTCCTAGCACTTCTCTCAAATAAGAAGGTTGTGATTGACTTCGGACTGCCTGGGCACAAACACTACTCTTAGTTCTGTTTACCAAATTTGTATCTAATGTCCCATTGAAAAAATGGCAGGGAAGAAAAAGGAATAAAGCTTAAAACAAAACACAACAAAAAAAAATCAAACTCACCTTGCTGGAGGCACATCAATATTTGAAGAAACAACCTTGCGCTTCTGTTCCAGAAGACAAACAGAACGTGTGTTTTCCTTTTCACACTCATGAGCTCTGTTAAGTTTTTTGGTCTCTGCTGTTTTTAAATCTTCCTCCTTTGTGGTGAACAGGAGAAACTGTTGGTCTGGCAGTTTTCGACTGATGTCACTTTTTACATCCTCCTGTTGAAATGCATGGAAGGTCATTTCACGCTTGATGTTGGCTGCCTGAAAAAGTGAAAGCAATTATTAAATTTTCCTTTAATTCGCCTAAAATGGGAAACAACCCACTACCCACAGGCATTTGCTTCTAATTAATTATTTGAATTAGTGAATACCATTTCTTTGTCCTTCATAAATTCTCAAACGGCCATTAATTTCTCAAAAATGTAGCCAGGAAAATAAACAATTTTTGTCCATTTGATAAAGCTATCAACCTCTTTATGTTAAATCAAAAAGGTATTTGTACTAGAATGTCAGAAACCAGAGTATAAACAATATATTTTTAATGCACACACATCTGTGCTGCATAGCTATGCAAAAGAAATCCTAGCTGCCTTTCTCCTAAAATTGCAGAAAAAAAAAGCCAGAATTTTTCCAGATTAAACACAACCAAAAAATTAAATCACTTCCTACAGCCACATACTGGATTCTTTAAAAGCTGTATTTGTAAATAAGGGGTTTTCCAGGAGCAGTAAAATAATTTACTATGATCCAACTCATCTGCCAGAAGGCAAAGGGGAGCAAGTGATAGCAGCAGGATCTCTGTGAGGAGCCATCACAGAGCAGGGACACACACCCAGGATCAACTCCAGGTTGTCTCTTTGCCAGCACTTCCCAGATCTTCTGGTCTGCCACTTCCCACAAGCAAAGACTTCCCAAGCAAATACAAATACACTACCACTCTGGAATACAATGTGCTGGTGTTTATAAAGCAAATTATTGCAGGGATGCAGGGAAGACCCTGAGAACTCATCAGAACCAAGCGACTCAACCTTCCCAACAAGCAAAACAAAGCACAGGACCTAGATTTTTTTGTGAAATCCATTCCCTGGCCAGTTACACTTCTCTGGCCAGCTACAGTTTCACAGGGGCAGACCTATCTGTGAGGTGACCCCTCCAACCAGCCCAACCAACCAAGCAAAATACAGCCCAACAAAGTGGCAGCTTCTGTCTTGAGCAGAGGCACTTTCACACCACATGCACTTGCTCAGAGAAATCCAGGTGCCTTCTAGAGCTGGCAAACTGGATTTTAAAGTATTTGTAAATTATTGCTGATCTTCACATTGGAGATATCCAAAGCTGTATTGTCCTCAGATAGTAACAGCACCAATAAACTGAAATTCCTACGTCAACTCTTCCAACTTATTCCTCCTTTTCATCATCCAAAAAATTAATGAATGTATTTGTGTATATATTTATGTAGTAAAATATATTCCTCTCTCCACAGATCTGTTTGTAGATTTCAAACTTTGGCAGTTACAAATTTTAAGTTCACAGGAAAGATACTTGCCACAGTAATTTTGCTGTATTCTGTAAAGTGTATCACATCATTAATGCATAACTATTTAGGACTGTTGATTTAATTGTTTCTAGTGCTTCCACTGAGGGGCTTTTAGCAGTTGCTTCAAGATGAAAACAAGAGTTATTATTCTATGAACGTAAACAGTAGAAAGAATTGGACACTTTACACTTCTTCACACACAAACAGATGACACATTACCACGAAAATCTGCCTGGAACACAAAACAGTCAGCATGTGATCACACAGAATTAGAAGAAGACATATAAACAACACAAATTGAATTCTGATTTAATGATTTAAAAAAAAAAACTTCTTAGATTTACAATTAGCCTTTTTTTGAGTGCCTGAGAATCACTGAAATGCTAAGTTGCCTTCAATTTTCATTAAAACTGACTTATAAGTAATGCACTGAAATAACAAAAAAGCCTGAAAATACCCAAGTTCCAATATCCAGCCCCTAGAAATTATATAACATCAAACAAGGGTTTACATAAGGCTTGATTTCCATCCCCTCCACTGCTGCATGGTCTTCCCTGCATGACCACGCCTTCCTTCCTCATCCCATGGATTCCCACCTCATCCGCTGCAGAGGAGGCTTGAGCGGAGCAGCAGCAGCTCCCCGCGCTGTGCATGGCACGGGCGCTGATGTGCACAAGTACTGGGCAGCACCAGCAGCTCCCTCCTTACCCTCTACAACCCTCAGTGTGGAAAACGCCCAGAGCACGGAGAGGAGAGGGACAGCCTCCCTCATTTCCTACTCTCCAATGCCAGACTGAACTCAAGTTTTCAGCAGGATGGCTTTAATTAATCTTTTAATGGACTAAGTGCGTGACTGTACCAAAGAAAAAGAAAAGGTATTTTTGTCTTCTATTTATGAAACTTTAGGATTTTACTCAGTTTCAGAAAATATATTGTGCCATACATTGCTGAATTTTCTTTACAGACCTAAGCAGTGACAACAGAAGGTTGCAGGCTCAGACTACAGCTGTAACATAAAGCCAAAATAAAAAACAGCAGAATACTTTTACTGTGATACCAGATAATCTATTCTTATACATCAAATTTATCCACATCCAGTTCAAACACATTTCATATCTCAATATGCCACAATTAATAGTCAGTCCCATGCAAGTAAGTATATGGAAGTGAGGAAAGACAAAAATCACAGAGCAAATGCTCAGGTTGCAGAAGCAGCTCAGGTTCTTCAGCCAATGGTCAGAAAAAGCAGAAGACCAAATACAATGCTTAGACTAATTCTCTTCCTCACCTTCAGTTTTCAACAGATGCTTGGAAATACTAACTCCTTTCCAAACTTTCCCTTGAGAGTGACTGCATGTAAACAATCTTTTCTGCTTTAGATATAGGTGATCATGAGTAAAAGCCAAGAGTTTTCCTTTATGGGCTTTCTCCAGTAGCTTTCTCCTATTCCACATGCAGTTTTTCTATTTTAATTCATCCATGTCTATGAAAGCCATTTCCCCTTGAGGCACCTGCCCTGTCTGGAAGTCTATGGTGTCTTTTGCTGGAAATCCAACCACCTACACAAGCAGCCATTGATGTGAAGAGTGCTGTGGCCATGGTCATTTGAATGATCAGGTTCCTCACCTCCTGGCAAACACTGATTAATGACCAGGACACCTCAGATTTCAAGCTTTGCTTCACCAGCACTCATAGTTCAGAGATAACACAGACAATTTCCAATATATCTTTCCAGATAGTTAACTGTTCTGTCATATTTTATCAATTACTATTTTTTTTTTCATATATATCCTTAATATTCTTTTACCCACTTGAATCTTGTGGTGGTCCTTCAAGTCCAGAATGTTTCAGCAAAAATTCTGTGGAAGATTAGTCGAACCTGTCTAGGCCTGTCTCACAGACAGACAGAACGTAAGATTTTGACACCATTTTATTTCAGCTTACTTCCAATACTTCACATTTCTCCATCCATTGCTGTTCTCAAATTCCTTGATTACATTATTCCCAAATGGTTCAGCTTTTCTTGTCCTCCAAATTTGCCATCTTATTGCCTCCAGTATCAACTACTGGCAAAATTTCTGTCCTTTTCATGTACTTGATGAATTATCACTCATACAAGCCACTTGATAATAGGCTGTTTTTCTATGCAATTCACTGTGTATTTTCACCCTTAAGCCATCAGCAACCTTCAGCTTACTTTCAACAAAGTTCTTTGCAACCTGGCCTCAGGCAACCAACATCACTTGGAAGTTCAGTCACAGAAACAGGAGCTATGAACCACCTGTAAATTAAAAAAAACCTAGTTTTGTTTCTCTCTGCAGTTTCCTCCACCTGCCTTTGTCAATTTCACCTCCCATCACTATCAGGCAAAGGAGACTTTTGATACTGTGCTCCTTGGAAACAACCATATTACCCAAGTCTTCCCCAGTGGAGCTCAAGCATGGGGCAGTGCCAGAGCTGAGGTCTGATGTGGCGTTACTCCTTCAGTAATCATCCTGCAAAAACTGAAAACCATTTTTTGCTTTGGTTTCTAAGTAAAAACTTTATTAAGAAAGCCTTTCAATTTCTGTTTCAAAGCTGTCAATACAATAGTATATATTTAGATTGAGGGTTTTACTTTTAAGTTAAGGGTTTTACTTTAAAGCCTGATTCATTATTATTAAACTGCAAAGTTTAATAATCCATGTGACAGCTAAATCATTAGCACAGTTACTATTTTCAGCAGTATATTAATAATTTTTCATTGCAAAACCTATCTTAACCTGCCTATAGAAAGTTTTATGTGGTGGCATTTTGTCATAACCCAGTTGCTGGTCCTGAACTCCACATCAAGACCACGTGTTGCAATGTAAGTCCTGTCCAAAATGAGCATATTTCACACTGACACAAACTGAGGAATTTAGAGAAGTGTTTCACTATTCCTTACAAACGATGTGCAGGCTGCAATTTTTCACTAGTTTAGGCCTTAACTTATGTGCAGTCAATTTTTGCCCTACACAAGAGCACATCCTGATAAGATGCTGACATTGCAGTGAAACCTCAGTCTCCTCCAATTTCAGTTAAATTTCAGCTTGCATTTTACCTTGAACAGCAAAAAAAATATTGATCAAAAAGACAACTCAGGCACTGAATTGCCTATTCAAAGGATCAGCAAACACTAGAATAAGTAGACCTATCACATTTATATGGAAACACAGAGACTCAGATTTGACAGATTATGTATGTCACCCCTTGAGTACAACCTGACTGGACTTTATCATCTTCCCTTGCTTATGGTACACTGCTGCTTAAAAACTGGAGTTATTTATTTTCAAACAGCTCACTAGCATTTAACAGGCATTAAGATGTCTGTGTTTCCTATACAATGGAAGGCATTGAACTCCCAAGAATATTAGCATTGTGACCCAACTGTATGGAAATATATCTTCAAATGTGAAAACTGACTCCTACCCATGTTCTTTCAAATGTCCTATTTTTTTTTTTGATGCAGAACCTGTGGATTCAGGTGGGCACAGCAGGAATAGAAATGTCATTTTTAACAGCCTTTGTAACAGACTACACAGACAGATGGAAATACAACAAACTATTGAAAGAACTGGCACACCACATACCATGCCTACTTTGCTGACAGTTTTATAAACATCTCAAGGGTTGATTTCCACATGGCAGCTGTCCAGCTCAACAGAGCACTGCCTCCCACCCCTGGGACTCGATGAAGCACCTGCCACGAAGCCACGCTGATTTACACCAGATGAAGGAGATCCTATCACAAGCGTGACTGCATCTGCCTGACAAGAAACAGGCCTGCAAGCACAGCCCCGGCAGAGAGAGGCTTGCAGCTCACTGTCAAGCAGCAGAGCAGCGAGAGCCCAGCAGGCCCCCTCAGCCTGCTGGGGGGACACTGCCTAACTTCTATTTCTCCTCATAATGTCTGCTGGGATCTGGAAGGACTAAGACATGTGAGAAAGTTGAGCATGTCCCTTCCACACACACTTTGAATCTCAGAGGATTGAGTAAAGTCAATAATCTTCCAACTGTGGCCTATTTTGTGCCATTATGTTTTGTTCATACAGATAACAAAGCTAATTTTATAATAAAAGCAAAGAAGTACCTCTACAAACCAATAAAACTATTTTACAAGGCAAGTATCTGTAGAAAAGCTGACTGCATCCAAAGCTCCTTATAAACAAACACACTAGTGGAAATACATTTTGGGAATCTAGCTCAGAGTAATCCCACAGTTTCTTAATAATCCCGAAGCCGTTGTCATGTATCCATTTTTGTACAAAGTTCTTTTTCTCCCTCAACCCATAAAGCTGTATTTCCTTTACCTCACCTACACACCACTCTAACTGGACTCAACTCCAGTGTCATTTCATTCCAAAAAAAACCAAGATCCCTCACAAGCCACACTAGGCTGTTTTCCAGAGTGGGGGAGGCAGGGCTGAGGGGTGGTGGTATGTGTGTGGGGGTGTAACATGCTAATTAAAAAAAACATATCAAAAAACCCCCCACCAGCAATCACCCAACTCACTGCTCCAATTCTGGCTATTTGCATTGTCAATAGATAAATAATTTTACAGAGAGTCCTAGGCCTACGCACAATATTAACATTACATAGCTGATAAAGAAGACACAGTTTTGGATGTGGATTTTTGATTTCCATCGGATTTACGATGTAATCAGTTGATCTAATTCCATCAAAAAACTCTTTACATTAAACACCAATTAAAAAAAACCACCAGATTAGACAGATTAGCTATGAGATGCTTTAGCACCAGCCAACCTGCTGTATAACTCTGCTGCTTTTCATAAACAGTTTTTTGATTCTGGCTTTGTGACCACCTCTTTCCGTTTTCTGAAATAGATGTAATCATCCTAAGTGTTTGGGACTGCCAATAAAACTCCAAAGTGGTAAGAAAACAAAAGTTCCAGGATTTTTTTTTATTAAACAAGGCTTTAGCAATATTTTTGATCCATTACAGAACAAACAGGCAACTCAATGGGGAAGTGAAAGAAGGAATCAATATATTTCAGCCTAGCATGTTAATGGGAAACAAGAATGAAATGTTTATATGCAACATGACATACATTTAAAATGTTCAGCCAAAACAAGAGCTCAATAACTGCAAGGCCCTTTTCAGGCCAACCTGAACAGCCAGGCAATGCTCTGGGAACAGGGATAAGCCACTTTTCTCAACAAGAAAGAAATCAGGAAGAAAGTTCGCAACAAAACACAACAAGCAAAAATGAGAAATACCAAACCTGCTACCAAAATTCAATGCAAGTAAAAAATATTTAAATTAAATCCCTGGAAGGACAAAGATTTTGGTTTACTCATATTGCTTCGTACAATATTTCCACTTCAGGTTCCTGTAACAGGGGGGGTTTTTTACGTAAAAAGGCTCTAATTTTTGACATTCAAAAAGTGTCCTCACTGGAAGGAAAGAATGTATCAAATTTCCATTTTGCCAGAAATCTCTATTCATACTGGAACACAAAGAGATAATACAGATTCTCATAATGATGCTTGGAAATAATCTGCCCTGAATTTCAATGTATTATTACATTTTCGAGTATACTTTGCATTTAATTACTCGCTTCACCAGCAGTTGCTCATTACACATAAATCATGTTGATCTAATCACTCTAAGCATTAATAAATTGCTGGTCTCTAACAATATAGAACATAATGCATTTTAAGGTCACTGTAAGTGTTCTTTACAATATATAGTACACATTAATGTACAGTAATGTACTATTCATCTTCAACCAGGCTAGGACAAGGTTCCTATCTTCATTTGACTGAACACAGAAAACCACACATAGAATATATTTTCTTGTAATTGAAACATGCATGTTAAGTTGCCTGGATTCACAATGCAGTGTTATGCAGCAAGAAATGGAGTCAGCAAGAAGTTTCTACCCTCCCATCATCCTCACGTGTATGTCAGCACTTACCTGGCTAAACCTAGCTCATCAACAAAACCCACATATCTCAGCACCAGTTTAAGGTGTTTCTGAGTTATAGAGAATCTACCCAGATGAATGACAGAAACTTTCACTCTCACTTTTGAAATCCAGTACCCAGCCAGGTACCTGTTGTATCCCAAACAAAACTACCACCATCTGAAATACTGTCAGTATTTCTGACATCTGAAACACTACACTAACTGGCACAGGAAGCATAAATGTTATTAAAGTTGGACAGAAAGGTCTTACTAAGATTACAAGGGGAGACACCAATGAACACTGGGAATTCATGGTCCTTCCCATACACCATTTTCAGGTCAGAACAAAAATAATTCAGAGATATTTGTGCCTTTTTCTCTCCACCACATCAACAAATGAATGAAGATGTGGAAGTATGGTAGCTTTCTTTCCCATCCCATAAGCAGGCATAGTAAGTTCCTCACAGAAAAGTACATGACATAACTTCTAACATTATCAGACACCAATCAGTAACAGTTACCAAATTTTAATACTAATTACTGAAAGTGTGCATATTCTAAATTTGCTTGCAGTGTTTAAATCTCAAAGAAATAACTCTATTCTGTGTCCTGGCTATGCTGTGCACACAGGGGTGTGACCTGCAGTCACCACCCTGCAGACCCAGCTACCTGGGTTCCAACTGGACAATGGCCCCCAGGCTTGGCATCACTGACAGGATCTCAGCAGAGCTATTTCAGCCCTGTTTTCCTTTTCTTAAATAAAACAAGTGCCTGAGAAACACGCTGCCTCTAAACATCTAAAAATATAGACAGTACATTGGAAAGCCTTAAACAGGAGGAAAGTGGAGGGTCACAGTTGCAAAAAACAGGTTCCTTTTTTTATTTAGGAATTCTGTTGCTACAATCTTCACCAAGCATGCTCACCACTGAATGCTTGGTACTCCACCATGCTTTTAGCAGGACTTGCAGCCCAGGAATGGGCAGTCATAATTGTCTTCCCAATTACTGGTTGCACAGAAAGCAAATTTAAAATTAACTAAACCAATTATCACATATTTTTTCTTACAAGGACCTACGTGCCTCACCCTGCAAGTGGGAAGGAAGAGTTCCTGCCAGGCAGCAGGTTTCCCTCACCTCTCCTGCAGTGAAAGCAGTGTAAGCAATGCCCAATGCCACCAGAGCAACCTGTGGCCACACAGAGAACAGATGAGGGCCTGGAAATGTGTGCCCTGGGCTGGTCAAGAAGAACAGGAGAAAACCCTGGAATAGGAGAAAAAAACCCTCTGGAATAGGAGACAAAACCAAGCACACTAATGTGAGGTAGCAGGGAAGTTCAAACAAATCTTTTCTGTTCTTATTTCTGTTGCATTACTAGATGTACTTACAAGCTCCAACTAGTGAGCAAAACTAACAAAACATCAAACCAGGTGTTCCCGCTGCAGTGACAGAAGTTCTGAAACCTCATGTCAGGGTATTTTCTATGGTATGCCTATGAATACATATTTTCTACAAAATGGTGATTTTACTTGTAAGAGGTGCAAAAAGGGTCCTAGAATCCAGTGGTAAAGGACCTACTGTCTTTGCTGCCCCAAATTTTGATTCTGTCTAGATTAAGAAGTTGTATACAACAGCTTATGTAGCTTAATACAGCCTTGTGTATGGACTGTCTTACTGATATATCAATATGGCCTTTACTAGCTGAATTTCATGTGCAATTAAAATATTTTTTAACTATTTCAAGACCATTGCTGAAGATGTACTAGACACTCCCCTTGCTCCTCTCTTCATCTGCTGGTGGTCTGGTATCAATAAGGATGGCAGCAGCTTAAAGAAGTACTACTACTTCTAAAATCTCATTCATTATCAAGCAAGTAAGAGCTCACAAAAATCAAACTACAGAGGCAGTGGGGAACTCTCCACACTTAGCAGAAGGTTTTGGAAATGCTGCTTCACTGCTCCTCAGCAAAACACCTTGATTGGTACATCTGCATTTGAAAGCCCTCCTCCTCTTGACTGGGCAGAGATACACAGTAGGATATTTTTAGTGAAAAGAAAACCAGGTTGGCTTTATTTTCAAGATCTCTTGCAATTAAGATACAGAGGTGTGAGATTTCTGAGGTCTAAAGTTATTGTCTGACTTTGAAAGCAGCCAGCTGAGATGAGATACTGCAGACTTAGATCACTAAAAAGGGTATAGAAATGCAATCCATTTGCCTTTACATCCTGGAACTTTGCTCTTTTTTATTTGTTTGTTTAAATTATGGCATTTCAGTGAAATTAAACCAAGGGAGTTCACAGATATATGCAACTGTTTTAACTTCTGAATGAAATAGGTGCTGTGAATAAAAGAGCCAATGCCGATCCCTGATGCTGAAAGCCTGGAGAAGACATTACAAGACAAAAATTAAGCACAAGTCCTTATCTCCTCTAACAGATCTTGAGCCTGGAAGTAGAAAGCACGATCCCTCAATGGAGTAGAACAAGCAAGAAGCACTGTCTCCAGTAGAAGATTCTCCCAAGCCTGGGTTCAGCTCGAGACAAAATCATGTAGCAGTTTTGCTGTTCAGATTAGGAGAGGTGCCAAAAAAAAGAGTTTATTTTTGTGTCCGACTACACAATAAACAGTATCACACAGTTACAACTCGTTACCCCTGGAAGCAACAGAATAACATCAGTAAAAACATGCAGAGGCGAAAGGCCACCTTCTCCAGCTGCGCCAGGAAACAGTCCTCTATCAAACCACTACAGGGGTGCAGCAATATCTCACGGGAGAAAAGCCTTCACAAAGAACCTGAAGGACCATCAGGCCCAAAGTAAAGCACAGTCCAACTGCCACATGGCTTCCGTCTTCTAAAGGACGAAGGCTTGCTCCATTTCTAACCTTCTCTTTCCTCCATATGCCTGTCCTAGCTGTGATATCCCATCTTTTCCTCTGCACTATCAAGATGCTTGGCAAGCGCTTCCTTGATCCACCATAACTGAAGGACACCACAGAGTCTACAGACGCTGCTGCACGTATTATCCACTGTTTCAGTAACCCACAAAAGCACACAATGAATTCTGGCACAACCACAGGGCCGCCTGTGAGTAACTGGGAGCTGGAGGAAAGGAATACATTACCCTTTTTGGAACTGATGAAACATAAACTCCACGAACTCCAGTTTGTGGCACATCCAGTGCCCAGGCACAAAGCGCTCTATGCTACCCATGTTGCTGCTCCAGCAGATGGACCTACCAGCATGGAGAAAGAAACACCTGCAAGACCAAGCACTTCTCTCCTGCTCTGAAAAAGTAGGGACAATTGTCTGAAACAATGTTGGTCACACATATTGAAGCAAAATATCACTGTAAATCCTTACCAACCACCAATTCACCCTTATTCATTTCACTGCTTCTTCTGTATGGCTCTGTAAACCAGACGTGAACGGCTTTCCATGGCCTTATGGATCACCACTGACCAAGACCTAAAGGCAGCAAGGACTGCATCACAGTGTTCTCTTTAAAGTATTTTAAAGTAGAAAAATCAGATTTTTTCCTCTGGAGGTACTCACATTTCTCATCACTGCATTACAGAAAGAAAACTGTTGAGAAATATGAGGTAAAAAGGATCCAATGAGAGTTTTTTTACACCATTTTAAAGGGATATGCATACATACATAAAAGATCAGGCTGGCTCAAATGTTTATCTTGCCAGCTTTACAAAGTCCAGTTTATAGAAGGTGATTGAACAATTTGCTCTCTATGTCAGTAGGATATAGGCATCAGCCACCTTATCTGCTGAAGCACAAAATAAAATTTAAGTAACCATCCAATCTTGACTGCTTGTTTTAACAGCACTGCCCATTTAAAGTTCAAATAATCTTTTATCCGCCATGTAAAAAAATACATGAAAGATAGCAAAACACTGAGCTATATAATTTCACACATCAGTATCTGATCACTGAGGCATTTTATCTTCCCTCTGATTCTGTGTTTAGTGATTATAACAGTCTTTTATAATTATTAGGACCACTATGAAATGGTTTTAGTCTACTATAGATTTATACTTGTGTTCAATTAATTGGGCTGAAATCCTAATTCTGCTTAAACTAGCAGGACTTTTCCATCAACTTCAGCTGGGTCAGGATTTTATGGAAATTAGACTCTGTATGTTTTGAAAAACAGAAATAAAAAGATCTGTATTTTCATTCAAAGTCCAAGCAACAGAAGTTGTTCAGTTTCCTGTCTTCATTAGTTTTGTTGTCAAACAACAAATACCACCCACACATGTACTTTTTAATACAATATGACAAATGTCACTGCAAAAATCATTTGAGATTGGAAAGTTTGGCAAGGTGCCAGAGTAGTGAAAGTGATCCTACCACAGATTGTTCAGCAGCAGCAGTGGTAACATTAAATTCCTGTGTGCTCTGCTCAGAAACATGCTACAGTGAAAAACATGAACACAAGATCATGAAATTAAAGCTGATTCCCAGAGAAGCTAATGAACATTCTTTTCATTCACCTTCTATTTCCTGTTCAATTTTTGTAAATAAACAAAAACACTTAAGAGTTTCTCTTTTGACCTATTGTCCTTCTGTAGTCTTTGGGCTGGCCTTAAGCTGCAGTATTAGTCAAGCTGCTCACTATTTTTAGAAATAAGCAATTCAATAAATCACTTGAAAGTATTATAAAGCCAATGTGGACTCATTCTGAGCGAATTAAAAAAAAAAAAAAAAAAAAAAAGCAGCATCATTGCTCAATCCACACAGTATTTACTTTACAAAGCAGACACCAACAAGGACCAGCATGCTCTTGGCTGGTCAAGCAGCCAAACTCTCATCTTTGAGGCAGCGATTTATCCCACAGTCTAGAAAGAGCTCTCTGGTGCTCTTATAACACTGGAATTTCTAATCTAGCAGCTGGAAAAACAGAGTAGGACTTGAGGGATCAAAGCTGATTTACAGGATTCTTAGACTTCTCTGTAACCTTGGGTCTGAAGAAAGCTTGGAAGAGCATGGGATCAACAAAGGCACAGATGGTCTGTGCATCTGCACTTGTCACAGGACACATTACAAATGTTAATTACCAGCCCATGAAAAGCACTTTCTCAATACTTAGTTTTAAGATGAAAAAAAAAATATGTCACTTCTATCTCCAAGGAAGAACCACGAAACTACAGGCTGGCTGATCATCCTCACCTTGATCCCTGGAAAGGGATCACAAGACAGGGAGGAGTGGGTGATACACCTGACAGTCATGCTGCCACACAGAGAAACCTTGACAGGTTAGAGAAATAAGCCAACAGGAACCTCAAGAAACCCAACCAGGGGAAATGTGAAGTCCTGGATCTGGGGAGGGACAATCCCAGGCACTAGTTTGTGCTGAAGGCCACCCAGCTGGAAAACAACTTTGTAGAAAAGGTCCTGGGGTCCCAGTGGACAGGAAGTTGAACATAAGCCAGCAGTGGCAAAAAGCTGAACCATGTCCTGCTCTGCATCAAAGTATTGACAGCAGGTGGAGGGAGGTGATCCTTTCCCCTCTACTAAGGCACTGGGGAGGCCACACCTGGAATGACAGGTTCAGTTCTGGGATCCCAAATACAGGAAAGACATGGACACACCAAAGAAATTGCAGCAAAAGGCTACCAGAATGATTTCAACATGGAGAAGAAAAGGCTTTGGAGAAACCTTATTACAGCCTTCCAGTACCTCCAAGGTACAAAGGAAGGAGAGGGACTTTTTATATGGGCAGATAGTGACAGGATGAAGTGATGGTTTTAAAATGAAAAGAGGACATTTAGAGTAGCTGTTAGGAAGAAATTCTTTATTCAGAGGGTGGTGAAGCACTGGAACAGGTGCCCAGAGAAGTGGTGGATGCCCCAACCCTGAAGTGTTCAAGGTCAGGTTGGATGGAGCTCTGAACAACCTGGTCTAGTCAGTGAATGACATCCCTGCCCACGGCAAGAAGCTTGAAACTAAATGATCTTTAAGGTGCTTTTCATTTCAACCTGTTCTGATTCTATGATAAGAGACTGGATTATCTCTCCTATGAGGAGAGCTGGGACTGTTCAGCCAGAAGAGAGGGCTTAGGGGAATCTTAAAAATGCCTAGAAACACCTGAATGGAGGGAACACAGAGCCAGGCTCTTCTCAGTGGTGCCCAGTGCCAGGACCAGAGGCAATGGTCACACAGAAATACAGGAGGTTCCCTCTGACCATCAGGAAACATTCCTTCATTGTGAGGGTGACCCAGCAGTGGCACAGGCTGCTGAAAGAGGCTGTGGAGTCTCCCACCTTGAAGATATTCAAAACCCATCTGGACATGGTCCTGGGCAATCAGCTCTACATGACCCTCCTGGAGCTGGGGGGGTGGGCCAGGTGATCTCCCAGGGTCCCTTCCCAACTCAAACATTCTGTGACAGAGACTGAGCAGCACATCTCTATCCATGGGTACATACTGAATACCTGAAGGTTGTCAACTCATCACTCTCAACTGACCTCATTCTAGACCAAAAAGAATACAGCAAATAAAGACCAGAACTGTTAGTAGTTACAGTTTTCTAATACAATTCCTTTCAGAGGCAAAGTGGTTTTGTTCGGTCTGTGTCCAAACAGCAACAAAATTACATGAAAACATCCCCAGCAAATTAGTCCCTTTCATTCTTTATCAGGGGAGAGTGGAGAAAAAAATACTATCTTATTTTCTCACCACCCCCAGGTCTGCCTCCAGTAATCTGTATTATGTATAAACTTCAAAAATTTGTCATAAGTAAGAAAAGAAAAAAAAATCCCAAGCCTAGCCATGAATTTTCCACATCAACTTCACTAGACAGTTCTTCACAGAAGAACAAGAAACCAAACAAAGTTTGAAATTTAAAAATTAATTAACTTTATTTACTTACAAAAATATGGCCAAGCTGCTGGTGTTTATCTGCCTCTCTCATCTCACCCTTTAATTGTTCCTCACAGTCCATAAGTGTCCATTCATATCTCATGTTGCTCTTTGTAAAATTGGACAGACCAGGATCATGCTTGTTCTGAGTTTGTACACAGCCTAGCCTAACAGGCTCCAAGTTCAGGACATGAGTTCTGGTGTTCTAATAACTAGCAGTATTCATAAAAATAACATTATCATTATTAGTCTGAAAGGGAACATTTTATTTTCCTCTTAAGTTCCTAATATGTCTTGCAAGGTCTCTACTCCACTAAGCAAATCTGGTATTTGAAGCTTGTATTTTGCAAATTGCCTCTGAAAATACATTTACACATACACATGAAAGCTAAATTAAATAACATTTGCTAATCAAGCAGGAAAACCCACTTTTTTTTGTCCACAATGAGTATATAGCCCATTGAAACAGCAAAGCTGAAAGTCTAATTTAAAGGACAGCAATGAATTCACACCAGGCTTTAGAAAGAAAGAGCAAAAGAGAACAGAGTGAATTTAACACAGCTGAACAACACATAACTAAAAGGCAACTGATTTCTTCCACACAAGCTCTAAAGATTCTTCTGCATCCCATATATAACACAGATATATTTTTCTTTAAAAAAAAAAAAGGTGAAAAAATCAACCCAAAACACAACAAACCATAAAAGCTGTGTCCAAAAGTATAATTTTTCATTAACTCCTACCAATGTGTGCCATCTCCACTCTGAAACCTCTGGATCAGACTTGTACATGCTCCTTACTTTGCACCTGTCATAAATTTCACTTCACAAGGTGGGTGAAACTGAGCCCAATGGTAAAGTGTAAACATGAAGTTAAAGTCTTGTTTATACTGCTTGGGCATTTGTATTCCTCTACCATCATTGCACAGCTCTCTGGGCCTTTAGTTTTCAGACTCTTCATATGGTCATTTTCCATAATTTGGGGAGCTATGTATTTATAGGATCAGATCCACTTGTGGGAAATTCATCCTTCTGAACTATGAAGAGGTGCTCACAAACAAGCCAGTATCTGTAACAGTTAGTTCCATGGGTGAGGAATAGGTGCAGCTTCCATAATCTGCTGCATTAGGAATGTCCTGTGTCCATACTCTCAGCCTGGGGACAGAAACTGGGTTGGAAATAAACTGGGAACTCAATTGGGCTGAACAGAAGAAAGCACCAACCCCTTTACTTTTCATACCAGCAGAGAAAACATTGCAACATGCTGGCATGTTGTCACAAGCCCATGTTCACTACTAGCCCACATTCTCAATCATAACACTCTGATGGTTTACAGACAAATTGGCATAATTCTGCTACTTGCAGTGGGGTTTTCTTCTAAGTATCCGATAAAGTCAGCATTGGAGACTGCTGGTGGATCCTACTTCAAAACTTCTTTCCCCATCATCAAACTCAGCAGTTTCCACAGACTACGTCAACCCCAGCATGGTACTAACGTGGCTGTGATATCTGAACTAGGCTGCATACAAAAGATGAATTACACAGGACTGCAAATTAACCCACGCTTCAAGACAAAGTACTAGCAATTACACTATTTATACTTTTTCATCTCATTTTAAATGGCTGAAAATCCAAATGCAGCCAGAGCAAATACGGGCTGCACAAAAAGGGTTTCACGTGCAAAATGAGTCTGCATAATCAGCACCTTGGTGTAATTCGTTTCCATATAGAGATTAATGAACTAGTTCTGATAAAGTAAAAAACCACAGCACTTCCCAACAAGGCTTTACAGGCTCACCAAGACTCTCTGCTTATTCTGCCATTACCCACCAGCAACACAGAGCATACTTGTGCTGCTTCCAGAAAGGTAGCATAGCAGGGAAGAACAAGCAACAAAAATGTTCTCCAGTGTTCTCCTCCTGGACAGCTACACAGCTACATACACAGCAACATACAGACACAATTTGTGTATCTTCCCCATGCCACCAGTCTCTCTTTTTTGCCATAGATGTTCTCTTTTTCTACAACTTCAGAAACTGGAGAAATAATATTTAGCTTTATAAGGTACTTCATCCTCTCCATCCCCATGCTTAAGAGTGAGGGTCAAAACTAGACTACCAAAGGTGCAGCCACACGGTGGACTTCTTTCTGGAGCAGAGACTGTATGACTTGATAGTGCCAGTACTTTGCTGATTTTGACTAGTGGACCAAATTCTCAGGCACCTGTTAACAATATTAATTCCATTGCTGACCCTATGATGCTTTCATCCATGTATCACAGGCAGTCCATAGAAGTGACTTTGTCATGAAACCCCAAAACCTCTAGCTTTGAAATGCTGTTCCACCCAAGGGCACAGACATCAAGTGTACATGTGAATACACACCTGAACACCATGTGATGCTTCTTAACCGCATTATCCAGACAGCACACACTGCAAAACCCAGATCATGTTGCTTTCAAGTCCAAATAAATTCTGAAGCTCTTTAGGATTTCTCTTATCATGAAGGTATTGGTCAATGCAACAATTTATGCCGTCTCTCAGGAGTGAACACCTCTTCAATATACTTTGCTCCCAGTCCCCAGTTCAGAAGTCTGTGTCTGGAAATCAAATGCTGCTGACTCCGTGCCACTTTGCCATTTGCAAGGAATTCCAGCTGACAAACCACAACCAGATTGTGCCAGTCCTATTACTCTCCCAATGCTCTGCAGTCAGACCTCAGTATCCATTTTATGCCTGCTTCTCTCATTAACAGAAACACAACCTGCTTGGAAAACCCACCTTCCGAGACACTCAGGGCCATATAGCCAGAGCTATTTTTGGGAAACACCTTTGCAGTTCAGTCATTTCAGGCTTAAAAGCACTCAGAAACACAATGCCAAAGGCAGAGAAGTTTAATCTGTTACTTTAAAATTACTTGGAAGAACCCTCCCATTAAGCTTTGAGAACTCCCACACTCACAATCTCTAAAGAAATACACAGAAACCAAAGGTAACTTATTTACAGTGTTAAATTTTAAGCCCTCCCAGTTTATAATACTCAAAAGTATAAACAGAGAAAGCAGAAACCGAGCAGGTAATGACAGTTAGAAACATTCCTGCAAGGAGGGTAAATATGTGCACCTGGTTATCAACGGTGACTTGATAGTTTATTATGTACACTAAATGTAACCTAACAGGCATACTACACTAATCTCACCTATGAGGGAGGTTTACTATTCAAGGAAGTAAATACATGCAAGCACAATATTTTTGTATGTATGCATACTCCTAGGTGTAATGCAGAAATACCAGCAACCTCTACCAGTCCTACTGCTTGAAAGCATGTTGAGGGTTGACAAAGAGGACAGTACACTCACATGTTACATGCAGATTATACCTATATAATCCAGTTATATTTCAGTTCATTGTGCTCCACTTGAGAATTTCACTCTTTTTTCCTATTAGGTACACCCAGGAAGTTCCTCTAAGCCTCCTCTACCACTTAAGACCTTCATTACTAAGGGGAGAATGATGGGACCAGAAGCCCAATATGGTGCTCTTCATCCTAAGGCTATCATTCAAGTGTCAAGTGCTGGTTCCGTTGCAAAAAAGTTGTTTCAGCCTGTCAGGCCTCAGTACCATGGATGGCCTGACCCAGACACCATAACCAATTCATGGCATTTGATAGACTCAGTGACAAGCTACAGTCTGATGACCCAGCTGTGTCAGTATGATTCTCTCAGTGCTGTAACAAAACTGCTCTGAAGTAATATGTGGATAACTGCATTTCTGCTGCCATTTTCCTTTCTGTACTGTTTGTTTAGGATTTGTTTCCTTCTTTTTCCCCACATCTGTGGATACAGGAAAGATCCCAGTGGTAATATAGCGCTCCTAACTATCCAGTCCTGAACTCTTATTAAGTAAGAATTATTACCTAGATTGGAAAAAATAAAAATCAACTCAAATGGGTACCCTTTAAACTTTCATACACACTTATTTTCCATAACCAGTGCACATCTACCACACAAATCCTCTATACTAGTATACATAGATTTAATCTTACTACCCTGGTTATGCCAAGAGAAAAATAATTACAGAAAACGCTTCATAATAATATCATTAAGCCTAAATCTGCAGGATCTCAGCCAGTGGGTGTGTTCATCAGGTTGTTCCAAACCACACCGATTTCAGCGCACTGCCCGCGCACGCTTCGATGGGATTTGAATCGGGCCTCTGCACAGAAGGGCTGCATTCCTAAACTTTCCACAGGTTGCCCACCCAGGCCTCCTGACCACGGCCACCCGCGCTCGCAGGAGCCCTGTCCGGCCCCGGCAGCTCGCACGCCCCGCGGGCACAGCTCTCCGAACAGCTCTGCGCGCTCGGCCGGGCTGAACATCCCTCCAACCCCGCCAGCCGCGCGCTTCACCCAGCCAAGTCTCCACTCCCGACGCTCAAACTCCTCCAGACCCCGCTGGCTCCCCACGCCCCCCGCCCGCTTTTAGCCAGCCGCCCCCGCCTCCCGCTTCGCCTGGGACTCGCGGAGGGCCGGCCGGCCCGCCCGGCGTCGGAGTCCCCCGCAGCCTCCCGGTGCCAGCCCGCTCCCAGCCCCGCCGCCAGCCCCAGGCCGCCCCCAGCGCTCGCCGGCCCGGCCCGGCCCGGCTCGCCGGCCCCGCACCCCGGCCCGGGCCCCTCAACCGCCCCCGCCCCGCTCCCTCCTGGGACGCACCTTAAGGCTCCCCCGGAGGGGGCCCTTGCCGTGGCCGGCCAGCGCCGGGGGGGCGCTCCCCAGGCCGCCCTCCTCCTCCTCCTCTTCCTCCTCCACCTCAACCACCACGTCCTCTTCTTCGTCCTCTTCCTCCAGCGCCGCAGCGGAGCCCTCCCGCCGGGGCGGCCTCCAGGCGCTCTCGGGCTTGGGGGGCCGGACCGCGTCCACCTGCGGCGCCGCCGCGCTCAGCCGCCGGCTGCCCATGCTGGAGCGCTTGGCCAAGCGCCGCGCCTGCATGGTGCCTCCGCCCGGCCGGCCCGGCCCGGCCGCCTCCCGCCGCCCGGCCCGGCTGTCGGGCGCAGCGCGCGGTCCCCTCCCGCTCGCCCTTCCTCGCCGCCGCCGGTCCCCGGCGCCAAAACCCGGACTGGATTCCCTCCGGCCGCGGCTCCGCCAGGCGCGGGGCGCTGGGGCCGCGCTGCCTTCGTCGGGCGCCGCGGGCGGATTTCGCTGCCGGGCAGGCCGGCCCCCGCCGCCCACCCGCCTCGCCCCGGGTGCGCTCTGCCGGGGGAGCGGCGCGCCGGGCCGGCCCTGCCCGCCTGGGCTGTGCTCACACGGCAGGCGGGCCAGGGGCGCCCGACAGGACATTGCGGTGCTGCAGCGTGTCCAGAGAAGGGCAACAAAGCTGGAGAAGGGTCTGGAGCACAAGTCCTGTGAGGAGTGGCTGAGGGAGCGGGAGTTGTTTAGCCTGGAGAAAAGGAGGCTCAGGAGGGACCTTAGTGTTCTCTACAAGTCCCTGAAAGGAGGTTGGAGCCAGGTAGAGGGTGGCTTTTCCCCTCAGATAAGCAGTGACAGGACGAGAGGATAAGTCTTAAGCTATGCCAGGGGAGGTTTGGGTTGGACATCAGAAGGAATTCCTTCATAGAAAGGGTGTTTAGACATGGGACTGAGCAGTCCAGGGGAGGTGGTGGAGGGAGTCGCCGTCTCTGGAGGTGCTTAAGGAAAGACTGGAGATGGCACTTGATACTATAATTTAGTTGACACGGTGGTGTTCAGTCATACACCGGATTTGATGATCTCAGAGGTCTTTTCCAACCTAATGGATTCTGTGACAACCTCCACCTGCGGGACAGGCTGTCAGATTTCTCGGGCCTCAGTAACATAAAATTCTTTCACTTGTCCCCCCTGAAAAAGATAAATGAGGAAAAATGGAACTTTTGAAGAAAAAAAAAAAAACTGAAATGAAATTGTTTTTTTCAAGATCAATAATTGAAGCAATGGTATCTATACCCTGTTGAGAAGAAAATTATCTGGGACAGTTAGGGATGTAATTTCTGGTTTAAATTATGTGCTTAAAGCTTTAAAATACCTGCCTGAAAAGCTTTTTTTAAAAAAAAAAAAAATTAAAATAGTTTCCAAACAGTCTGAAGTTACTGTGGCCAGCATTTAAATTTGCTACAGGCTTCTATGCCATTCATTAATGCCTCCTGAGATTGAATTATACTTAAGGTTGTCACATGTTTTCCTAAACTCTTCCTCTATAAGTCTTAAGTCTGCATTTACATGTTATTTTTGAGCCATATGTATATTCTTTTCCATCTACAAGTGAATTACAGTCATTCCCTTCTCAGTGTTGAGTACTTTTCTCCCTGCACATTCTGTTCTAGAGACCTGCCAACAGGCCAAATGTACACATATTGTCAGCATGGGGCCAAGCTTCATCCTAGGTTAATTCATCCCTTTCAAAAAGTAATGGTATTTGTTATTCTGGAATACAGCATACAGCATTTTTAGGCAAGAAATTATACATAATAAAGTACCCATTCTTAAAGAAATACTTAAGTTATTTTTCATGTCAAACTGTAAGTTGTTTGAATTCTCTCAACTCAACCCACAAGCCAGTTGTTTGCATTCATTATTTCAAGGTTCCCACAGATCTGGGTCAAGATCTGCAACAAAATTGCTGGCAAATTCTGGCATACCAGGGCTTCCAGCAGTATTACCCCACCCCTCCAAAAGTGTCTTTTCCAGATGTTTTGCCTGTGCTTTGACCAGCTGCATTGCAATGTCCGCTCAGCCCATCTCAGCAGAACAGCAGCCAAAACTCCTGGAACATACTGCCATAAGAGGTTGTCTTTTTTTCCTGCCACTACATGTATACTTAGCTTCTTGACACCTGGCTGAGTGGATCAGTCATAGTCTTTTGAAGCTGATGTTGCATAAAGGAGAGATCTGTGGAAGAAAAAAAACACATGAGAGAAATGCTTTTTTTTTTTGGTTTTATTCCTGTGCTGAATGTTCAGATTTAGAGTTTAGATTTGACATGATTAAATTATGCTTAGGTTTTACCTTAAACATGATTTTAACATGAATTTCAATGATAGTCATAGTTTCTTTTATGCTTAGGTTTTACCTTAAACATGAATTTCCACATTAATTTCAGTCATAGTCATAGTTCCTTATACCTTAAAGGCATGGAAATAGAATCATTCCAATACTGCTAGTTTTCAAATTATTTGAAATGTTTTGTATCATTTGAACACCACCTGAATCTAATTGTGATCTTTCCTAGTGGTCTGTGTTCACAGTTATCTGAATTATAATTGTGTAACTAAGGGTCACAGTCCTATACTGGGGTATATACTAAGATACTTCCTTAACTTTTTCGAAGTCCTGTATATTTTAATTGCAGCAAAACAAGAAACAAATTTAGAAACTATATGCAGCATGTGTTATCATTGAATTGGATTATATGTGCTAGCATGAACAACACAAATAACACAATAAAAACCAAAGGATCTCTTGCAGAAAACAGTGGTGATAAAGGATAACTGGGCTTGTACAGGCACATCTGTTAACTCTCATGACAGCTCACATTTCAGCCTCTCTTTGAACTCCCTATTCAGCCTTTTTTGCCAGGTTTGTTCTGGGATTTGCTGTAAGGTACAGCTAACTTGACACCTCTTGCCCCAAGGTTTGGTGGGTGAATATAAAAGCAGAGCTTGTTAACCAATTATCAGGCTTTTAGTTGTCAGTTCAACAATTGCTTCAAGAATTACTTAGCTGGGTTCTCTGGTTTGCGAGCATGGTGGCAGGAGGCGGAGACGCTCAGGCAGGTGCTCAGGAACACACAGAACATCCCAGGCCTGCCATCATGCCTGCAGGAGGATGCTCCATGCCCCAAAATGCTGCCTCTTTTCCACAGGACTCTACCAGATCATGGCCCATTAATCTCAAAGCAGAGATTAAGGACAGCATGTGAGCCGTACAAGAGCTGGTCAGGGTGACAGAGGAAAAGTGTAACCAAATTCTGGTGGAGGGAAAGGTGCCAAAATAGTTTTGGGATCCAGAGGGAATGACAATCCAGAGTTCACTAGGCTGATGGCCAGGTCAGTCCCAGGAAGGGGTTTAGAGAAGACTGACTTTCAATTAGTAATCTGAGCTGCTAATGTTTTTTACTCCTGTTGGGTTATCAAATGCAATGAGAAGCCGGTGTTGACAACTCTGCAACAGATTGGTTAAAGATTTCTAGCACTTCTCGGGAGAGCCAGATTGGAGCTGTAGTAGGAATAACTTCTCTCACAATATTTGATACAAACAAAAGATATAAATTACTGTTTGCTCCATTTCTTCCAGTCTGCCTGACTTGCAGTATGAATGGAGCTGAAGCTGAACCCTTGCTGTCCTTCCAGTGCTTCCCAGGGGAGTTAAATTATGGAGGAAGTCAGGGAGTCCTAGATGCAGTCTTCTTCTGTATCTTTACAATCACAAACAGTTAAGAGTCAAACACAGGTCATAATCCACTATCACACATCAACATTTTTTGCCTGGGACTCAGCACTCTTGGGGTGATCTGCTGAACAATTCTGGCCTCTTAGCCATGGCCTCGCATGAAGTAAATTCTTGTGATATATGGGGGAATATGGTATCACTTAGCTCAACAGAGATATCTCATGATTGTACCACAGCCTAATATGCCTCTAATGCAAGTACAGGCTCTGGTGGAATAAGAGCTGTTTGCATGTCAATGATTTCAAGCTTATTAAAAGTTAATGTGCACATCCACACTCCCTTTGTGTACACAGCTCTCCAACACAGCAAAAATGCTTCAGATGCTTCTTTGCCTCTAACCTTAACAATCAGTTCATACTTCCAAAAATGAAATTTCTCCCTAAAAACATGTGAGACAATTTGAATAAGTACATATAAGCATATCTATCTCCCTCTAGAAGTTCTTCTAGAGCAAGTGAAACTGAATTACACTGACAGCTTTTCAGTTCATCTTGAATAATTATTGTCTAACTTCTTTCATTATACACACTCAGCAGCTCTTTGCGCTAGCCACAGAAAAAAATCTGGCTTTCCCTAGCACATCCTTAACTACTCTGTGCTGATTAACATCAGGTGGAGTTGTCTTATGATACATATTTTTCACAAACATTTCCTTTAGTCCATTGTTCAGTTAAGTATTCCTAGAATTTTAATATAATTATTTACTGATCTGTTTGACATTTTGTTCAATTCAGCAGCTGCTACTGTGATCATGACTGCAGGCAAATCTTGCCTGACATCACATCAAGGGAAGAAGTTCCTTTGACTTCAAAAAGCAGAGATTTTTCTGTAATGCTGAAGAAGGCACTACTCTGTAACCCTCCTGCTCGGTGGTCTCAGAACTGCTTCCACCAGGGACCATCACTCAGCAATGCAGCTTCCAGCAGGGATGAGCACTAGGCACAGCCAATAAGCACTAGTACGGGTGTGCTTTAGTTTGCCTCATAGGAGCAGGTGGCTACATCACAGCAGGCATTTTATTGGACCACCCCGAATCCTGACTCAGCTAGCTCTCCTTTTTTATTTTTTTTTTCTTTTACTCTCTTTTTCCCCATGCCTTCAATGAAAGAATACATTTCTTGTTATTTTCTTTAATATCTGGATATTTTTTCCCCTTATCCATGAATGCCAGCTTTTTATCACTAGAGGCAATATCCCCCCTGCTCCTGCCTCCTCCCAGACTGATGCTATGCTTCAGTTCTTGCCTTTACAAAATCTAGCAGTAATACAAAGCAAAGATATCCTCCATTTACTGCACATTTAATCACATTTTTTTTCAAATACAACCTAATCAATGAGTAATTCACATTTTACTTTTTAATGTGCAACAAATGTATTTGTTTGAGCTCTGGTATTCAAACCAGCATGTGCATTAACTGTGTGTGTGTTCCACTTTCCTCATAAAGCCAGGCATTTGAGCCCCTGCCAACTTCTTTATTCGGGGACCTGCCTTCTCCACACTCCCTTTGTAAACTTTGCATTTGTTTTGCTTTCTAGTGATCATTGAAGTTCTCACTCCAGCTGGGAGGACAGCCAGGCACCTTCAAGAACAAGGGAATGATTGACAACATTAGGCAGAAAATTGTCTACCAGATGCTGCTCAAAAGGAGAGGTGGCAACCTTCCGACCCCCTTCTCAGTACGCGAAATCATCGCTTCTGTGACACGCCTCTGACCCACTTGTCAGCTGAGTGGGGAGCACGGGGTCACTTCTGCGTCTGCCTGTTGTGCAGTAAAATGCCACCCTGCAGACAAGGCTGTGCCTTCTGCGTGAAGGAGGTCCCAGTGCCAGCCATGCGTTGGAATGAAGTGGAAAAATTCACCAGATATTACACATTACTTTTCAGTTACCACCCTGAAATACTGACTAGGTCTAAATAACCTTACTGGTACAGAAACAAAAGAATTCCAGACAGTCCATCCTTGGATTGTGAGAGGATAAACAACAACCAGACTTGCATGACTTTTTAAAAACCCCTCCCCAGAGGTCTTCCTGTTGCCATTAGTACTTTAACACGATTTACATGTTTATGTTTCTTAAAAGGTTTTGTTCCTCCCCTGAAAAAGAGGTCAGCTCACTGGAGTTTCATGCTAGTGCTAATACAATGACTACAGTTCCCCATTTTACAAATTAACTAGACTGAGAAAAACAAAGGGATGAACTTGAAAAAGGTAAGACTAACATTTCCCCACTTAATTAGCTCACTGAACATGGAAAAGAAAGCAAGCAGAGAAAGAAAATGTTTTTTCTGAACAAAAGCAGTGGAGGACCAAAAAACCCTAAGAGTCTGCAGTGAGGGCAGATGCACAAGACACATAGGCCTCTGAAATGCAAATGTTCGAGCACAAAACAGAAATAACCATATATACGTAGTTGGGGTTTTCTTCCACTCAGACACACAGGCACACACAAAGCTATTTGAGGGAGTTTCTATGTTGTTTGTGCTCATTCATGTGGGGTAACAGCAATGTGTGTGAATAACAATCCCTGAAATGACACCAGAATTAAAGGAAGGATATAGGAAATGAAAGATGATAATTGAAATGCTATTTTAAGCAAATGTATTCATTAATTGTCTTAATTCTTAACTCAGGTGGAACTTCCCCTGCAAATTAGCATGTCAGCTTCCTCTTTCTCAGTGAAGTGTCAAAGAACTCAGATTGATTCTGAAAGTCAAAGCTGAATTTGCAGAGATAGCGATTACAAAGAAAATAACTAGCTTTTCCTTTAGAAATGAACACATTAGATCGGGCACTCAGAAAAACATAAATATTACAGGACCCATAAAACTTCTTTCAGACCCACTCTTTACATGGAAACTCCTTTATAAATCTTGTGAAAGCAAGAATAAAAACTACATAACTGCTAGTGAACACCAGCAATAAAACGATTTATATCAATAAATTAAGCAATAGGTACAATTTTATTTTTATCATCCTATGATAATAAGACAGTATAGTTTTATTTGCATAAGTTCTTTATTTTAGAGATGAATACTTTCCTTTGAAAAAAGGCACTCCACATTTTTTTTACTTGCATACCACACTGACAAGGCTCCAAGTGAACACCACTAAGCAAAATTTAAGGGAAATACCAAATAGCCAGATAACTTGAGGATCGCCCACACCTCAAAGATTCCAACATCAATCAGCTGCAAGCCAGTTCACTAGCTGGAGAGGTAGGAGATATTTTCTGTGTTGAACATGTCCCTGTTTTCTAGTGAGTGTAGTGCTTCACAAAAGCTAATTTTTGGTGCTGGTGCAGTTTTTTGTTTGGTTGGGTTTGTTTGTTCTGGTGTTTTTTCAGGGAAGCTCTCTGAAAAAATATAAGTTACTCTGGAGTAACTCCTTAGTCAACTTCTTGGGAGTGCCCAGAAATACGGACAGTTTTGACGGCCCGTTTTTCCCTGAAAGGAACGAGACCACACCAGACTGTTAGTTCCGCTTTACTCGTCGGTCCTCCTTCGGGATCAAGCTGTCCCGTTCTCCATGTGGAAATGCGGCCGACCTCTTCCTGCCTCTCCCACCCTGCTCTCCTCCATGAAGAAAAACCGCGAGTAAACAAACAAGCCACACAGCTCGGAGCTGGGCAGGCACAACCGAAGCGGCGTGGCACGGAAGCGGGCTGGCCCCGCCAGGTCCATGCCCCTCGCCGTCACGCCGCTGGTGACGGGCCGCTCTCCGCACCGCCCCCGGGCGCTGAGGGCCGGCCGAGCAGCGGCAGCCCCCGCTCCATGCTCCCGCCCGCGATCCTGTTCGGCTTTTGCCTCGGATTCCGGCTGCTCCTGCCGGCGGAGCGCGGCGCGTAAACACGCGCGGCGGGGCCGCCCGGCTGCGCGGGAGGGGCGCGGGCAGCGCGGCGGCGGCGCCGGGACGGCCCTGCCCGCCCGGCCCGCGGAAGGGGCGGCCCGAGGGCTGGGCCCCGGCGGGGAAGGGGGCCGTGTCCCGGCAGCGGTGGGTGCTGCGTGCTTCTGAGGCCGGGCTGGAGGCGGGCGCTGTGCCGGCTCCGAGCAGCTCCCGCCAGCCGCCGCCTCCGCTCTGCCCTTCTCCGTGGCCCCGTGCGGTTCTGGCTCTGCAATAATCGGTGCCGCAGCGGGTTATAAATAAACACCGTAAAGCCCCCGCTGCTTACACGTCGGAGGGTTGTGTAAGGCTTTCGGCTTCCTTAAAAAAATATCCAAATAAAGCCATTGTAATGTTCCTCTCTGAGGGGGGGAAAAGTTCAGAAACTTTTATACAAGAGCTCAGAAATCGGCAAATGTGTAAAATGACCCGAACTTGGATCTGTCGCACCTCATGATTGATAACCGCGGACCCTGGGCCATGAACGCGCTTGGGACAATCTGAGCTCGAGCAGTTTCAGCTTTACAGCACGATACGAGTGTGAGCGTGTACTGCTAGTTTCGCACTGGGGTTCGGTGCAACACACTCCTGTGAAATGCAGTCCAGCTCGCAGCTAATAGCTGTGGCGAGTTCAATTCAACTGCAGCAGCCCCCCTGGGAAACAGGAAAAGCTCTTAAGTTCCATCTACTAAATCTCACTCGTTTCTCTTCCGGGAGTTCAGAGCTTTGGTTTTGTTTTCAAAGGGAATATGTTGTAAAACCAAAACTGAATTTTAAAGTGCTGGGGTTTTAAGGTTTTGTTGTTTGTTGGTTTGGGGTTTTTTGGGTTTTGGTTTGGTTTTTGTTTGTTTTTTTTTTTTTTTTTTTTTTTTTTTTTTTTTTTTTTTTTTTGTTATTATCTTTTCAACTGTAATATTTTGGCTTGAATTTTTAAGTCTTTTGAATTCATTTTTTGGTCTTTAAATGGTTGGGCTTTGTTTAAAAACACTTCAGTTCTTCTGTTCTGCTGGCTTCCTTTGGCAGACGTGTGTTGTATTTTAATCTATGATTTATGTAAGCAAAAAGAAGGCCTTGTGGGTACTAACATGTTACTAGATACAAAGGGTTCAAGTGTTTATAGAACAAACTTATTTGTGTATAATTTTTTTTTTCCATTTAGATGAACTGTCAAGTCATCTAAACTGTCAAGTCAGGGAGGAGTGGAGCAGCAGGAAGGAGCAGAGCAGAGGGAGAAGCCAGCACGAGTTTTCCTGGAGGCTTTTTGTCTTATTGGTATTGAAGATATATTGGCCAAAAGGTGCTAACACGATGCACAAGTTTGGTGTAGATGACAAGAAAAAGAGTTTCATTTGAGCTAGAGCTAATGAAGCATCTACTGCCTTGTCTGAGTTAGTAATTTGGAACATGTTACTTGGATAAACACAAAAGTGGAAAACAAAGGCAGAGTGAAGCAGCTCAGGGAAGCACAACAAAGAAAAGAAGGAACAGGAATGGATGGTTCTAGTCACAGAGGCAGGACAGTAGAAGAAGAGTGGAAGGGCAGGGGAATCAAGTAGTAGGAATGGGAGGCTAGCCCCAAGGCAGTGGATAATAGCAGAGATGTGTATGAAGCCAAGAATTTTGTTTCTAATACTTACTTCCTCACAATTTCTCCTTGAACACAATTCTTCTTGATGGACAACTTACTGGGACAGAGAAGAAGAGGACTAAACACCCTTGTAAAAGAGGCTTGGGATAATTACACATGACACAGGTAAGTGTACTGAAGATACCTGATACAGCTCTTGTTAAAAGTTTGGATCATTTTCCTTTTGTGTCTCTATTTCGTGGTCACATTACTCTTTGTGCTGCTCAGTTCAGCAGTGTGCAAAACCCAAACTTAGGAGACTTGGGACCTAGATTACCATTTTGGTCAAGTTCTTATAGAATAGCAGCACTGATTTTAGAGGAGAATTAACCTCTTCTGCCACAGAGCATTAGGTGAACAGCCTGATACATGCATTATTATTTCGAGTGTTTTAATTTTAATAACTAAAGTGCAGCATAGTTCTTTCAAAAAGATTAGTTAACTGACACCACCCATCTTGCTAGTTATCTACAAGTAGATTACAGAGAATGATATTCCTTTGCACATGCATTTTGCAAATGTTCTCCTCGGTTGTACCCCTTATTTTGCAAATTGCAGACATTGAGATGAAGGGTCTATAATTTCCAAGCTTGCCTTTCTGTTGGAACACTGGTGCTGCACTGGCACGCATCCACTTTGCTGTGACTTCATTTGAATACAGCAAATTCTTTATTATGATGAACAATGGGTTGCTCTCTGGTCTGTTTTGAATCTCAGTCTGCTCATGGAGATTAGTGGGTTTTGAGCAATGCCAAGTCACTAAATATCTCTGCTTCACTGATCTCAAAAACATTTGTGACAATGGATTTAATAGTAATTTTCATGCATGTTCCTGCCTTTGAATGGATAATACCTTAGTAGTTGTGCTTCCCATTGCTATTAGATTCTCCATTTCATTCAAAAGGGTTTAAATTCAAAACTTTTCTTTACTCATATGTCATTGCTTTGAGATACATAAACACATTTGTTTGTGGTTTTAATCCTTGAATACAACTCTCCTTCACCTCTTTGCTTTTATTTGCAGTTTGGGGTTTATTGTCATTCATATTACTAAATACCTTGTGGCTAAACAATGTCTTATATTGATGTTTATCATATTGCTTCTGTCAATGCATTGACAAAACCTTGTATAATAAAGCAGGATCCAGAAATGACAAATTAAAAATTTTCTCAAAGACTGTTGGTCAGTCTTTTTCTCTTTCCTGAAAATTTCTTAAGACAAGGAGTATTACTTTATCTTGATATACGAGACAGAAAGTGATAAACTTTTAAAAAACACTGGGTTAAATTTTCCAGAAGTGGACAGATTCCAAAAGCCTTGTGTTGCTGCCAGATCAAGCAGTAGACTTCTCTTTTAGTTGTTCCAGGAAAACAGCAATTAATCTCCAAAGCTGGGTTTGGTTTCAGAAAATAGATGAGCCCAGTGAATTCCTTATTAAACTAAAGAAATTTACTAAGCTGACTTCCTTAAGAGTAAAAGCAAAAGGGTTCAGTGCTCAGTTAACAGAAAATTCAGATCAACCAACACAGACATAAAATAGATAAGAGAAGTATTAAGAAAGGCTGAAAAAAACCTAAATAGACCTGTCTTGGTGGTAGTTTCTCTACAGTGAAGTTGCTCCTAGTTCAGGATTTGGCTGTTGTACTCCCAATCCATGCATGCCAAAGGATATAATTTATTCATAGTATTTCAGAAACTTTTTCTATGTGAATCTTTGAAGATTTGTTCTACACAGTATCTTTACCTGCATTCCAAAGGCCTGTACTGTCCCCTGAATTACAAATTCACCCTGATGAATCCAGTGGATCAGCCAGGGCCTTTGCTTCTGTACATAACACACTCTGACATCAGCAACACAAAACCAAAGTGGGTGGCATAAAAACCTTTCAGGAAAGCTGTGTCAGTGCTGTGCTACACTTACAGCAATAAGCCACAAAGATTGTGTTTAGGGGCAGCAGCCTGCCTGAAAGAATTGCTGTCACTTCTCTTGCTCCAAGTGCCGATCAGCTTGAGCTGTGAGCCCACGATCACTTCCACCTTCTGTTCATGATGTTGGTCAGGAAAGATACCTGGCCTCAGGCTATTAAATCTAGGGCAAGGTTCCACTGAAGGTGGTGTCTGAACTGCCACCCAGCAGTGTGAGGTCACCCTGCATCATTACTTGCCCAGGGATGTAGTAAATCTTGCTTGGTGAGATTTGTATTGTTATAAAATGTTAAAAAACTGACTCTTGTTTTTGTACTCAAATAGACATTTTGCTGCAGTGTGACCACCTCCAGCTCTTCTTTACCAGACCCAGGGGTTCCACATACCTATTTTCAGCTGTGCTCCACAGGGATCCCATCACCTTTGCAGATTTAGTTAAAGCATCTTCCAGCTGTCAGCATTTCCATTCTGGGTGGAAAAAACATGGCCCTCTAATCCTTGAGATCTAATCATCTTCCAGCCACCTTGATTCCAGTGTTCTGACCTGGCCTGAAGATGCCAGCAATAGAAAAAGATATTACTGTTTTTCCCTGTTTCTTCCCTCAAACCATAATTATAAGCCACAAGTTTTGCACATAGACATGTACCAACAGGTGCTAGGCCTGTTGAAATTTTTCTATTGATCAAACTTGAATTGCATTCACAGTTACAGTCAGGGAAGCAGCTTCCAATGCATGCACAGAACATTTGCTAGATAATGAAGAATTATCCATGAAACTTTGTAATACTAGATGAAGCCAGAAGGATTGTTACTGTATCTGCCCAAAATTCCCACTGCTGAAAAGAACAAGATGATTGAATAAAAGGCAAGATTTTCCAGTTTGCCTGTCAGCAATTATGCAGAACAGGAGATAATGAGGAAAAAACTAATGGCATTAATTTCAGACCAGAGTGAAAAAAAACAACCAACCACTGCATGGTTCATCATAGGGCTAATATTCTGTAATGATTGATGATTCTGTAATCAGAGCCCACATAGAGAGAAACAGGCTGTAAATTAAATGGTGTATTTCACAAATGGTTTGGAATTGTAATGTGATGATCAAAAATTTGCAGAGAAAGACTTTATGCCCCTTTATAACAAGCTGCAATGCTTCTAACAGAAATAATTAGGGTTCTGACAATGTATTTGTTTGAATGAAGAATTGAGTTTGACAATAAAAAATAGCCTGTAATCTGCGTGTCACATGCAGCTTTCTACTGACACGGAGCCTCATGGTCTAGTGCACCAGCATTCACAGCAAATTAGTCTCAGTTTTACTGTATTGCTTAACCACACCAAGTGGTACCTAGAGAAATAAAGTTGGTTTACCAGGTCTCTGCAAATTGAATAATTCTTACAATTGAAAAATAATACAATAATTCAGTGCTCAAAAGTAGACTTAAAATAAGTCTTAAAATATGTCTCACTATGGTTTGAACTTTCTTTTTTAGACTTAGTGTTAAGGAAAAAGGAGAAGGAGGAGGAATCTATTTCTCTTTCAGTTTTGAAATCCCCAGTTAGGCAGGCCACTGGCTTCCTCAAGCAATTCTCAGCAATTCCTTCCTGGAAAGCTTCCTCCTCTCCAGAAGCAAAGCACTCCTCTTAGTTTTCCATAGAAGAGGAAAAGAGCATATTGAAAGTAAATTCCGGTGTTCATTTGGAGAGATTAGTAGAATTCTGGTGAGGAAGCTGGACTAACATGAGAAAACATGCAGTGAAAAGTCCATGTTAATTTGAGTTAAACAAAACAACTCTTCTTTTGGTCAAACTCATCTACATCCAGCACATGAGCAGATCAGCCATGCAGCACACACAATGCCTCTGACACCTCTAGGAACCACAGGATCTGTTGCAGCCTTTCAGAAAATTTGAGTAATCCATAATTTGGATGTATCTTGCCTGTGTTCCACGTCGCATATGGTCATGTTCTATTTCAGAAATCCCACAGGCAGCAGCCCTGATTCTTTTTAATGTTAGGTGTCACAAGTGCAGCTGACCTCTTTCTCAAGGCAGTCTAAGATGCTCTACAACTGCCACTCCTCAGAGGTCCTGAACACAGTTTTTCAGCAGCTCAGCAGAAAACTGGATAGTGTTATTAACCATGTCTTAAGCAACTGATAAATAGAAAGGGATCTTACATTCTGTGATGGCTTGTGTGGTCATACAGTCTAACAAAATGCCATTTCTGAGCTACTGAAACTTTTTGGGGGCCATTCTAATTGTTTCAGATCCAGAGGAAGGTAATTCCAGCAATGACTTCTTTTGGGCATTCAGAAACCGCTCGCATAGAAGTCTGAATCTGCTCAGGTTGGGGCAGTCCTTACCTGTGGCATCCATACTAGTGAGAAATTTATAAGCCTTGTTAATACCTTCTTTTTTTCTTTCAGTTTTAATAATGATTTGTAACAGATTTCCTAGCTCTTAAATATGTGACAGAGTTCTTGCCCACTTGTGGTGGCGCATTTGAGTCAGATTTTTCACTGATGCTGGGAAGGTGTGCCTCAGCATGTGGAGGAGATGAGACACCCATTCACAAGAGCTGTGTCTCTTGGCTAACTTTTACACCAGTCTGGTTATGGCAGGAAGTGAAAATGTGTCTGTGCCATAGCTGTCAGCCAGGATTTCAGTGGCTGTCCCCAGGCTTGCAGGAATGAGCATGTGACAGTTGTGAAAAGGGGCACAGCACAGGGTGACACAAGCTCCTCTCATTGACCTCTGATTTTGATCATTAATCTAATAGGGAGAAATTGCAATATAACTGTATGATTCTGAATGCTTTAAGTATTTATATATAACTGAATGCTTTAAGTATTTTTTTCCGATATTTTGTGCAAAGTTTTTCTCTTGAGTCTCCCTTGTGTTATGCCTATAAACTTGCATGCACATGCCAAATTGTCTGATGTGTGTGACGGATTACATGGCTGTGGGGATGCTGTGCTGTAGCCATGTACCAAGCCATCTTTGAGGCAATAAGAGCACTCCCCATTGCTTCACTTTTTACTTGTTTCTTCACAGTAGCGACATCACAGTAAGATATTGTAGTGTTTAACTCATTCCCACAAAGGTTTATAAGAGTCAAAAAACATCGATTTCAGCCTATGACCATGTGGCTGTCCCAGGTGTGCATCAAGTGCAGGAGATAGACCTTTTGTGTAGAACATGAAGATGTAATGGTACAAAGGGCTTCTATCCCCTGTTAGCTCCCAGATGTGGTCAGCCACATGTGGTCGCCCCAGAAAAACAGTTTCCAGCTATTGCACCAAAAAAGTCTCCTTCCAGTGCTAAAATCAGTGGTCTCAGGCATGTTGGTAGCAAGAACAGCTGTTGAATTTTTTCAAGTGAGCTCAGCAGACCCAAAATGAAATCTGGGCAGCCACGAAAGACTGCCCTAAAGACACGGAAATTAGAGAAATATTTTTAGTTCCAAATTTGCACAAGTGAAACAATCCTTTAAAATGTAATCCAAGGAGTTACCTACTGTGCTTTCAACTTGTCATGAGTGTTTAATGCCCTCATGACAGTTTTAGGGCTAGAGACAAATTTGAGGGGTGTTGAGCCAACACTTTCACACATATTTCGTTTATTTACACTGCAGCTTGTTTTGTACATTGCCTATAAAATTATGCTTCATAGAAGAAAAGCCTGGCAACACTAGCAAAATTCTTGTAAACAACCAGAGTGAACGCTCCAGCCTGTGTACAATAGACATGTTAGAACTCAAAATAGCACCAGAGGAAAAAAAAACAACCTCCTTTAACAAACAATAGGAACATTGTTTGTTTTTAAGAAACACTGAGCTTTGTTTTCAGTTTCTAGATTAAGCCTAATTGCCAAAAATGCCTTTTGTTACTGCCTAAACCAAAACTCAAGTTGGGAAGCATAGTCAATAATTATTTCAATTAAGAATGTACCGTCAAAAACCTAAGGGTGGGAATGCAAGAGTGAACAGTTGTTCAAAATTAAGAGCCTCTTTCTCTCCCTATCCTTTGCCTCTTTTTTCCCCTCAGGTATAGAAATTGCAGCTTTAATGAACAGCAATAGAAACTGAGTTTCTGAGAAAAACTAAGTTCAAAATGGAGAGCTTTTGGCAGCAGTCTCCCTCCCCCTCTCTTTGAGATCCTTAACACATGCCAAATTTTTCCTCTTAATGCTTGCCAGGGCTATTGAATGCTGAAGTCACTGTTTTGAACTTAAAACCTCACGGAACTCTGAGACATCTGTATGGAGGGTGCTTGCTGCCCTGAGTATCTGCCAGAACCCAAGACTGAAATTCAGCTTTGCAGTCTTAGAAATGAAAATTATCCCAACTGCATTCTGTCTCCAATCGTTTCTCTTCCCCTTCTGGCTCTTCCACCCCATCAGGCACAAACAATACGAGTTTCTTGTACCCTGCAGTACCCACCTTCTTCCCATTAGGAACAGAACACTTGGCAATCTTCCTGGATACCCATGCTGGTCCAAAATTGTCTCTGGGACACATGCCTTCTTTTGTGGTCACGGGAGTGAGGGGCACGTCCTTTGCAGAACAAATCTTACTCAGTAAAATGAGCAAGAACAGAAGTTGTTCACTAGTGGCTGTTCCTACAAGTGGATGCATGTTGTATAAACAGTAAGTATGCTAAAGCTGTCCAAGCTCATGGATTCTGGGGATTGCCTCTCTTCACAGCCTTTTGCTACTGAATCTGTTCATCAGAGACAGAAATGAGTCAGGCAATGAGGCAATTTAATGACAAGGTTTTTATTTCTGCCCTAACAGGGAGTACAATTCATAAATTAAACAGGAGAGGGCCCCAAAACCTGCATGCAAGGAAGAAGAGCATTTGAAGTTCTGGACCCTGTGGAAACCACTGATGGATTCAGAGCCAATCATGCCAAAGGCTTGAAGCTTTCTAGGAAAAAGAGAACATTTTCTGTTTGGTGAGGAAAAGCAAACATGCAAGAGCACTTACTTGAAAGGCCTTTAGTGTCAAATCTACAAGCTGAGTGTAGTAACATGGAAGATGTTGGCAAAGTCTGTCTGATGAAAATTCCTGTAATTTTTTTTCACCTGCCTTAAACTATCTCTGTGTCTGTGAAGAATAAGTAGCAAGAACCCCTTGTGATGTGATAGCATTCTCATTCTTTTGCTTTGATGCAAATCTACTTTACATAGGAACAAATTAATTAGCTTAATCATGAATTAACTACACTTCGAATGGCACCGTGTGGCTGTCAGTGCTGCAATTTCTTCCTGCAGTATGAAAATTGCATGTGCATCACTGGAGACAAATCCCTCCAGATGCAGTTTCTGTTGTTATTTCTGAAATACCAAAAGGAAATCTGGACATCAGTGTTATCCATGAGAGATGTCCTGGCCTGACCAGATATTAATCTCAAATGAGCTCAAGCACTCCTCTGAATCAGTTCTGAATGCAGCCTAAAGCGTACCCAGCACTTTATATTTTCCACCATACTATAATGGAGATGACACATGCTTTAAAGTGTTGGATTTATGCAGATTTGCCAAGAGGGCAATGGTGCACAAATAGAGCTGTGTTTAACTGAAAGGACATGTGCTCCCCATACGGATGTGGTCATGGTTGCTTAGGCTCTGAATGAGTTCATACTGCACTTCTCCAGAAGAGAACATGTGCTAAGTATTTCTTTGGGCTAATTTTTTCATGCTGCAAATAGTAGTTGTCATCATCTCACCCAACACACAGGTTTCAAGACACAAGCTGTCAGAACATACTGGAATGGTTTGTGTCTGTGAAAGATGACTGCCAGGAAGTACCTGCCTATCCTACATTGCGTGAGCAAACCCTTGATATCATCTCTGTGTTCCTCCGTGACTACCTCAAGCAGTTTGTTCTCAGTACATGGCCTGTTAGAGACTCCTTTGAAGATACCTAACTCCCTTAGTGCTGCAGGGGACCCAAACACTCAGCTCTTACTTTTTGGTAACCATCTAGGGCTATAATAGCCTCACGAGTATCCTCCATACATGTTAAAGTGTTTTGGTTTGTTTTTTTGTTGTTTTTTTTTTTTTTTTTCCAAAGCAAACAGAAAGTTGCTCAGCTTGGGTCCAAAAAGGAATAATTTGTATTTTGAAGAGATCTTTTTAGATTAACCTAAAATTACTTAATTTATTAAGAATGTGCCTGTACAGCCACCCCAGGCACCAAGATGGTAATTTTGGTTTTAATTTTGTCATATATGTGGCTGAAAAGCACAGAATAACCCCCAGGCCATGTTCTCTTTGTAAAGGGGTTCCTCTTGCTGTAGCACCACATGGTGGTGTTGCCTCCAGCTCACACATTTCCAGTGGGAGAGTTCTCTCTTCCAAACTCTCTTGTTCTGTGAACCACACAACTGACCACAAACAACCTGAAATCTTTCTGTCTTGAATTTCCAGCCAGTTTTCACTATAGGCCATTGCTTGGACAGTTCCAAGGGGAAAGGTGCATAAGAAGAGCTTTGACAAGGGAAGTTACGTGATCTCAAACCTGTGATGCTCTTTCTTCTCCTCTCCCCTTGACACCCATGCATACACATAGTTAAAGAAATACACCCACCTATTTATCTCCTTTTTGTGGGGTAATTGCCTAGGCTGTGGCCAAACTGCAGTGCTGGTGCAGAGGCATAGGAGCTCCATGGGCTTGTGTGGTTTTGTGCAGGCTCCTTAGCTGAGGCTTGGAGCTGGACCTGCCAGGACCAAGGCTGGAGCTGTGCTGAGGCAGCTCAGGGGATGTTTCCCATGTGCCAGAGCCAACTGTATAATCTGGTAATTTGGGCTGCAGAAGCAGGCTGTGCCTGGGCTAGGAGGCTTGCCAAACACCACGGGTATTGGAGAACACTGCAGATGAACCCAGGAGGACCTAGTGGGAATGTGGGAGCCATGGAAAAAAGTAATCTCACTGTTTAGAGTATCATAAAAAAACTATTACAATGAACAGCAGAGAATGGATTTACTCCTACTCATCTCTTTGCACTCATCTGCCCAATGAGTATTTTAGCTGCAAATTATAAAGGTCGGGATCCTTGTCATCTTATCCTTCCACTTATCAGTCTGTTAGTGTCAGCTGCAGACATGTCACAGACAAGTGGCAATCAACACCTTTCAATCATGTACCAAACCTTCAAGTGTTACCTAAGCTGCAAAATCTGGAGGGAAAGAAACCTCAGATTTACAAATACCTTCACATACTTCATACAGGTTTGTGCTATTTTTTATGCTTACACCTACTGAGGCAGTTTCTGTGGGGAAAAACCCCACACCTCATCGAGCAACTAAAGTCATTGCAAATAAGGTCACAATACTACTTTTTCCCAAAAATCCTCTTATTTGGTGAATGAGGTGGCTCTATGGTATCTGCTTGAAAGAGTCCAAAGGCTTTGGAGGGATCCAAGAAAGCTGATTGATATTCAAGCTTCACTTCCTCCAGGGTCAACGGGGGTTCATCTTGAGGAGCAGGAAGTCAGGCAAAAATGCCAGGAGACCTGCATGGATGAACAAGGACCTGGCAAGATTAGAACACAAAAATGAAGTATATAGAAGGTGAAAGCAGGGACAGGAGACCTGTGAAGGATATAGAGATGCTATCCAAGTAGGCAAAACACAGGAAAGGCAAAGACGAACCAGAATTAAATCTGGTGAGGGGTGTCAAAGGCAACAAGAAGGCTTTCTGTAATTATGTCAGTTACAAAAGGAGAACTAGGGAAAATGTGAACCTGCTGCTGCTGAAGGTGGCAGGGGCCCTGGTGACACAGGACACAGAAAAGGCTGAGGTACTGAATGCCTTCTTCACCTCAGTCTCTACTAGAAAAACCTGCCTTCAGCAATCCAAGGACCTGGAGACATGGGGAAAGTTTGAAGGAACACTTAAGTGAGGTGGAAGAGAATCAGGTTACAGAATACTTAAGCAAACTGGACATGGACCACAGTGGGATGCACCCAAAAATGCTGAGGCAGCTGGCTCATGTCATTACATTTTGATTATCTTTGGAAGATCATGATGACTTGCAGAGGTGCTTGAAAACTGGGGGGAAAGCAAATGTCACTCCTATCTTCCAAAATTACCTGAAGGAGTACTCAAGGAACTACGTGTTTTAATGACAAGTTACTGATAACTGTCCTCCAGTCTGTGACAGCCTCAGCCCTCTAATCTGGAAACAGCACAGTGGTGGTTCTGGTGCTGGGTTGCAAGATTCATTCCATTACTTGGAGCAGCAGCTGTTTGCTTCCTTCAGAACCCATCCAGACTTCATTTTGTCCAGACCCTTTTTCCTTTGTACTTTGCTACTGAAAATAAGCTGCAGGTGAGAAATTAGGAAGACCTCTGAATGCTAGTTTGAGTGCCAACCTTGAAGAATCTGTTGGACAAGGCTTGGCTCTCTGCCGGTTGACATGCAGCCTTAGTGCAGCCTTAAGAAGTTCATGTTTATTTGTTTGTTCATGTTTATTTGCTTGTTTTTACAGGCTCCTATAATTTTCCAGAAAAATAAAGGAAAGAAAAAACCAGTGACTTTTAGGATAATCTGACTTTTGTAGCTCAGCTAACCCCTTAACAGAATTTTGTGGCATAAAGGAAAACCAGAATGCTAGCCTTAGAGTTTTGTCCTTGCCAGATTTTAAGATTAACTACATAAATGTGGAGCATGTATGTGGTTTTCAAAACAGGTGACACAAACCTTTTGCATAATAAAAATAGTTCATCAGTCCAAATTAGAGATTGCAACCAGATCTTCTTATTTTTTATTTCATCTTGTGGCAAATTGAAATCCTTAATAATAATGAATAATAATGATATGATAATGAATTATATTACATTATCCTAACAATCCTTAATTACATTAACTGATAATGGGATTTACATGCCATTTCAGTCACATCTGTAAATATGCAGGTCTTGACTACTTTGGTCAATAGGCTCTTTAGCAGGAGCTGTTTCAGAAGAATCTATTGTAGCTCTAATATGCTTTCTAGCACCACGACACACACAGGATCCCTGTTTTCTGCCTGAACTGACAGTTCTCTGTTCTTGCCTATCAGTCCTTCCACAAAGGCTGCACAGAAATTCCAGTCGTGTGAGCTATATGAAAGGTCAATCTCATTTATGTAATAGCCAACTGAGAAGAAGTAATGCTGAAGTATCTTGCCAGCTACAGTGCTAGGAAGATCATGTCACTGTAGTTTTGGGCTTTTGAAACAAATCTGTCAGACACATTTTCTACGAAGCAATGTCAAGCCACTCTTTAGCTCCAATGCTTTGTAGTTCAACATAATGCTATGCTCCATGAACACAGGATGAACTGGGAGTCTTTGAGTGAATATGTACCCAATTAAAAGTAAATTGTCAGCCACACTTCACAGGGACTAATTCTACTTTAAACACCAGGTGTCACTGCAGTATACTCCTGACTCCACACCAACCTCCTATCAGGTTAAAGCTTTACTTTTAAGCGATGTCAAAGCTTATGGAGAACAAAGATGCTTGTACTTTCTGTTCCCAAGTGTCTCCACGCAGCTATATGATTAGCCAGAATCTGGGAAAATTGTTCAATATTTCAACCAGCCACATTTATGGTTCTATGTGGTTGGCCTCAAACATGAAGCTAACCATAGTAATAGCGCAATTTTATGGCTGATAGCAATTGTTCAGAATGAAGACTAAAAAAAAAAATCTGTGAAACAGTTCTCTTGATAATAATGCTGCATGCACTTTTTTTTTTCTTTTTTTTTCAGAAGATCAGCCTGTATTGGATAATATTCAACAGTTACTTAATACAAAATGTGTATCAAATTGCATAATTTGCAGCTTCTTGGCCCATGAACAAATGTTCAGGAAAAAGCAATCTTCTTTTACACTTATCAGATCCTGAATGATTTTGCACATGAAATATTCCTTATTTTTACAAATTCTCTATTTGACCTATAACCTTGTATCTTTTGAGTATTAAAATATACTTACCCAGATTAAACATTAAAACCCCATCACTTTGACAATGAAAGTGACAATGACAGATACTACCTGTCTGTCTAATTTCTTCAGTCTCCAAGCTTGGTGCAACTAATCCCTGTTTGCACTGTGAATTTTCCAGGAACTTATTAATCAGTAACTACTTAGTATTGTACTAAGTGGGTAAAGCTGCCCTTTTCCTATCTGTAATTAAAGATACTGAGAAGGAAGGTGCAAGTCATGGAGAGTGCAAGCCCCAAAAGGTTAGGTAAAACCTAAAATTAGCCTCATGCTCTAGTGTACAAAGGAGCCTTGTTCCAGTGACATGCTTAAAAATGACATTTCTTTGTGTTAGACTTACAAGCAGAATCTGTGTTACATATTCAGCAGTGGTCCTAAGTCATCTGCTTCTGAAATGCTTCAGGATGCTCTTAAAAGTATTTCTACACAAATGAGTCTTGCTACTGACAGAGCAGTGCAGGAAATGGATGAGGAACATTACCTAGAGAGCATCTATAACAAAGGAAAAGGAATCAAATGCCACGGCAATTTCAGAGGATAATCCATACAGCTGGTAATTTCAACTTTAAGAATGCTGAAAGCTGCGCAACTTTGAAAGGCTCAAACCCAATATTCTTACCTGCATTAAAGAGCATAGTGCCACTATTCATGGCAGTCCCTGCTTTAGTCAGAGACAACTTAAAGTTGGTGCTGTTGTGTGCATGCTTGAATCTTGGCAGGATTGTGGCTTTGGGAGGAGCAAGGTGCTATATATCACAGAGAAGTCTTAGTAGTTCTTGTCAGACAATGAAATCAGCACAAAACTCCCAGAACAAACAGAATTCTATAAAATAATGCAGGTTTTAAGACCTGCAGGATGAAGTGACTGCAAGGACTGAATAACATATTTGTTAAGAAAACAACAAAAAGCACAGATAAGAACCAACCAACCAACCAACCAACCAACCAACCACTAAAACAAAAGACAAAGCTTAATTATTGTGGTTTATTCTGTCTGGCTATTGAATGTATATATAGATTTTAATCCAATTAATTGTGCCAGGATGTTTGAATTAAATTAATTTCATTGCAATGTAACATGTTTCCCATTTGACATCATTTACATGGATTTCCAATAAATTTGAGTTATTTGCAAATATAATAACCAGAGAAAATGGCAGAGCCTCTTTTAAATGCTTTCAGAGAATACAGTACAGGATCATATGATTTTTTTTCTGCATATAAACAAGTAACTATTAGGATGCTACTGTACATAAATAAAACCTGCATTTTTTATTATTGGCCTATGTTCTTACTTTTAGATAACTGCTTCATATGTTCATGTAGCATTTTCCCCCCAGAAATATTTACATAAAACTTTCTACATTTATAGTAAATAACCATAATTGCCTACTGTGCTTTCAGCTGAACTGGCTATAGAAATGTCTGATGAAGATTCTTGGAACAAAGGTATGACTAAATGACATAAACGTGTGTATACTATTACAAAATATTGTGAGGAATTTAATGGCATTTGTTAATTTACAAAATGCAATTTAGTGTTGGATGTGAACTGCTCTCACAGTAGGATAAGCCCTGCAATTACAGTTAAACTACAATTTATAGAACATACATTCTGCAAAACTACAGTATTTCAGTGTTTGCAGTGATGTTGATTAAAACATTTTGATTTCAAACAGATAGCAAGCCAAATAACACTTCATGTAGCAAACAAGCCTTAGCTATTGCCATCTCAGAAGTCTGCATGCACTGACTCCATGCATTGTGTATATGGCGCAGTCATTGAATCACTGAGCTGCTCTCACTGCCCACAGAGCCGAACTTCACAGGATATTCCACTATATCCACTGTAAGATAGCCAGGACAGTCCTAAGCCTCTCTTTGCACAAGCTCATACTGTTTTGAGGATGTTTTGCAGTTCTGTGTCAGTGATTAGAGACTCACATAGTTGTCCAGAAAACACTTTTTGTTGGTAGAACACTGTGTAAGAGAACTATGCTGGGAGATATCCCAGTAACACGTACTTTTTCCATTATAAAACAATGGATAAAATAAACAATGTCTGTATTTACAAATTCTTATCCACTATGTTCTTAGTATGCAGTGTTCGATATATAAAGCAATTTTATGCTGAAGCTCATATAGCACCCTATTTTAAGTGACACTTACTGAGAAACGATTTTAATAATTAGCTATTAGACATAATTATACCTATAACTGACTATTTTTTGTTGTTTTTATGGAAGTAATTTCAATTCACTAATATAAAAAAAAGGAAAATACATTTCACTGAAAATACAAACAAAAGTACCTATCATTAAACCAAACTTCTAAACTCTTAGGGCCCAATCCTGCAGCCTTGGCTCATGCAAAGAATTCTATTTAAATAAAGTAATCCAGTTAGAGTTGGGTTTTTTTGTTCGTTTGAGTTTTGGTTTTATTTTTTGCTAAAATCCCCATATGATGCAACTCCAGATCTACACATGGTGCTTACTTTAGTGCATTTACATTTGTCCACGTTGGGTCTCTAATAGAACAAAAACATATATTTAGAATTTATTCATTTCCATTCTGTCGATATGGAGGCTTGGTAAAAGATAATCCAGCTGCATCATGGTTGGGTGGTCATCACTTGATCCTGCCTCTCTCTATACAGGGAATACTGAGAAGAATAAACTAAGTTATCCATCTCTTGTGAGACCCAGCACCTCCTCCCTTTACTGTAACCTTTTCTACCTTAAAAATCTTTCAAAACAGGTTGTCTGTGGGATGGGGGAAGATGCAAATGAAACTTAGCTATTGTTACTTTACCTTTCTTCCTAGCTGCTGCTGTGGGCTGTACCTGACATTGAATGCTCTTTTGTGGTTCTGAAGGTGGGCTCTCATCACACTTTCATCTAGAAAGACTGGTCAGACTGAGGAGAAGCAGCTCACATCCCCTTCCTTAAGTTAAAGGGGTTGGGACTGTGAAGCAAAGGGCCATTCCTAAGTAGTCATTGCTACAGAGATGACGTGAGATGAGATGAGATGAGATAATGAGATGAGATGAGATGAGATATGAGATGAGATGAGATGAGATGAGATGAGATGAGATGAGATGAGATGAGCCCTGCTGGAAATCATGAAGTTGGTACATGGAAATCATGAAGTTGATACATGCAGAAGCTCAAGAGCCACCACAGTGGCTCATTTCAAAGACCTGTCTGCTGGTAGGATGTTCTGAGGAGATTGGTTATGTGACCTTTCTCAGTCTCAGATACAAAGAGCAAATTCCAGTATCCTCAGACATGTGAGAAAGCAGGTTCTTGTGCTCTTAGATGTCTCTTTAATAATGCATTTAAACATTGTGACAATTCACATTTTATATGTGTCTTTAACTGTCATGTGAGTGCTTGCAAGCTACAGAATTTCTTGCCTGGAAAGAAAGTGAAGACCTCCACAGATGTCCTCCAGACGGGATGAGATTACCTCAAAACGTCAGACTGAAGTCCAGGCTTCTGAGTCTCACAGGCACATTGAAAAGGTCCCATTCAGGAGTGTTAATGTGATGCAGTTTCTGTGCCCTGTATACAACTGTCATATTTCACTAAGGACAAAAGAGATTCCCAGGTGGTGACAGGTGAACATAGTGGGGAAGAGCAGTTGCATAAATAAGAGGGCAGTCCAAATCCCACCTATGCTGAAAGTTAAAATATGAGTTAAAATTGTTCTATTTTTAGATATTAGGATTTGAAAACATCAGAACTGTCTCCTTTTTTTCCTATAGTAAAAGGATTTGTAATGTTTCAGCCCCCTCCTCAATATAGCAAGATTAAAAGGTTATATTGTTTTGTAGTGAACAGGAGGCATTCTGAAATCCCTTATGAAGCATTCTGAAGTCAAGTTACTTACATACCTTATAAATAATCTGAGCCAATTGTTGCATTATCATAAACTATAGGAAATTACATACCTGCTTTCTAAATGAAAAAAAAAATTGTATTTTCTGTACAAACACATGCTACTTAAAATTAGCCAATGAATTTGCAGACACAAAACCCTTGTCAGACTGTGCTATTATAACAATAAACAAACACCACAAATGAAAGCAGATATTTAGGAATGTGTATGGCAAGAGAGCACCACATACAGTAATCAAGTGGCTGTGCAAAAACAGTGAGCATCTTTACCTTTACAGAAACATCCGTATTTTTAGGCACTTTGCTGTCATATTTGCAGTGACTGTCCTTCTGGCCAGTTTAAAACTGAAGGCCTCAAGAAACAAAACCTCACAGCTTGTAAAAACAGAACTGTAAGATTTATATTTCCCATAGACTGGGCACAGACCAATGGGTTTGTAATGAAAAGACAATCTGTGCATTTCTATGGAAATTGGGGTGCCAGGGCTGAAATTTATCTACATTGTGTAGACACTCTTGCTGACCTTTGGATTATATGTAAATTAAGTTTTGTCACTTAATCAGTGGGAATCTTGTATTACAAATAAGTTGTCATTTTTCTGCTGTTCAGGAGAAAAGAACAGTGCCTACTGTATGTGATATCTTAATGCACTCCTGGAAAATCACCACATAGGCAATTAATTTGTTTAACAAGTTTTGTAACTTGTATCTGGGATATTTTATGCTGACCAGCCAAGGGGGTTCTCTCTCGTTGAAGAAAGGGAACCCTATATTTTTAGCTCTGTGATGTTCCATTTGCAGCATTTATCTTTAACATAATCCTGAACACATGTTGCTTGCCAGCAAGGGATATATATTATATATATTTTCTTTTCTGAGGCTGAGATCTGCTCTGGCAACGACTTCAGCCACCACCTTCCCAAAGAGATGCTACAAATCAACTTCAGCACCAGGATATGAAATTGCATTAACAGTAATTATGTTCCCTGCTCCCAGGAAGAGACCTGCCCTTGAAAGTCTTCAGCACACCACCAAAGGAGCACCTGTCAGGCTAAGCATCTTTCTGCATTCTTCTGTTTTGCAGCAGACTACCATACCAAATTACATGTAAAAGCCTTATTCAAGCATACTTCAACCTCAAAAAACAAAACTCATCTGAAATAACTGGTTATTTGCCCAAGAGCAAGAGCTTCTCACTGGAGTGTGGTCCAAATTAAAATGTTTGATACAGAAACAGATTTCTTACAGTCACGTGGCAAACAAATATATATGCACAACAGGAGACAGAAAAAAAGTCCTTGAGCTGGACTATGATGTTTCCAGTCCCACAGTGCACAGATGAGAGTCCTGTCTCTAGCTGCTTCCTGACCTGAATGGCTGCTTTTAAACACCCGTGTCCCAGCCCAGGCAGGGCTGTCACACGGGGTGACTCCACCCTGGCTGAGTGAGATGAGCAAGAGACAGGGCAGCACTGTCAGATTTTGTAGTCAAGAGTAGCACAGTTAACAGGAAGTTCTGGAAAGCAGACAATACCAGAGAGAGCACTCTGTGTCACAGACTTACACACGCAAACCATGTATCCAGCATCTTGTAAAAGCACCATTGAGAGGTTGAACTGAGAGCACCGCGTACAAGGAATTGTGTTCAAAACAGCGGACAGGAGCTGCTCAGGGAGCCATGGGGAAGCATGCAGCCCTGCAGGATGGATTCCTTGAAGGCACGATAGATGAGGGCTTGGAGAACAAGGCAGCTGGTCATCAGCCAGTTGAAATTGTGGGGATGACCCAATTCTGGGTTACTCATGAATATGAATCCCCACACCTACTCATCTGTCACTCCATGGATCCTGCTACATGTAAGCAAGCCTGCAATTTATATTAATAGAAAGACTGAAGCAACAAATTGTTCACAGCTGACATGAACACCACCTCCCTGAATGCTCACTATTGTAAAACCTAGGTTCTTCAAAAGAAGACTGATAATTCTTATTGCAAAGCTTAGTCATCATAGCTACATTACTGGGCTCTTTAGTGGATGTTTGTGAGTGACTATTGCTATTGTAGGGCTGACTGAGGTCCAGTACATTAAATGTGTCTCTATAAAGATGTTTCCAAGTTGGAACAAGTAAATGTTGGGGTAGTCCCTTTGTACTTTTGAGTTAAACACATACAGTATGGAAAAGAGTATGGAAGTACTAGCTACTTTGTAGAAAAGGCACTATAACTGATCTAACTGTGGTAACTAGGTACATGCCCATGCTACAGGTATCTGCAAAGAATTTATTTTTCTCTCTGACTAAGAAAGTTATTCTACACTCATGAACAGGATGACTGGTTTACATATTGGATTAGCACTGGTTCAGGTATGTGGTAAGAACAACTCTCATGGAAGACATGATGAGATTCATGGAAAGATGTCTGAACTGCATTTCCTGTTTTCTACCAGTTCCCAGAGGGAAATCAAAAAGACCTTTTCACTAGTGCAGTTATACACACATTAGTTTGTTTGCCTTACTGTGGCAATTTGATGTGAGATTTTATTGTACAGTACAGTTGTGCTAAAAAAAGGAGGCAAAGAAACAGACTGTGAAGCTTCCCCAGAAAACATCACCAGATAACAAATACTTCATTTTGGATGCTGACATTTTATTTAGGGATATGGTGAAAGAGTTAAAAAGAGCAGTAAAGAGACAAGTAGAAGAGACTCCCTTTTCTTGACAGTCAGATTAATCTCTTTGGGGATTACTGCTGGAAAAATATCTCTATCAAATATATTAATGAAAAGGAAGCATTGACAACAGCCATAAAGGAACAGGTATTACATCTGGGAAGAGGGAACTAAACCAGCACCTTGATTCTTTGTCAAGAAATGTAAAAACTCACTTGCCAACCTTGGACTGAATTCTAGACATTTTCATTTAGCATTAAACTACATAATGGAGATTATGCAGGGGAGTTATGGACTCCCTCATACATCCTTGTTCAGGAGGGTAATTATTTTTTGCAGCTTTTAAGTCCAGTGTGGGTCTCAAGGCAGATGGCAGATACACGTCCTGAAAGCAGCAATCCAAAATGTGAATTGCTTCTCCATGAGACTGAGGTCTGATGAACCATTAAAAGGTTGTGACCAGCCTGAAAGTAATTTAAAGAGGAAGGAATGTGCCACTGCCACAGCACTGCAGACATGGTACCAGCTCCCAGTGCAAGGCTGTATGAGATGGGTTAAAAACAGAAACCAAAGAAAGAAGAGAGGGGGAGGACAATTTTTCTTTCACTGTGTAAAAGGGAAGTCTAGGGGGTTTCAGGAGCAGTTGTCAGAACAGATGAAAGAAAGGACAGAAAGACTTGTGTCCTTTCCTACAAAGCAACATTTCTGATCTGGCTATGAAAAACAACAGAATGACTGGACAGTCCTCCACCATCCTTTGACCTGCTGGTCTGAATGGGGGTATTTCTAGAGTGATGTTTGGTTTTCTTCTTTTGCACCTTAAAATTTACAATCAAGAATTCAGTGCTATTCTTTGCTTTCAACTGACATTGTCTCAAGATATCTTTGAACTGGTCTTGAAATTGAATCTAGTGAACCTGACAAACCTCATGTTCCTACTGTTTCTCTAAAAGCAGTCATCCATGTAAAGGGATAACTACATCTTGAGATGTATTTGGGAATTTCAGGAGTTGAGGTATGCCTGCCACTAAGCTGCAGGAGTCATACTGAGGACTACATATATATAAACTGGTACCCCTGAGCAAGGAACAGACAGCAAACACATAGTTAAAGACAGAAGAGAGTCTCCAGACTTAGCACAACAAGTCTTCTGAAACATGGTGCATCTTATCTTTGGCCTTAAACAGTGTGAAGTAGTAGGAGAGAACATTCAAAGGTGAATTCACATTCAAGGAAACAGAAACAAAAACTTTTATAAAGGGAAAAACTCCAGAAAGCAGAACCACAGTCATCCTTGAAAAGCACTGTAGTGGAAACAAAGGGTTTGCTGCAGCTGTCAAAACATGGCAGTATGGTCAAGAACAGGATGGATGTAGAGTGGTCTGAACTGCTTCTCCTCCAAGGAGAGAGTCGTAGATTGAGTGTGCTGCACTGCTGCACAAGGTCAGGATCCACGAAGTTTGAACCACCCTGTGAGCAGAGGTTGACTGCACAACTGCACTGCTCCTCAGAGCTGTACTACTTGCAGGCAAAGCCTGTAAATCAGCACATTTCTCTCAGTTATGAAGCTATTTCTAATAAATGTGTGTAACCAGATCCATGTTTGCTCTTTATAGTACCAAGTCATGTTGAGAACTGACCAAGGATCCGAGAAGGGCTCAACCTTCAAAACCCAGTACCAACTGAGCTGAAATTAAACCTGTTTTGTTTTGTTTACTACAGAATAAGCCAACCTCAGTTTATGTACTGTTTATTTTGAATTAAAAATAAACTGCTCTTCAAGCACATGCCAGATATTATGTATGTGAATGTTGCCAAGCTTGGACTATAACTTATACTTGTGTCCAAATTACAAGTGTATGCCTATATACATGGGGATATGTGCACATGCATGTCACACAATGCTTGTTCTTTACTGTTGGACTATTCTTGTACCATTTTACTATTTATTGTATTATTCTTGAAGAAAAAAGGTAGCAATCCAGTACCTGCTTATTTCATCCAAGCACAGTACTTTGTTTTTCACAGTAACAGAATAACTCAGCATTCCTGAAAAGCCAGTGGCTTTCAAGCTGTTTGTCAGAGGCCCTAGTAGGTCTTGGCTGCCCTCCTGCTCCTTTTAGCAGAAGAACAAGGAGGACTAGTGGCTATGCCTGACTAAATCCCACTGTCTCTTTTGCCTCTTTTTTGCCCTGTGGCAGTGTTCTTTTACATAGACTCCAGTATTTTAGCTTAAAAACAGCAAGGCATGTTCCATTTCCCTGCTCAAGGAGACAGAAAAAGTCAACAAAACAACCCCAGTAGATAATTTTCATTTATCTACTTTTGAAATAGGAAAAAAAATTAAAAAACCAAAAACCAAGCCCAAATAAAGAATGGGATTCCTCCTGTTACAAACCCCAGTAAGTTAATCTACAAAAACTTTGAAGACGAAAAATACGTTGTAAAACAAACACAGTACATAACTTTTCCTATATAAGAAACTAGACAAACATTAAAATAGTTAAGTCTTTAAAAAGGGCAAAATTCTGCAAAAAAAAAAATTTACTCAACACTACTAAGGTTAGACTACACATTATGCCAATGCATTCAATTGCACAATTTTTGCAACATGACAATGGTCTGGGGTGTGTATGTGCAGGTGTTTATGTCTATTTGAGGGAAACAGTGCAAGAATACTAAGAGTGACCGTTGCCATTTCAAAGGAATATTTCAGAAATAATCAAACAAAACCCCTACAAATACCAGTACACATCTCAAATACTGCAAGTCACATTCTACAGCCCTTGACATTAAAAAAAAAGAAAAGAAAAAGCCAGCAGAATTAATTCAAGTACATTTGGAGTCAGTCCCTTGTGAACAACTGTTGTTTGCACTTTAGCTGCAGTGAAGGTGGACAGAGCTCCCCAAAAGACACAGAAGTGAGTGCATCTTCCCCAGCCCCGCAGAGTGAGTAAGTCTGAGTTGAGGTACAATTATCTGTGGTTTGCTCAACATTGCAGATGCCAAAACTTGAATGAAAAATTATGCTTGAAAAACACTTTGAAGAAAATGACATAAAATAATCTCTTAAAATGAGAAGCTAGTTTTGTGTAGTCTTTTTGGTACGTAATCCTGTCAGGATGACAAGCATGGCACTCCTTCCCAAATTACGTTTGCCTTGGAGCTAATAACAATAAAGAAACCTTTACATTTTCCTGGTCGTCTTTCTGACCTGACGTACCCTTTCCCATGAGCCTTGATCCACCACCCAGAAAAACCAGCAGCTATCACACCCCAGCTGAAATGTACATCGCTTCTTCACAACTTGTGTTCCATAGGAAAAGCACTTCCCTCTCCACGTTTCACTTGTCCTTTGAAAATAACAGTGGGGAAATCTGCTGCCGGAGTAGTTAAAGCCTGGTGAATTCCCTGTGGTGCTGCAAGTCCCCTATGCTCTCGTAGTCGTTCTCTCCTGAAAGAGCAGTGTGGTTTGTGGTGGGCACCGACAAGGTCCTGTCTTCCTCTTGGCTCACTGACCGGATAGCTTCATAGTCCGGCTCCAGCTCCCCGTTTGGTCTGTCCGCTGACTGAGGCACAGTGGTGGAATTTAGGGTGTTTTCAAAGTCCTTCACACTTGCATAGAGGCCACTGCAAATAGACGGGGACCTCTGAGATGCAATTTCTTGAATGCAGGTGTAAGGAGAATCCAGTGCCTTGATGGCCTGTCCCGGCTTACTCACCGATGAGTACATGGCTGAGATCTAGGAAAAGGAGACACCTGCTGAGTATGGAGCATGGCATTGTGCAGCAGTCTGTACCCTTGTACTACAAGGATGTTGGTTATTTAAGAAAAGACAGGATCTTCTGATGAAAAGATACCCATTCTAAAAGGATAGGATTTTTTCCTTGGAAAAAAACCCCAACTATTTCGTACAAATCCTTCCTTTTCTAACATGCATTTATAGATCGGTTTTCTTTCAAATAAAGAATGCTTTATAAAATAAGTTTATAAATGTAGAACTTCCTTGAATATGAAACTCTGGTGAGGGAATTAGAATTGGGCAAAATGGAATGGCTTTTTGAGCAGGAGTTCTTGCAAGTTTTATTGTGGTTCTGGAGTCAATTTGGATTCAACAGGGAGAGAGGCATCAAAGGGAGGATCAGATTGAACTGCTGTAATGTAGGAGAAGGATGCTGTCTGATCCTTAGGGCTTTAAAAATTATTATTGTTATTAAAATTATTATTTTTAAGTTTATAATTATTTTAAATTTATAATTATTTTAAATTTTAAATTTATGATAATTTAAAAAGTATTATTTTTAATGGTAGTGGCTACTTTTATGCTTTTAGAGACACTGCAATAGAAGAATAGTTAATTGTTTTAATAGGTAGGACTAAATAGGCACCAACACATGTGAAGACAACATTAAAAATCTGCAGATAAATTACTCACAGCAGATAATAGCAAGTAGTGCCAGTACTGATATGAAAGGTCTGCTCTGTTGACTACACTTTGCCTACAAAGAAGAGCTGCTTCTCAGGCATTGAGTATGTGAATGCCTGGAGACTGAATCCTCTCAGCTGTAAACAGCAGAAAGGGAGCCAGCATTTAATTCCTAACTAAAAATTTCCTCTGGTGAGGTGGTACACTTCAACAAGTGCATGAAAGTGGCCCTTCATGAAAAGGGGTGAGGAGAAGCCCACACCCACACATGTCCCTCTGCTCAGGGATTACCTGGGCTGTTGCCAGCACAGGAATCAGTCTTAATTCCCTCTCCCGGGCCAAATGGATACTAGCCCTTGCACAAGACAGATGGCTGAAATTCCCTGCACAGCTTCTCTGGTACCCAATATCACAATGCAACATAGCTCTTCTATTATATTTGAACTCTTTCCCAAGCATGCAAAGCCATTCTGGGTTTGTATCAATCCAGTTAAAAGAGTAGATTAGCATGAAAATGTATTCTGGGATTTTGTGTGTGTGTATGTTTGTGTGGGGCTGGGTTTGGTTGGTTGATTTGTTGGTTGGGTTTTTTTTTTTTTGTTTTTTTTTTTTTTTTTGTTTTGGTTTTGGTTTTGAGTGTTTGGGGCTGGTTGGTTTTTGTTCATTTGTTTGTTTAGAGGGACATCATCTTGGAGATGGCAATACTTCTTACTTTTTACTGATTTCAGCTAACAAAAAATGGCTTGTCTGCTCATCTACACTTCAACTCTTCTCAGTATTAGATAACATTAACTCACTTCAAGATCAGGTTATTCATTAATGGCTGAGAATGCTTCTCCCAGCAGAAGGCATTAGCTCATTGCCAAATTTGTGTTTAGTTTTATGTCCAGAAAACATTTATAAATGGCATGGTTGCACTAGAGATGATCACAAACAGCGTTATTTATGTTTAACTTTTCTCTTTGTTTAACTCTCCTCCACTTATCTGACCAACAGACAGTTGGCCATAAAGAACAGTTTATGTTCCAGTGCTTTTATTGTACTTCAGTTTACTTCCTAGAGCCCCAAACTTTGCATGGGGAAGGTGGAGCATATGTTTCAAGAGACTGCTGGTTATTCTTCTTGAGGTCTTGTCATCCAAATCAAGAAATTATCCTAACAATCAACTAACTGTGGCCTCCTATTATTTTCTGACACCATTTTTAACCTATGGGCCTGATCCAGCCATATGTTAGAATACTTCTGATTTTAGGAATGGTTCTCTGCAGAGAACCTTGGGCTTTCCTTTTCCTTTCACACAAGTTTCACCTTTCTTAGATTCTGCTTAATCACACAGAGCTTATGCTAATTTCTGCCTAAAAATTGGTCTCTAGTTAGTTACTGAATTTCATGCAAGATACCTACCTCATCTTCTGTGAGAGATGGATCTTCCTCTCGAGACTTGTAAGACACTGAACTAAGCCTCTGTAAAAAAGGAAGAAAGAAAGAAAATAAAAGGCTCATTACCCATCAACAGTGTGAAATCTATAACAAAACCCTCCCATTATAATAAATACATTATATTTTATGGTCATTTGCTCTCAAGTTCCATTATACATAGCTAATACCCCCACTATTCAGAGTACTTCTCTGGAGATAACAGCCCTGAGGTTAGTAAAACTTTTTAATGTATCTGCTTTTGTCCTGACCTGAAAAGGGTAAAAATAATGTAATGGTTAAAACAAATGCTGTACCACTGTATCCCTGCCTTTACACCTCTTATGAAGTATCTGCAGAGGCTTCTGAACAATTAAAGTCAGCTGTTGTGATACACCAGTTGCCCTTTCACAGGGTTTTCAGATACGCTTTTAGATGACAAAAGAACAATACTCAGCTGACACCTTCTGGATGATTGCTACCCTTCATTCTGTAGATCCTGGACGTGCTGCATGGGAGAGCTGTGTCCTCCACCCCTGGAATGCAGTTCCTGTGCAGACGTGCTCAGCAGCCTGGCCTCACAACCACTCAGACCTGCTGCAGCCACCCTGAGCTGGAGTCAGGTCACACAGCAGAGTCACTGAAGGATGGAGGGCTAGGTTTGGTATCAAGTCTAATTTAAGCATCTAAAGTGTTCTGTGTAAAACAGGTCATGAAACATCAGGGGAAAAGCATTTTGTTCTTGTGAAAAATGCCTTTGGACCTTTACAACAACAAAGACCCTGCTGCTGCACAGCAGCTGTGGGATGCCTCCTCTCTGGGCCAAGAAGGTTTTGCTGGACTCCTGCTCCACAGCGATTCAGAGGAAGCCATGCAGTATTGTAAGAGGCTGTATTTTGGACTTTCACACAACTTCTCCAACTAAAATACTTCATACCACCTCCAGTGCAAGCCAACATGTAGGACTAGAGCTATTTTAACACAGTCAATAAAATACCACTTCCAGGCACACAACTTGCTTGGTTTTTTTTTATTTTTTTTTTTTTTTCCCCTCAGAGACTCATTGTGATAGATTATTTCCTCCTTCCATCTTTTTGTTATTTTTACTTCTGGTAAATACCAAACTTCAGGTTCCTGGGCACTTCTGACAGACCCTGGCCCAAAGCACACTGAAGTTCTGCCTGCTGCACCTGAAGAGCTTCCCTTACACCAACCAACTCCCTCACTTCTTTCTCACTGACTGGAGAACAGTGCTCTTTAATCTATGATTTGTTTGCTCTTGAAAAAACCAACCAAGCAACCAAAAAAAAAAAAAAAAAAAAAGCAAAAGAAAAAAGGAAAAATTCAAATATATATTTTGGCCTTGTATTAAATCTGCTTCACTACAGCAACTTGCTTTAGTCTTTCCTATCTGCATCTTTTTCTGCTGGGGAGTAAGCTACTAATTTCATCCTCACACATTAAAACAAGCACGTGCTCATAAAATTCTTCAGTGATTTTTCTGTCATCAGTGTGTCTATAAGCACCATGTGTCAGGACCCCTTCTACAGTTTCCCACTCAAGTACTGATAAATACCCCAGGCTGTTTGCCATCCTGTGCTGTTCCCCTGACACAGCATTCTTTCTTCTAAATGTGAAGCTTGTGACACATCCGTTTTGGAGGACATTGTTATCTTAAAATCTTAAGATTTTAAATGGGAAACTTAAATTCCACTGGCCCCTAAATATTTCGTACCTAGCAACATTTTAAACAATGCTGAAACCTCAACAGTAACAACACAAACCACACATGTCCTTATTTGCCTTCTGCTTTCCTTTCATTCCTTGACAGCACTTGATAATTTGCTCCTTGGCTCAGCTGCTGCTCCTGACATGGGCAAAAGAACAAGAACATTCTCCTCTGGTGCATTTTTAAGAGATGTTTTGCTTATCCTCAGATTGTTCAAAGCTGAAATCAGATGGCAGCAGACAAACGGACACACAGATAGCACTTCTACCAGTGCTCGCTCGCTCTGGAAAGACCTGGGTGAAAAAGGAGATCCATACTCCCTTTTTAAATAAAAGAAAGAACTAAAGAAATCTATTCTGGTTTTTCAGTATTATTAGAAGAATTATGTTCAAGGTTTTGTAGGTGTTAGAGGCCTGTAAGAGGCCTTGTGTTATTAAAGGTGTCTTTCTTCACCAAGTCTTTCCAAAGGATTTGGCTGGGTCAGAGCCGAAAACCAGTTTAGTTAAATTTTCATCCATTATTTCACATCTGGCTCTTAAAAGGTGCCTTTCTAGTTTTCATGCAGTTATATACAGGAATGGTCTCTGGCTTGGTCCACCTAATTCTCTCCCAGACTGGAGTGCTTCAGGGACTGGCATGGGCTGGGGATCACGCTGGCTGCCCTCTTTTAGATGGTGAGACTGAAAGAGCTTGGACACAGTCTGCTCTCTCTGCTGGCAGGTACAAGCCTTGGTTACACAGGTGCCTCCCTGCCAGTCCCTTCTGTGTGCCCTCGTTACAGTGATGGAGACTTGCATGATGTACACACAACCTCTGTCTTCATCAGGGCCAGAGAAGGTTGAAGAGTTTGGGATACAGATGTCATGCTAAACAAAGAGCTAAGTAGACTCACAGAAAGGAAGCAAAACCAGAAACACCTATGGAGTCTAACTAAAAGGGTTATCAGTGTAACATACATTTCCATGAACATCTTGGTTTTGCTTGCCACATCAAAAGAAACAGGCGTTGCTCTGCATTGCTTGAAGCAGCAAAATACAGGGAAAAACTATCATCATCACAACAGAAAAACAATCCCACAGCCCCCTCCCCACACAACGGCAACAATAACGACATTTATATATTCCATCAATTACCATCTCCAGCTCTGCTGCAGCTGCAGCTCTCAAGGACAGGACAGGCACACACCTCGATGCATAATGCATGTACCCAGCAGCGCGCACGGCAATGATCTGATGCTGCCCAAGATTTAACTCAGGGTGGCTTCAGCTCTGAATAAATTTTAATTAGACAAACACCTTTTTTTCCGGCACTTAGGGGACTGCATGTGTCATCTCTTGATTAATCCTTCAAAACCTGAACCATTTTAATCAATTCCCACTCCTGGCAGTTACTGACGCTGCAGACACGGTGTGCTGGGGAGCTACAGAGCAGCAAAGGCTTTTCCTTTGTATTGGTGCCTGGGAAATACAATTACTTTCTGCTAGTCTTTTCACACCTGGTAGGAAAAATATCACTTTTACACTAAGCTGTTTATCTAAAAGTCTAATTAGAAATTACTTATGGCTGGAATGTGGGAGGGGGCAATGTTGCTGGATTATTGTTGACAGTCACATCTTAATTTTTTACTTAATGAGATCATTGTTGTAAAAATGTGCAATGAAGAGTCTAGCTAAATAATTTTTATACTGCAAGAAGTCTTCATTTTATTCATTTGGGCTATATTGTGCCTTACAAGTTACATGGTTAGTTATTTATTTAACAAGATACTCTTCTGCCTTCTTCCTGGATTACTGAAGTTCTTCAAATAAGAGAACAACCAGAAACATGTAACAATACCTCAGCTCTGCTGTGATTTTTACATGAATATTTACATTTAAAAGTCACATTGCATCTTAAAAACTTTCTTGAAATTTTCATCAATACCTACCTAATATTATTTGATGACTTGGACACCAGAAACCTGCTAAACCTACAGTTCTTTCATTCACAATTAATAAGAAGATATCTAAACATTCTGAAAAATGCAAACTCAACAATTTATGAAAAGTCTCTACTATGATCTGAAAGCATCCTTAAAATGTCTTCTGATAAAAAACTACGAATGGGAAAAGAAACTGTAGAAAATGTCATGATTTTGTATTTCAAGGAATTCACCACAACTCGTTCCTAGTGAGGAAGCATAAGCTGCTGAGAAAACTTCATTTTTGGCTGTGATTTCAGCACTTAGAAATTCCTTACACTCTGTTTATACGTGATATACAGAATTTGACAAATATAAAAGCGTGCAGCTGCAGTCTCTCTCTCTTTCTATCCCTCTCTCCTACATCAAAAGACAAAGTGAGTGCCCAACACTTGCACAGCTAAGTCAAGGTGGACCAATGGAAGAGGCACATCTAAAGTAAGGACATCCACCAAGGATGCCCCGCTCTCCTTTTTGTAAATTGCAGTTTCATTAGGGAAAAAAAGAAGAGGGGGCTTCAGAACAATATATAGATGGTGACAGAGATACTGCATGCCCTTTGTAATAGCTTCCACAAGTATAATACCATCAAACAAAGAAGCAGAAGCCTCCTATGCAATTCCTGGATAATATTTTGGGAAAAGCCTTATGTAGTGCATAGCTGCAACAACAGAAAATACAGGCAGCAATAGAATGAGCATATAGCTCTAACACACAGATTCTACTATACACTATAATATTTCTATTTACAGTCTTGCTTCATCTTGAGTGGGCTTTTTTCTTGTTTTTTTTTTTTTGTTACTGAAAAATAAAATCCTCTCCCACCATATGTTCTCAATCATTATTTGGCTGTTTGATGAGGACAAATATTTTCAGTATTTACCTTTTCTGGTTTACTCGCTCCTTCTGTCACTTCTTCTTCCACTTCTTTTTCTTGCACATTTTCATTTTCATCAAGAAGTTTCATGGGTACTGGAGGGGGAAGCTCATCCTCTACATCTGGTATGTTGTCAAGAGGACTTTCTGAATTTGCACTTTGGCGACTCTTCTTATTTCGGTCAACAGATGCATATTCTGCTGACTCAATTCTGCACTCAGGAATCTGATTCTGACCTTCAGAAACTGTCAGTGAAGCCTTTGATTTGCTGTTAGAGTTCCCTTCCATGCTGGCTACTGCTCCAACATCTTTAATTTCCTTCACAGTTTCATACAAGCAGTCTTCAACTATGTTCTCCTGAGAGGAACTGTCTTTCAAGACTTCATAAGGCCCTTCCATTCCAAGACCTTGATCATTTTCTGCATTTCTAGATGAGATTATAGTTTCCATGGGGTTGTTAGGCGGAATACTGGGTAGTTCCCGGCTCTGGTGACACTTTATAGACTTTCCAAGACCATCCTGTTGATCTAGTAGATCAGATGTCTGTACTTCTTCATAAGGCTGGATACAGGCAGCTGTACTGTCCTCAGAAAGAACTAAAGAAAATTACAGAGAAGTATTACCAACAAAGGCATAACTAAAAGGTGTGATTTGTACTCTCTACATCACTTTGTTTTTGTGACATGCTGGAAAGGGTAAATGACGCTAATGCCTGGAAATGCCTGGTGATTAACGTGCTTTTTGCTTATCAAAACGTTTCAGTTACAGACATTTCTGCACTCTACTGGTAAAATATCTTTCTCACAACATCTAAAACAGTCTGTACACCCCCAAGTCACATTATATGGCAACAGCATTCACTGTCAGAACAGGGGGTGGGAGGTTAGCTGTGCATGGATATTCAGCTGCCTTGTACTCAGTTTCACTGAATGATTACAGAGTGCTCAGCAGTCTCAGATGGGAAACAGGTGGGAGGCCTCAAACCAAGTGCCTTAAAAAATCCTCGTTAGATTTTCCTCTTTGCATTTCCCCATTCTTTGGAATCAAAAGGAAAGCATTCCTTCTTCCTCCCCACCATCCTTCAGCTTGTTTAACATGCTGGTCCAATTCTGGTTGGAATTGCACTTCGCTCAGCTCTCCCTGCACGCCACAGCAGAAGCTCCTCACGGAGAGCTGAGCCATGCTTCTCTTAGTCTCGCAGCACATAATGTTGGTTGACAACCTACTAACGAGCTGGCCATATGCACAAGAGAGAAGACTAGACTTCAGGAGGTAGTGTCAGGCAGAACATGTTGTTTCAGGTCCCAGAAGTGGGCCACATGTCATTGTCACTAGAGGGTATTAGGGACTGAAGTGTATGGGGCTTCTCATCTTACACCGCACGTGTGACATTTGCATGCATTTGTGGACACATACAAGCATGTTTCAAGCATGGTAGATAACTTTATCTCACACTATTTCTTTAAAAAATCATTTCTGAACAGCTTTACTTTTCCTAGCACAGTTCCTAAGGCACTATCTCAACAAAAACAACCCATTCTTCTGTGTTCTTCAGTGTATTTGACATGGTGACAGAAGGGTTGCCAATGCCCTTGATTTGGTGGTTGCCATGGACGTTGCTTTCTCTTCTGTTCAGGGCATGCAGACACAGTCAGCACCTGCAGGGAGCCATACCCTGACTGCAAAACTCAGGACAGAGCTGGAGGTGTGAGATGATAATCACTGAATGGGAGATGGGAGTTTTCCCTTTCTGGTCCTTGATTCTAGAGATTTCTGTGCTGTGCTGAGCACCCTTACAGAACCCAGAAAGCACACACTCCATTCAGGCTGGAGGGGATAACCAAAAGCAGTGAGAGCTCAGGTTTCTCTATTTTTATGGTTATGGGTGGTAGAACAGAAGGGGTTGGTGTAGCTGAAGGGTTGGCATAGATAAGACAATGCTGGCAGGTTGGACAAAGGAAAAAAAACACAGCATTTGATGGTTCTTCTTCCATAGCCCTGCCCCTGCTCAAAAAGCTAGCAGAAACAGTAATAAAAAGAACTATTAACAAAAAGTGCATAAAGTATAAGTAAAAAATTAAAGCACAGGGGTTCCTGTTATTCAGAAGGGCTGTTATGCAGAGTATAAGCTGAGTATAATATCAGACAGTCTGAAAACTGTCTGCTGGTTGACAGCACACCTTTTAGCAGCAGCTCTGACAGCTGCACATGTGGTGACTCATGGCAGAAGAAATACTTCCATTCTGCAGGGCTTTGCTCTGCACATCAAGTCCTTCAGGGAACCACACACCTACATACACAACAAGCCAATGGATGGGAACAGCAATTAGCTGCAAAAACAAAGTTTAAAGATTACTTTGGATACTTGTCTCTAAGGGGCAAAGTCTCAATAGCTTAGCCTCTGCTTGCAGGAGATGAGGAGAGAGCTCTAAGTTGGAGCACAGCCCCTGGTGTTGGTGTTAGTGTGAAGACAACAGTTGGCTCCCAGTGGCTCTGAGCTGAGAGTGAGTTTATTTTTAGGTGCAGCTGAGTAAAATATTTTCCAGTGATACTTCAGGGTGAATCATTTTGAGTGTTCAGCAAAGCAAAGACTAAGGAAAAAAAAAAAGGAAGCCTATTTATGTTGCCTGTTTTCTAAAATATGAAAATATAAGTGACAGCACAGCACAGGACTGTGACCTAAAGCTGTAATCCCTGGAGGAGGACCTGAAATATGTCCACATCCTCCTGGAGCACTTTTGAAACTCTAAGGCGCAGCTTCATCTTCTGGTTTTATCCCAGTTCCACAGCTTACCAAGATTAGGGAAGGTCCCATTCTCTGCCTGATCACCTGGTCAATCTGCAGGTATGGCTTGGTGACCCAGACCTGGTGGCCCAGGAGAGGACCTCAGCACCTCCTCCCAGTGCTGGCTGGTGTGGAGGACTGGGAGCAGCAGCTGTACCAGAGCATGCCCAGGAGTGGAGTGGAGATGCAGCCTAAACCACCCGAATCTCCATGAGATGATCATCTCCACTGACCTCCCAGCGAGGCAAACTACTCCATGGCATTTTTTACCTTGGTTGTAAGTTCTGTGTGATCTGGTGTCAGACCTGCAGAGGCGTGCAGAGTATTCTGACACATGCCTTGCCTGTGTGCTTGGGAAGCCGATGGCTAGAAACCTGAGGGATGCACTGGGATGGGGCCGCTGGCTCATCCCACCCGCAGGGGCTGCCATACTTACCCTCGCCATTGCTGAGGGCTCCGTTCTGTTCACTGTTCGGGGGAGGCTCCGTGACCGAGCTCGTGATGGAATGGCTGAACACCTCCTTCTCGGAAGGCTGCAACACAGACCAGGGACCGCTGGTCAGAATGAACCTTCACATGAACAAACAATTTCATTCTCATCTCCGGAGCTCTGACCCACAGGTATTATTGGCAGGAGAAGCAAACCATGCCAACTAGATTCAAAGATTTAAGTGTCTGTGTTTACAGATGTTAAAAAGAAATAAGTGCAAAGATGTCCAGAGTGATGTCCTTTTCAAGCTTTATGGTAATAGACATTACTATGGCTTTAACCCGTGAGAAGACAGCATCTGACAAAGGGTACACTGCCTTGGGCTGCAAATGGAGTGAGGGGAAGGCTGGAGTGCAGTGGTGGCAGAACAGGCACTGAGAAAGTGCAGATTATCAGGATCTACACAAATTTTCCTCCTCTTCCCCCCTCTGCAACTTTTAAAGTTTCCCATGGTCAACCATCTCGAAATTCCTGAGCTATTCTCTAATCTGTTGTATTTTGCAAGGAGCTTGGTACAAACCAACCACAAGACAGACACAAGCTGCCAGAAATAAATACTCACCACATTCATCAGATTTTCATGATCTCCATTCTGACTTTTGGCCTTCTTTTCCCTTAATGAAAAAGGCACATGAACTTTTACTACAAATTATGCCAATATACAAACACCAATCATTCACAGACCTTACACTCCTGCAGGGAACAGAACTGCGATTCACAATAATACTGAAAATGGAATAACTGAAAATTGTTACAGGAATTGGTGTGACCTCTGTGTAAAAACACCATTGAGGCAGAATGGTGATAAACATAACTGAAGAGGTACAACAAACACACAAAACTCTCCTTCTCACTCAATGTAAGATCACAGTGAGAAGTGACTGATGGTTATTACAATATAGTACAAATAATTATGTAGAGACAGGACATGGGGGAATGGCTTCAAACTGAAAGGGAGTAGGTTTAGATTAAATATTAGGAAAAAATTCTTTACTGTGAGGGTGGTGAGACACTGGAACAAATTGCTCCAAGAAGCAACTACTGGTGGATGCCCCATCCCTGGCAGTGTTCAAGGCCAGGCTGGATGGGGCTCTGAGCAATCTGGTCTAGTGAAACGTGTCCCTGTCCATGACAGGGAACTAGATGATCTTTAAAGTCCCTTCCAACCCAGGCCATTCTATGGTTCCATGATAATAGAAATATTATTCTTCTATTTAATAATATCTGAAATTCTCAGATATACATTCTGGTTACAGACTACTTAGGAAGTCCCCTAAACTGTGTCAGAAAAAAAGTGTGTATCCTATGAGGAATTAGAAAAGGCCAACAAAATCCAGATAACTAAAAATGCTAGTCAAATTGATAATAAGCATGAGCAGTTCAAAAAGGCATACAAATTTCACAGCAGCAGAGGACTACAGTTTTAAAGGAATTCCACTTCCCTGGGTCCTTCATAGGAGTCTAAGTATGGATCACATTTCCAGTTTTTACCATTTGGGAAATATAGCTCTTGTTCAGAAATACTGCAATAAAGTATGAGCTTAAAATAATGTTAGTCCTTCCCCTAGATGAAAATTCAAATAAAAAGGTGAGAAAATATTGACAATATGAAATTTTTGCTTCTTCTAAAGTCTGCAGTGAACTGTACTTCCATATCAGCAACTGTTAAAATTCTACCTAATTGGGAAGTAACAAAACAGCAAGTGAGCATGCACCAATGAAGAGCAGAGAAAGTTAAAAGCTGAATTTCCTCTCTGGAAGTTTTTCTGACTCTGATATTTTAGAAAGAGCAAATTTTATTCAGTTTTCTATGTCCTCATCCATTTTTGAAGAGTAAGCCAGGAAGAAATTCTGCACAATTGCATTTATGCATAAACAACCTGCCATACAGAATGACCTGAAACAGAAGATATTATGTCCAAACTAGCAACACAAGAATTTATTAAAAAACATCACCAGAATATTTCAGGCAATGTATCTCTGTAACTGTAAAGATTACTCAGTGGTTTGACCCATCTTTCTAGAGATGTTTCAAGGATTGGTGTGTTACAAAACATATTTGGGTTGGAAAAGGCCTTAAAGATGATACACAGTACCTAAAAGTAATGTTTGTGGGCTAAAGAATATTTAAAATAGACTTTTTACTTTTAAATAAATGTAAAAAATTCTACTATTTTTTACACAGATATCACAGCAAACTGTGACAATAAGAAGATACTGAAGTGTCAACTTACAATTTACAAAAGTGTTTCTCCTGAATCACATGAAATTACACGTTCTAACTTAGGCTTTTTAGGCTTTCAACCAACTTTGGGACCTGTTTTTGCCCACAACTGGTTTTTTGCATGGTGGGCTTTAGATAAATCCTGCTGAAAAACAAACTCTTCCACTGTAGACACATTTTGTGCCAATACAGTGCATTTTATGGCCGCACAATTCCCTCAAAGGGTGGAGGGATGAAAGCACATGCTCCTTACAGACATATGCATCCAAACTGCAGATTTTGCTGCTGTCCTGGATTTTCCCCCCATATACAATATGGACCACAGCAGTCCCACTCCTCATAGTGAAGGGTCTGACTGCTTTGCCTGTGGAAGGGCACCATGGACAGACTGCAGGCTGCCCAGCTTCTCTGTGCAGTCAGCAGGGCTCAGCTTACATGTCATGAAGGAGCCTTGAAACATGCATAAACAAAGCCAGTAGAAGTGCCTCTATGGGTGAAATTGAATCCTCTTATGGAGAAGAAAATAAGGATAAGGCATAAGGCATTAATTAGTACCACTGTTTGATCCTTACTCATTTTTGCATGAAAGGCAGGAGCAATGCTATATTCCCTATGCTTCAGGAATGGCCACAGCAAAGCTGAAGTACATAATCACTTCCCTTTCCTTTTTGCCTAGACTTTTTTTGGTCCTGTTTAGCCCACCTGACGTTCTCAGTTTCAGCTTAGGGGTGTGATTTGCTAACACTCAGTGTCTACTTGGGCTCCAGGCTTCTGCTTAGGGGAAACCACTGAATAAACACAATTGTGTATTTCCTTCACAGCAAAAGAAAAATAGAATTAGATTTTAGAATGAATAGAACTGTTCAAACTGAAGTTTGCTTTGAAAAAGGTACCTTTCTTTTTTAATTTCTGTACCTCAGTCCTAAGTATTTCCTGCTAACTATTTATACATGAAGCTATGTCCAAAGTGAACCATTAAGCCCTAGAGCCTTACCCATTGCAGCTGGAGCAAAGGAAGATGAGGAAGGTGAGGAACAAGAGTGTTGTCATGGCTGCCAAACTTCCCCACAGGATTACGTGGATCTGTCCAGTGCCTAAAAAAACACCCTCTAGCCCCATGGTACTAGCAGGAGCTGGTATCACTTGGGGTTGAAGAAGTTACTCCTTGAAGAAGACTGACATCTGTGCTGCATGCACCTTCTGTTTCTGCAGAAGGAAAGAAAAACACCATCAGACGTTAAGAGAAATTTTGAAGATAATGAATCTGACAGCTACAAGTCTGGCAGGAGAGATTATCAAATCCAGATCTTATGAAAACCAGTTTCAAGTACAAGCCAGCCAGCCAGCGAGATTTTCAGCTACATTTCTGACAGTTACATAGAACAGATTTGTCAAATATTAACACAAGCTGTTACCTATCTACAACCTCAATATTAATAAAAGGTAGTACAGCATCTCTGTACTTGGATCTTCAGGGAAAGATTTATAAATCTGCTTTGAGGGCCATAGTAATCTATTTTGTGGTTATATTTGCAAATTTCATTGAAAAGTGAGCTTTTGAAACCACCTACAACTTCTGCAAAGTTAACAAGCCAAAAAGAGAGCTGCAGCAAGCATTCACCTCCTCTCTCTCAGTCCCTCCTGCCTGCATGTAATTCGAGGCTTAAAGTGCAGTGACAAATAAACTAGGTAAGTCTTGAAAAGGAATACCACAAAAACCTTTCTCACAGCAGATAAGATCCAGTCTTATTTCTGTGTGACATGCTTATTTTCTTAATAGTATGTCTGGAGAGTAACAATACTGAACTTTCTTTTTTAGCTTCTCCCCACCTGAGTCTGAGAAAACAACAGAGCAAAGTAAACAGGGTGGTTTTTAAGAACCTGAATAAACACAACTTTTGCTACAGCACAGCAGCTCATGGGGAATACTCCTGGGTAAACCTTACTTGTGACATACAAGTTTTGGTACAGAATATATTCTAAAATTCTGTACATACATTTAATGCAATACATGGTTGACATGGCAAAATTAAAAAGAAGTTATTAATTCTTCACTGCTGAAGGTATCAATTCCTCCATAATTTGAGAACAGGTTATGCAAAGCCTATTTACAGGCTTTCAGGCTGACTTGATTGATAAAAACTGAAATAGAATGCAATGGCTAAGAAATGAGCAGATGTATTTTGGGAATGAAAAAGTAGCACAAATATAAGATTGACAATGTCTAAAGCCACTAATTACTTGCTTTAATGCATATATTTTCTTTTTTTTTTTTGGTATAGGAAATATGCATGTACATATATTTATTTCTTTGCAGCAGAAGCATCCTTTGTAAAAACAAATTCAACTAGGTACTGATATTATACTTGTATACAAAAATATATCAGCATTTTGTTATTAAAATCTTACGAGAAAAGAAGATTTATTTCCAGAAAAAGGCCATTCAGATCAAAGTAAATCTGGTAAATCAGAGAAGATATCAGTTACACATAACAACTAAGTTAGGTGACTGGGTAGCTTGGGTAGCTCTTACAAGTAGTATTTCTCTTCCTGCATAAAATGGACTCATTAATTTCAACCATGAAGGAGCACTGAACACCTTCCAAGAAGAACCCTACTAATTTATCCACAGTGGATAAATGCTTTTTAAAAAAACTTTTCCCTTCAGATAATAATGGCATTGGATATAAACTGAAATGGGAAGAAACAAACAAAAGATAAGAAAAGCTGCTGATCCTGAAAAGACCAATTTCAAGGTGTAGCTAAATAATTTCAATTTGGGCAAGAAACAAGAAAGCCAGACATTATGCAACTTCTCCAAACCCCTAAATAGACAGGAAGAACAGGTGCCACAGATCTTGGCAAAGCACAAGCATCTTACTGGTAGTCTTGAGCACTGACACCCAAGAGCCAGCGCTCTTCAGCGGTGACCACTGCCAAGCAATGTGCCTCTCTGGTTATCTTGGCACAGCCTGGAAAATTAAACATTCAAAAGCAGTGGCAGATCACTCTAAAAATTATGTATACAGCAGATGACACAGCTCTGCCTCATCCCTATTTTAAAGCCCAGGTTGGGTTATTTCTACTGTGAGTCACAGTCATAGCACTGACTGTGAAACAGAGAGACCTTAAGGGAAACCAAATCAGGTTTAGTCAGGAGAAAACTTGGTGTAATGCCCACAAAGACCTCTGTGATGTCATGCAAGGCACTGTGCATTGGTATGGATTCCTGTAAAGGTGATGGAATGTCCTCATCTAGAAAACATTACAAAGCACACTGTGCTGGCTGCCTTAACTGGCTCCAAGCCCTTGTTAAGATGGTTGAATAGAAAGTACGAAAGTACTTCCCTTTAAAACTTTTATTTTTCATGAATTTTCAAAGACATTTTCTGCCCTGCTAAAACTTAGGAAAAAATATTTAAAAATATTTTCATTTCTTTTGTCCAATCCTTTTGCCTTCAAAACCCTCTCATTTTCTTTTTTCCTTTGAAAAAAGTGTTGAAATAAAAATGGAATGTAAAAACAAAGGAAACAGAACAAAATAATTTTTCATCATTTTTGTTGTCTTTTCTTCCATGGTTTTCCCCAAAATTAAAAAGAATGAAAAATGCAAATGAAAAAAGGTTTTTTTTTTTTTCAAATACTGTAATAAAGAAGAAAGATGGAAGGAAGTAGAGGGAGGGAGGGAGGGAGGGAGGAGAAGGAAGGAAGGAAATAAGGATTTAAAGTCTTTTTCTTAAAACAGAAACACATTTTTATTTTCTTTTAGAGCAGACACAAACCTGTCTTGAATGATATATAAATTATTTCTACTACTAAGTTCATAATTTTGTATCTACTCTGAAGTAGGATACTATACTCTCAGAAGACTAAGTAATGTAACTTAAACAAATACTGTAAGGAAAGTGGTTTTTAAAAATTCTAAATATATATTCTTAGGTTTCCAGGACTTTAAATAAAGATAATATTTAAGCTAAGAAAAGTTAAGGATACATGGGGAGCAGCCCCATGGAAAAGCTCTGTCTTTGAAGGCTTCAGTACAGAGTTAGGAAGTGTTGGTCTGAGCCAGAGCAGATGGAGCTCAGACTGAACTTCAAAAGGAGTGAGATCAGAAACAGTCAGTCAAGGAAGACCTCTGCGTGTGATGTCAGGAGTGAAGCACAAGACTGATGCTACACATGAGGCATCCTACCAGGCAGAAGTCAAATCAGCAAAGGGAATGACCAAGGCCAGAAGATGTAGTTAATTTACAGGAAACCAGCACAAAATGCTTTGACTATATGCTGAGAGAAAGAGGTCAGAAAAGCACAGACAAGCACAGTGGCACTTGAACCAGCAGAGGTGACTGCTGCAGACACCTGTGCAAGCAGAACAGAGAAATAACTAGGAACAGACTGATGACAGGTGAAGCCCTGAACGAAGGAAGCTGAGAAGGCAAAACGTGACAAGTGATTCCCCTTAGCTCCTTGAACAGAAGGAGTTTAGCATAAGTGCTAAAGGACCTAGAATCTGCTCAGCAGACATGACAACCAGAAGTAAATACAATTATAACACAAAAACATCTCAGCCTTCCAGCACCTAAAGGGGACTTAGAAGAAAACTAGTGAGGGACTTTATTTTTAAAGAGCATGTAGTGATGGAACAAGGGGGAGTGGCTTTAAACTGAGTAAGTTTAGACTAGATCTCAAAGGAAATTTTTTTACAGTGAGGGTGGTGAGGCACTGGAACAGGTTGCCCAGAGCAGTTGAGGATGCCCCATCCCTGGAAGTGTTAAACACCAGCTTGGATGGAGCTCTGAGCAACAGTGTCTAGTGAAAAGTGTCCCTGCCCTGACAGGTGAGTTGGAACTGGATGAACTTTAATGTCCCTTCCAACCCAGGCCATTCTATGATTCTAGGGTTCACCCTATGTGAACCCTTATCATGTGGTGACATCAGAGGGTGTGCTCCTTCTGTTTAATGACTCCCAAAAAAATGAGGCTGAAATAATATTCACCCAGGCTGGGGAATATTCCAGGAGAGCACTTGGAATGCTTGAAGCTGGACCAGCACCCATCAGCTGCCCCAAGTAGCCCTGGACAGAAACCTGGCGAAGACATACATTGAAAACACAACTGCCTGAACTCCCTCTGCTTCCACTACATGAATGCCTGGACATTAAAACATCAATGCCTAATACCTTGGATTTAGGAGATGCTCCAGAGGCTGGCTTTAAAGAGAAACTTATTTGAAATTATAACGATGGAACAACAAGCAGCTAATTTTTAAGAGCTTTCTGACAGCTGAAACGATTAACTCCTGCTTTTACAATAGAAAGTGATATTGTGCTGCCCTCTGGTGAATCTCTCCGTTTGGGGTCTGGGATTTGTGGCTCTTACGAGGGTGCTTCAGAGCTCGGTGCAAACTCTGCTGCTACAGATGGAGTTCAGTGGGGCCCTTCATCTGTCAGGCTCAAAACAGTCCTACCTACACCCCTGGAAGTCTGTCAGACTCAAGCAGTTCAACCATGCACACAGACACTGCTCAGACAGAATAGTGGTCAATGGAACTGTTTGGGGTTTTTAAAATGATTTTCCTGAGTGACAGCCCTTTAAAGATGAAGATTTCTTCCACTGTACCCTTTCCACAGAACTCTGCACACAAGTTGTTGGGGATGCTGAATTCTTAAAGAGAGTAACAGAGAAAAGCCTGGAACATGAGGGTAAGAAACCTGGCTATTTCATCTATGGCAAAAATCTAAACAATAGTCTGCATTCACATTTCAATGTCACTACCAGTTCAGAAACCTAATCTTTACACTATATTGGATAAAATTTCTTCTTCTTGTTGGAACTTCTTGCTTTTTAGACATCAATATTTGCCATTATTGAAATCCCTATGATAAATGATGCCTGTAGCTATTCCTCAAAATTGCACTTAAGTGCCCAATTATATTTGTGGTTTCAAAATGACAGATATTTTGTTGCATAACCCACGCTTTCATGGTGAATAATGTGTTATTTTTGCTTGCGACTATTGCAGGGACAAAGCAGAGCTGAGGCAGTTCAGCTTGACGTGATGATGAGGAGAATGCAATTTTGGTTCCAAAAAACCTGTATCTGGAGTGAAGCAGATAGGCTGCAACACTGGGGAGCACATGAAGGATAAATTTTAACTGGTGGGGAAGGTGCTGCAAAAGTTTGGCGTGAGACCTGAACACCTTTGAAGACTAGCATCCAAAAGACGCAGTGCACTTCAAGTCCAGGATATGGCCAGGATTTTCTGAGCAAAGTCCTGCCCGAGTTTATGGTGGCACATGCAAAGATTGTGTTTGTGATAGACAGATGCCACGCTTTGGTGTCCCAGCAGCGGATGGCAGCGTGTCCCTCTCCCACCACCTTCCCCTTGGCTTCTGCGTTTAGAGCAGTTCATTCACATCCTGCTGCAAAGAAGGCTCGGCCCACGCCTTCCAAAGGGAAAAGAGTGGGAAATGTCAACAGCTTCACCTCTCTGGGTTTCTTAATGAATTATAGATGGAGCACAGGCAAGAGACTAAGTTGTTCTGACAACTGAGCGACTTTGAATGTGAGAAGCCAAACGCGACAGGACAGGAGAGATTCAGGGAGGCTGCGGGATTGCGGCTCCCTGTCCGGGGCTGTCAGGCTGTGTGTGGCTAACGGGGGCACTGCCCAGGTGCTTCATGTGCTCACCCCCGAGCTCTGTCACGGGACTCCCTTGTGACCTGCTCATCTCCTACTGCTCTCTTTGCCCTGCCACCCCTCTGGCTCCCAGTGCTCTCAGTTATCCACTGGTAAACTGCAAAACAGATCAGGGAGATGAGATGGTTTGGAAGATCCCCTCCTCCCCACAGCAGGCCTGGCAAAAAGTGGAGACAGTGGGAAAGAGGGCTGGAATTTTTATCTGAGATTTTTATTACTCTGGTAGCAATCCCCCAGAGAGCTGTATTAAACCAGAAGATGGGGAAGTACAAGATATGTGGACCCACAAACTGAGACAGGGGTTGAGAAGTATGAAGTAATGTCTTGTCGACATCCAGCTGCAAATGCTGTCATTCAACCACAAACCAGACCAGAAACCTGGGCTGCAACAAACAGGCAACAGCAGGAATTGTCCTGCACGTGTGACTAACACCTCTCAATGTCAGAGCCTTTAATCTGTTCCTCTAAATCCTGAAAATACACCTTCTCTATGAAGATAGCAACCTACAGGAGACCAGAGGATTTACCTTACTCTCACTGCAACTTCAGACCCAGCAGGCAGAGTACATCTCCAAGGGCACAAAGACAGAGCACACCCCTTGTATGTGACACCCTCAAGGCCACCCTAAAGAAAACATCTGAAGGCAGGCAATCCACAACTCCTGTACCCATAACACCAAAATACCTCGTTCAGAGAAGGGGGCGGACATGGCAGATGCACTTTGCTCAGCCCATAACCATTTCCATGTCAGGACTGTTCTCTGCATATAAGTACCATGATGCTGGCAGGAAAATGTCATTTGTGCTCCTGAAACAGCCCTTAAGTGTAGCACTATGCTGACCTGAGTTAAAATGAAATCAAAGCACCCTTCCTTCACCCAGACAACTCCTTTAAACCTCTTGATTTTAAAATTAAATGTGCTTTCTGACCTTTTTCACTATGTGGCCTAACCAGGCTTTAACTGCAGAGTAGCTGGAGGCAGCTCGAGTGTCTCCTTTCTGTAACTTGCCACAGTTGGTGGATTCCTGACAGCATAACCCAGTAAGGCATTACACACATATTTTATTACATCATTCATGCATTTGTTCTTTTGTGGGCAAAACACTTGGGTCAAACTCTTCATAGGTATCTCCTACTGCAAGTCCTGCTTTGGAGCCTGTCTGCAGAAGCTGCTGGGAGTTGTGCTTTAATGAACATTAAGGTTGGGTCCACTGCAGTAAATGAAGCATGTTGGAGATAATTGTCTTGTGCAGCCCAAGCCCACAATCTCATACTCTCCTATCCTCCACAGAATGGGGGTTTTATTATCTTCCAGGAGTGGTTCCTGACCAGAGCTAACTCCTGAATGGTGCATGGGATTGGTTTTGGGAAAGAGCCTTTTGACTGCAGCCTAAATAATGCTTCAGGCTGTTCTAACTTGGTAAAACCGTATCTTTTGTGTTTCAGGCTGAGCCTCTGGTAACAGTGGATCCTTTGGACCTTAATCCCCCCATACTAGAGTTCCTTCTCTTCTCTCAGTACTTCTCCACACAGGACATGCCCAGCTTTTTATCCATTCTCCTATTTCTCTGTCAGTTCCCAGTCCTGTTTGCTGCCTGAGGCAACCACTCTCTGCTACAGATGTAATGTAGCACACTACATTAAAATATCGAAATAGGAATAAGTATGCATGAGAACCTAATAAAATAAATACAAAGATGTCAAAATTTTATCAAAAAGAGACATTTCAGATAATTCTCAGGCATTAAAACAGATGCCACACTAAAACAGATGCTACTGTGGAACAGCCTGAATACACAAATGTGATTCTTGCTTCACACTGGTATTAACTGCAATTAAATGCTTCTGGAGACAGTAGGTGACAGGATTGCTGTTTGGACTGAGGTGCTGCTTGCAGAACATTTCCTAACACCACAGTGTTACTGGAGTCAAGACTGTGAAGTTGCTTCAAAGGCACTTAAAAACATTGTAAAACGTATTTGTAATTGGTCGAATTGCTGTTTCTGCATCTGCAATGGTTTCTTTTGACTTCTAGCTGTCTAAATATAGATCCAGTACTGAACTACACGAACATTAAGACCAAGATCACCTTTCTCATGCAGTACCTAGTTCATTTTGCTTTTAGGGTTCCTATGCACTAAATCAGGACAAATATTTTCCTACAACAGGTTAAAGCTCTTCTGGTGGTGCAGTTGTGTTTTGAGCTGCTTGGCTTGGCAGTGCCCTTTTACAAGAACAGTTCAAGACAGACTCATCTTATCCCAAGCTGTGAAGACCAGATGTGCACATAATGAAGGCCTGGTCCTGAAAGCCTGATGCTGGAAGGAATTACTGACATGGATTGAGCTGCTCTTGCAGGCTGTCAGACGAGCCTTGCAGAGACTGTGCATGCCATAAGCCTTCAAAATAGCTCATGATTCTGCTTTGTCAAGCAGCAGAATAATGAGGATCTGATCTAATGTACCTGTACCTACTTCTTCAGAAATCATGGCTGGTTTATCAAAGCATGTGTGTGCTCTATAATGCAAAACCAGATCTAAGAAAAACCGAACAGTCCCAAACCACTGGTCACTTTTAACCCCTTCTAAGCCTTAATATCCTCTAGAGAGACACCAAGTCTCCCTGAACCCATCTATCTATGGCACTGCAGAAAAATTAAAAAGCCTCTTGCAGCAGCAAAGGCTGATCCCTGCCACAATCTGCATTCATACGCCAAGCAACTCATTCAAGCCTTGTCAGACCATGTCACCTCAAGGTCAATGTATTCAAAGTTGACCTGACTTCTCCCGCCACTCTTTCCTTTCTATTCCTACTAGAATTCTAGTAAGTGCACACAATCCTGTGGTGCAGGCAGTCTTTCCCCAGAAAGAAAGAAATTTGGGAAAGAGGAGTCAGGAAAGTTGTATGAACAATTAAGCACATGAATTCGAGGGCTCGCTTCAAGACAGTGGAATAGTTTTCTTAAAATGATGGAGGATTTCAGAAAATAAGAGATGTCACTAGCAAGGTTTCATAGCAGGCTATAAAACTAAATTTTCAAAGGAAGGTGAGCATAACTGCATGTGAATGTGATTATGTCCCCGTGAAACACAGTCTGCATCCTGGGGTTAATACACATGCATAATTATGCACCTAACCTGTCACAGAGCTATCACATCTATTTCCCACATTCACAAGGTCTTTCTGTATATAAACCATACACTCACAAATCTCTACCAAATGCAGCTTCCATTATAAATCAGGCTCTGAGCAAAGAGGTTTGTAACCAAAAACTTGAAGCTCACAAATTCATTCCACAGTGGCTAATAAGGCTCCCCCCATTCCACCACCAGCAGTACAAACCTCCCCAAGCACAAACAGGGAGAAGGGGAATGCTGAGGCCACAGCTCTCAAATGCAGAGCACTGGCTGGGCTTGGCCAGCTGCTGAGGAAGAAACCCATAATGAAGCCTCTGTGCAACAGCTCCTAGGAACAGCACCACATATTTTCTCCAGGCTTTAGCAGCCAAATAATGACTGTCTCGGATGTGACAGCAGAAAAGCTTTATCTGCTGAGTGACCATGCCAAAGATTACAGCTTAATTGTAGCATTATTGTGTTCTTTCCCACACCCCCACAATATCCCATATTGCTTTCTGGCTGCAGCGAGGCAATTAGACCACGATTACTGCATACTTTAGAGCATATAGAAATGAAAGCTGTCTTTGTGTTTTCCAGCTCTGACACAAGTACTCCTGATAGCTTTGCTTTTCCTGGAACTAGATGCTCTTTCATATTAAACAAGGCCAGTTTATAATTTCACTTTGCTGTTTATGTAATTCTACCATGCCAAATCCCCTTTCAGTTTTTGCAGGGCAACCACATTTCAAGAAACCCTTTTGCCATCTCAGGTAATAATAATGGAAACTGAGAAATTCCCCTTAGCTGGGGAAGTAGGCACACACAGAGTTTGTCTCAGTCACCTGACCTAAAAGACCTCTAAAATACATGGCAATTGTACTTGTTCTCAAACTGCTGTTTGAATCAGGCCTATGAAACAACACAACAAATAGATGGTACTTTTCCAGACGCTACTTCCAATTCCCAAAGGACCACAACTGTATACAATTACAAAAGATTGCAAAATATGCAGCAGCACAACACAATGCTTTGATTGTCCCCAATGAAATACTGATCTTTTTTTTTTCTTAAAAAAAAAAAAAAAAAAAAAAAAAAAAAAAAAGAAAAAAAAAAGAGAAACTCCTACTTAGAATGAGATTCCACTTCTGTATGTTTACATTTCTAAAACCAGGCTTTGGTTTACTCAGGTGCTATCTGCAGGGTCCCACCTGTGAGATCTTACCTCTTTTCCCATCACAGGAGAAGACTAAATGACTTCTACTAATACTAAACTTTCAGATTGCTCAAATTTTATTATTTATAGTGAGAATAACTCTAACTAAATTGAGAAATTAAAAAGATGCCTTTTATCCAACTGTCAGAACGTTACAGCCTTTTAATGTGCCTTGAGTGAGATGCACCCCCAAAATGAAGCACAAGAAGATCATCCCAATTCTTTTAAAAATTAATCAAAATAATTTTAAATCTAAACAGTTCAGATTACTGAGTGCCAGTGCTATCATAAAACCTATGGACATAAATGTCTGGAAGACAGGAGTGTTCCAGGGAAGCTAAGTGATGGTCCTTGGAGGTAGAATACAAATTAAATCAGAAGGGCCTGTTATATTTAGGATTAAGTAATCTTGAAACAAAAGGAATTAGTGAGAATTGAGATGTGTGATATCCCACAGCAAGAGAGGCAGCTGTGATTTAACTTGGTGACAAATCAATTTGAAGAAAACAGAGTTCACCTTACAATGTGCTTTGTATATGTGTAGAGTTATTTCAAGGCCAAATTTCATTTCACTTTAATTGATTCAATAAAATAATTTTTAACTTTTTAGCATTTGTATCTCATCAGGAATGTCAGCTTTTCTTAAGCATTTGGTGCATATATGCAGAGCCTTCTTCATTGCTGGAGATGGTTCCTGTCTTGAAGAGTTTACTTTTTGTCAAGACCAAGACAGCACATGAACGAATCCATGTCTAAATAACTTCATTGTCATGAAAAAATGTCCAAGACAAAGAAGGATTTGGTGGGTTTTGAAGAGTTCTTGCAACTTATCCAGATACCTGGTGTCCCCAGTCAGCGCTGCCTGTGATCTTTGTTTTCTCGGAGTTGGAAACACAGCTATGTGTTCCCTGAGGGAAGGTGCCACCTTAATTCAATCTTGTAAAAATAATCTAAACTGGCTGCCTCTGCGCTCTGCATGATCAGTAAAGACTCACTTCTTCCTGTGGAGAGAGGGCTACCTTCAAAGTTAGCTGTGAAGGTCATTCCTCATCTCTGACAGACCACTGACCTTTCAGACATCTAGAATTAGGAGAGCAGATATCTATAAATCATGGACAAAACCAGGGGAGGTTAATGCGTGCTGACCCCCTGGGAAGAGCCTCAGATGCACTCCTCTGAGCTGACCCCCTTGGCTGACCCATCAGACCAAACAGTGAGGATAACTGAGACTTTGGGCAGCAGGAGCAGCCCTGACAGACCACACCTTTTCACAGCCTCACTCTGTGGCACAATTGCAGTGCAATTTCTCCCCGAGACCGGCATAATGACAACGTTCTGCCCTTTCAATTGGAAGCAGAGCTGGGGTAAATTAAAACATCACTTGCTTTTGACAGTCCGGAATATCCTGTGGATTCACCTCCCCACTGAGCCACAGGCAACGTCCTGCTTGGCACCTGAAGCAGCATGGAGCAGGGAGGCAAAATCCTGTCCTGCCCCCCACACCAACGTTATGACACATGGTGCATTTTATCCACTTTCTCTCCTGCTCTCGAGAGGGAAATATAAACCCCTGGGCTTGACCCCAACAGACCTAGGCAGCAGAAACTAATCATGAGTCCTGCAGGAGTGATCTACGAGCTGGGTACCACCCCCCTCAACACACCCAAACCCCTCACTGCTTCATCCTGACACACAGCAAATGCAATTATGAGATCTAATCAACTGCAACTAATGTAATTCTGAAAGTCTTCACAGCTAACGAAAACCAGGTCTTTCCTTTCTCAATTTAATTGAGATGTTTGGTTCATACACCGTGGAAAAGAAACCTTCCATAAAGCTTTGTATGAATATTGCATTTACATATCCAGCCTGTCACAGTATTGGGCTCTTTTTCCTGACTGTTGGATATTACATGGTAGGAAACTATCTGTGAAGGGAAATGGACTTCAGAAAACAAATACTTTCTCACGTTGTTTCAAGGGAAACCTCCAGTCTGAATGTCATCTGCTAAGTAGCACTCTGTAGCCTGAACTTGGCATAAAAAAGCATTTCCTTAACATGAATAAATCATGATCCCTAGTAAAAATACCCTCCTCTTGCATTAAAGCAAGAACCAGAAGACAGAATTTGGCCTATAGCTTGTAAACTCCAATTTGTTGAATAACAAATGACTAAAGAAAATCCCTTTTTCCCCCTTCCTCCAGTGTGTTCTTCTTGTTGCCTGTTGGCATCGGTTTTTCTCCAGTTTAAGCATCACTATTGCTTCAAGACTTCCCCTGCCTCTGTGCTTTCCTGTGTCATCATTAGCATTACTTTCACAGGAGGCTCTACAATATGGGCAGCGCTGCAGAGAGAAAGATAAATACATCATGCCTCCTGCAAAAAGTTTTGCTACTACCTTGAGTTACGAGCTGCCAAAGCATGATGACAGAGAAGCAATGGCTGGTAGGCAGGATAAGCAGAGCGTTGCATCACTTCATGCAATCAACAGCCAGCTGGGCTTTGCTTCTGCCAGGTTTCTCTGCCGTGCTGACCCAAATCATTACTTTTTCCTCACAGAATGTAGTCTTGTTAAGGTTTTGAAAGAGAAGACTAAGTCTGAGATTTGATGAAAGCCTGTCAGGATACAGGACAACTGCTCTCCAGAGACAGGAGAGACAGTCAAGACAGACCAGGTAAGTAAGAACAGTCTTTCACCAGTGATGTACGAGGGAAGAGCAGATAACAAGCTGAAAACCTTTGTATGACTGATCAGCAGTAAGCACGTGCCATTCCCACAGCAGCTGAGAAGTCCAGAAGCTGTGTAGGTGTGACCACAGCAGGCACTGGAGGCCTGGGCCCACATCCACACACCCTCAGGACCACAAATGCAGGTCCTGCCTCCGCTCCTGCATGGCCATGAATCCTCCACCTCTGTTATCCTGCCTCCTCTTGGCACCTTCACCCACCCTCTGCAGCCCACTGACCTTGTTCTTCCTTCCACAACCGCCTCCTCCTCCTTTCCAAAGGCCACACCAGTGTCACCACAGCTCCACGAGCTGCCATCAGCTCTGCAGCCACCTTGAGGCTCGGGGCTTCTAGCAGAGAACGCAGCCCCCCTGACTATTCACTGAGTATCTCCCACCCTGGGCAGCCTTTCTGGTTTACCACTTCTCCTTTGGATTATTTTTCCGTAATAATGTGCCGATCAAACACCCACACAAACTTTTTTTAAAACCACCAGTACTGATAACAACATATATTGATTACTTTGGTTATGGCCTGTTAGTATCAGGATGCCCAAGTGGCGAAGAAAGGACATGCCAGAAATACAAAGAGCAGATGGTGGGAAATATATGAAAACATTCTCTCAGAGAGAGAATGGAATGATAGGAATTAGGCAGTAGAAGAGCTCACCTAAAATGTGTTAAATAGCCTTAAGCACTATACCAGACATGAACATAGACAATAATGAGTAGTCAGCTGAACAACATGTACAGCTACAATACACCACATCCCACCCAGTAATTTCAACAACTACTTATTTTTTACAATTTATCATTACACCACTGTTATAACACCCTGTTCAGGTTCCGTTTTCCTGAACCAAGGAATCGGGATTTCATCTGCTTTATTCTTTAAGAAATATGCCATGCTCAGGCCTCTTGCAAAACATCCTGAACATGGTTCATTTTAAAGAATAACCTAATGCTATATGGTGAAAAAAGCTTTTTCATCCCTTTTCATCACTTTGGGACATAGTTTTATTGCAAAGCAATCCAATTCTGCAGAAGGAAACAGTTTTCAAAGAAACCATTTGTAAGTCAAGAGAGTGACCATTAGTTATTAAAAGCTGAAACATTTACAGGTTGATTTGATGGCAGTGACAGTAAATTAATTTTTCCTGTTGTTGAAAATTTTTCTTGACTGCAATGAACACCTGGCAAACTGCCTGACAAACAAAGGTCATCTAGCTCTGCATTTACCTAGGTTCAATATCAAATTTATATGCTACTTTCAGAAAAAAACACCATGCCATCCTTTTAGAGAGTCCTTTTTGAATTTTCAGCTGACTTGAAACATATGATTGCAGACATTAGTTTGGAGCAGCTGCTAAGCTACATGCTTTGCTATGTGTTTCCATGAGTTATTCAACCAACAGAAGAATTGCAAGACTTAGTTCATCTGGAAGAAAGCAGAAAAAAAAAACCACAACAGAAAGACTCATCATGCTACCCCAGTTTCACAAGTACAAAAATAGCAGAAGGTGCTAACAGATATTATGTGGGTAAGAATGAGAACTAGATTGGCACTGGAGAATTTATTCTTAGAAAATCCCTCCTTTTGGAATTGTTACAGGCATGCACTGACCCAAATAGATCATGGCTCCTATCATTCCCTAGTGCATGTGAACAGATAAAATGCTGACATGCACCAAAAAGGTTTGGGGCAAAAAAAAGCAAGCACAATCTGCACGGAAACTGCCAAAAAAAGAAAAAGCACAGCAGCTGGTACACAACTGCTAATAGGCAAAGACAGCACTGCTGGCAAACACAGGTGAAGCGAAGGAAAGGAAAAGGCAAAATGATGTTGGGAAATGATGTCGGCCCAAAGAGATGGAGAAAACAAGCCAGTCACCATAGGGTACCTACTGCTGTCTCAGGACAGGCATTTCAGCTATTTCAGGATGCACAATTTATTCCACTGGGCTGGTGCTGCCCAATGATTAAGCCTCAGGGCCACTGATGTCCCTCTGGTGCAGCTTTCTGACCTGGCCTGATTGCCCAGTGGCCGTTTTGTGGCTACGCAGATAGGGCAGGACGACTGGGAGACCACAGATCAAACCCACAGTGCATCTCACCAGCTGAGTTACAGAGCACAGCACAGCAGTAACATGTGCAGAACCACAGTTTTCTCTCATTCCTTCCTCAGCCCTTCCATAGTTTATTTTTTTCCCCACAAAGTCCCAGGCAGCTCTGCAGGCTCAGTGAGGTGTCACGCTTGTGACAGGATGTGTGGAGTCAGCCGCCCATCGTGAGATGCGTGAGATGCCCAAGCGTGTCTGTGTGTGAGTGACAGACATCTGAGCCTCCTGGGTTTCCAGGGGTACCAGGCAATGGAGCCTCACAAAAGATGCAGAATGCAGCCCAGGGGGCCATTTACTTGCCTAAATACCGGCAGCTAGAATGCCTGAGCTGCCTAAAGGATGTTGGGATGTTCATGCAGATGTGTCCACAGAGATGCCTCAGGTTTTAGCTTTTATATTTTTCAGATTCTGCACTGCTTTAATGTGTAGTTCTGAGCTTCATATTAGGGGATAGTAAACTCTCTTCACAGAGTAAGTAGACAAAACAATTCCTTCTCTAGCTGGGGACCAAGGACAAGTAATTAAAGTTTCAGGCCCAAGAGCACAAACAACAGTGGAATGAAGAGAGAAAAACAAGAAGGATGGGACTTCATAAGCTACAGCTATAAGTGGACAATTAACTCCAATATGCAAATAGACCAGAACCTATAAAAGTGTGACACCCCATGACCAGTCCTCCATTTTGTGACCATTTTGGGTTCATCTTGGGTGTAGCCTTGGCTGAGCTCTTGTACTGCCCAAGGTGTATCCATTAAGGCCACTTACTTAATAAATACTTTAACTCTGTCTAGCCTCTGTTCTAGCCTCCACAAGGCATCTGAACAACTTGATATGTGAACTGAAGGAGATGTGTGTCCTTCTGGAGTGGCAGATGGAGGCCAAAGGGCACAGTTTATGGCATTTCAAACATCATCCACTGCCCTCACTTCAGGCAGATGAAACCTGCATCTGGATGAGATCAGCAGACATGGCACAGGGCCAATTCTCACACTTCTCAAACAGCTATTAAGAAAACTATGAAAAATGTAGCAGGGCACCTCAAGTGGCACCAGCTGCTTCTGCATGAGCAGCTGAAGGGGACTCTGATTGCCACTGACTATAATGGGGCATGAAGGTGCCCTGCAGATACTTGCCTAAAAACTTAGGAATTTTCAGTTGCACTTGAATCTCACACCAGTAATACTATGCTTTACTATTGAACATGCACAAACATCTTCCCCTAAAATAATTTCCTACACAAAGCTGAATGCTCTTAGCACTTAAATCCTTCTCAGAAAGCCATAAGGATTTATTCAGAGATGAAACATTTTAGTCTAGTATCAGAAAAACACTTTTCTCCAAGTAAAACAATGCCAGAGCATCACCCTCTTTCCAGCTGGCAGGACATAAAATTAATGTCCAGACTTTCAGAAATGTCCACAATCACAGACCCTGTAATGTTTAATTATCTGATGGTGCTTAGGACTTTGGGTAGAAAAGAAGCAAATAAAACAACACAAATCTAGTCATCATATGAATATTTAAGACCCCTCTGCTGGAGCATCAATGTATGGGCTCATATCAACATTGTGTTTAATGTCCCTATGCAGCTACTGAACACATGTATAAGCATAAAATTAGCAAACAACTATCAAAAGACCTCAATCCAGGCAAAAAAAAAACCCCTTCCTTTCCTCTTTATGAACATTTTTAAACAAAGTGTTCTTTTTTTGTGTGTAATTTTTCCCCATTAAAATTTTATGTTACTGCAAAGTGATAGAAGCCAGGGAACTTCTGGCCCAATTTTGTTCCCAATTGCTCTTGTATAGTAACTGGAGGCAGAATTTTGTTCTCTCTGTAGAGTTAAGCACAACTGTAGTTTCCTTTTATTTAATACAACATTAACATACAGATATACAGACTCAAATATTAAAACTAAATTAGAGGCAACACTTTTCCAATTAGCTCACACAAAAGTAGAATAAATAATTAAGCCTCTTACTATCCAGTTAAAGAGACCAGCAACATTTCTAAAACTACAAGAAAATGCAGAGATGTTAAGAAAAATAAAAAAAAAATATTTCTGCTGCAACAGAAAGTTTCTGGGAATCTCAAAAATCTGAAGTCCAGTCATGGACTTCTTTTGTAGGCTGTTTTGCTTTGTCTTTAATGCTGTGTTTAATACTGTGTGCTGTTACTAATAAAATAGCTAAGTGTCCTGCAGTAGTGCTGAGGACTAGTTACTATTTTCTGGAAACAAGTTCCAACTGAAAATGTCAGCTTTCAAAGTAAATCTGCCCAGATCGAGTCTCTTCCCAGAGTAAATCTATTACAAGCCAGTAAATAGATGAGATATAAATAAAGTAGGATCTCTGCAGAGTGCAAATCAGGCATTGCCACCATATTAAGAGGCTTATGGCAATGTTACTTAGCAGTATTTGTTTTGAAGTCTCAGCAGGCTTGTCCTGCTGAACGTTTTGTGCAAAACCATCTGCCCAACAGACAGAATTGATCTCCGAGTGTGTCCTGCTTGGTTTGTAAATTTACCTACTGTGACTAAGTACATAACTCATTATTAAAAACAGTCAGACCTGGTCTTTCCTGAGGGTAAACTAATGTTTCTCATCATCCTTAAAAAAACAACACACAACATGAGATAGGGAATCAGCAAGGCATTTAAATAAGAGCTGTTATTTGAAAGACTGACTCCTGTGGCCTGAATCAACACGCAAACGTGGACTCCCAACCATCTTCAGAAGATAATTATTATTCATAATTGGCACTTTAAAGCATTTTCTCAGAGCTGTGCAAATATTGACTAATTAGCCACACCAGAATCCTGTGGGGTAGGCAAGCAGGTACCCTAATCCTCTTTTTATCTGAGTGAATTGCTGAGGAATAAAACCCCAACCCTCACCTGCTGCAGGGGATGAGAAGCTGGGGAGGTTTCCAGCCCACACTACTCCCACCATGGACATTTTTCCTCATCTAGAGAGGGGATGAGATGAGCTCTATAGTGGCAGAGCTCTGGAAATAGTGGATAAACCTCAGTTCAGTAGCTGAAGTCCTGTCAAGCAAAAGGTCTAGATATTCCAATGTCAAAATAAAGCCTGAGGATTTGATACAAGTACCTGCAGTATTTATATGAGAATGGCAGCCTCTTCTGCTGATGTACAATTATGGCTTAATCCTGGAAATAAAATATTACACTGGTACTTGTAACTAAATAGTAGGAAAAGAGCTCTATATGGACGGAGTAAGATACTTCTTTACTTAAAATTCAGAAAAATCTTATTATTCACTGTGTGCCCAAGATTAGGCTCAAGAAAGTGTGGTGTCCTGTTAGAGCCTCCAAGAGGCTCTGCCTTCACCATGCAATAAAATGCACCAGGCAAACAATATCTTCAAGTCTACAAATGGACTGAAGAGGCCACAGCAGCTAGAAATGAATACTGAATACCTCCTCTATTAAATCCAGCTCTCTAATTAAATTGCCTGTAGGAAAGCAACGATTAGTCATTAGTGTCTCAGGTTTTCTGATTTAAACCAGCAAACACTAATGATGGCTTTATTCTAGAGCTTCGTTAAGAATCACCACATTCAGGGGCACAAACAGGTATTTTCCAAATAACTGTATTATTACAAGGTTACAATGTACACAAGATATGCAACAAGAACCATTTTTATTTGGTGTAATCCTGCTTTGTCTATTGAAATAATTGGTCATATGTTGTGTCTAATTTCAGCTACAATCTCTTTAGGGCAAAGATTGTGTCCCTGTGGTTTTGTAAAGCCTCATTCACAGTTATAATGATGTATAAATTAAATAAATAACCAGAAATTATGAACTGTGGGAATTTATTCGGCTTTTATCAGGGATTCACAAGTGAGGATTTACATTTTTTTAAATGGATTTTTTAAAAGATCTTACAGAGATCTGGTTCTCTCCTCTGTTTTAGAAATTGGGAGATGCCTTTCAACTGTAGCAACTATTTAGGTAAGGATAATAACAGGAAAAAAAACCACGTTAGTGTGGTAACTGGTTGAATAATAAATCCAGGGTTATTCCACTCTGAAGCTAATTCTTCTACGCGGTTCATGTATAACAGCTTCTGAGACAAGCAGGTTTTCATCCATGGTAAAGAGCATGAAGATGATGGTATTTTAACTACTACATTAATGATCTATTCTGAGCAAGGCTAGACAAAACAAATAGTAGGAATAGAACAGAACTGGATGCCTTAGTGAGCAAAATTAATTTAAAAATGCCCAAACCAGAAGAGTACAGATTAGGTGGCTTGGGCTGCAATATGATAAAAAAGGTTTCTGTGCTGAGAAGTTTTGGAGAATCATGGAACAGTTCAACAAAAATTAGTATCTTCTACATTTGGCACTCCTAGCCACTCATCCCACATGAGTCCCCTAAATGCTGGAGCAGAGGCTGGGGGGTCATGGCCACGGCAAGAAACACACTCTCAGTAGCAACAAGCCAGTCCTAAGCCAAAGTGAGTCTATGCTAAAGCTCTGTATGCTGTACCACTTTTTTGTGTGTATGTGTGTGTGTGTATGTGTCTGCACTCATTTCTTTTACTTTTCAAGAGAAAGAGAAGGGGGAGAAAAGCAATAATTTTTATCTCAATAAAGAAGTATGTTCATGCAAAGAAGCATTCAGCTTCCTCTGAGAACTCAATGAGCCGCTCAAAGGACCTCAGGAGTCTGCTGGGCTCCTGCACCTGGATCTGGCAAGTTAGTGGGAGCCCAGGCTGACTTGGGTCTGTAAGAATAAAAGACAAACACTAGAGTGATTGCCTCTTTCCAGGTACCCAGTGTTCATCTACAGTAGGTAAAGCACAGCAATAAAGTAAAATAAGTCAGCTGTGTTATAAGAAATGATAATTGTTCTGGCTGGCCTGTTGCCCTAAGACCCACAGCTTCACAAACCTGTAAGGTGAGAGGTCTGGTCCCCACGGCCTGAACACAGAATTGCAAATGAACCTGCCCCATCCTTCAACATGCCAACCCAAACTCACCAAATGCTTAATTTTTCTCATTTTTCTTTTTGGTTAACAGAACTAAAATCTGCAAAGGGAACAGTGTGTGAAGTCAGCTCTGTACGCTGAGATGGAAAATGCACCGATTTGCACAGAGTTAATAACATGCCCTAAAATGGCCATTCACCCTCAAAAGGCATTAGCATGTAATAGCAGCTGCTCATCCTGTGAGTGCAGACGAATATTGGAAAGAGGTGCTGAGAGGCTTTGTCCTAGAATTACATGTCACTGGTTTAAACATGATGTGTGGAAATTATTTTAATTGCCCATATTAGTCCAGGGCTGAAATGGTCTGGTATTGTTAGGAGTGGTGCAAATGTCTTTCTCTGGTCAGGGTGCTGTTTGAGAAGAACACGTACATACCTGAATGTCTAGAAAGCCTCACCACAACATGAAACTAAAAAACAAAAAAATCACCCCAGTAAAATAGCTTTGAAAAATATTCGCTAGTTAATGATATTTTTGACAGTCTTACATATATAAAGATCCAATTTCTTGCAAGTATGAGCACTGAAAGAGCAAGAACTGTTATTTTTGAGAGAAATGTTACAGTTCAAATGTCACAGACTGTATTACAGACATTCACAATTGGCTCTGAGATTTAGGAAAAAAAAACAACTTACACTGTTGTATGAAGGCTGGCAATGATCACAGTGCTAATGACCATGAGAGAAATACGAGATTTTTTTTTAAGCATCATTATCTAGTGGCCCTGAGTGCTAATCAAAACAAGGACTATAATGCCTGCTTTAATGGGGTTTGTCTCAGTGATGCTCCTAAATGGAATAAACTATATTAAATCCAGACAAGCTACAAAGAGAAACAAATGGCAAAACAATACATAGAAAATGTAAAGATTCTTTAATCTATTATTAACTGAGTTACCATCCATGACAGTCACAGTTAACTGTGGTTTTGTAATCCATTTGCTAAACTGTACAACTAGAATAGAAATGTTGTTGTCCTTCTGTTTAAAACAACAGACTAAATAAGGCCCAAATCAACCCACAAAATGGCCTAGCAAAGACTGTATGCAGACAGGCTGCATGTCCATTTTCTTCTTTAAAACTCAGGAAAGCAGCTCCTCTGGAGTTTTTTCTCCAAGTAGAGGGAATCCGATCCCACTGAGGTAGAGGCAGTCCTGCACATAAGCTGAGCCTCTGTGCACCGCAAGAAGGATGCCCTGGGAAGACAAAGGGCCCCACACTGTCCCTCACTGACCCAGTGCTGCAGGGGCAGACACTAACTGATACCCACAGGCTTTGGGTCACCCTCCTAATGTTCACAGGAAGAGGCTCTGAATGCCAGGAAGATGAATTCATTGCCATCCTCCTCCTCATCTGCCTTGTTCATCCCTCCTCCTCTGCATATGCTGACCAAATGCACAGACATGCTGCATTTCTTCAGCTTGATACCTCAGAGGGTCAGTCACATTTGACTTCCTCAAAAGCAAGTAAATAGGTTTTCTCATGCATCTATTTTGCTGTATTTCTCACACTGTGATGGGAGGATGCGTAGCAGCTGAGGAAGGCAGACTATAGCATTTTGGGCAGATCTTTCAGGAAGAGGTGACAGTTTACTGCTAAAATGAAGCAGAGGTATAGAGGCAGTGACACTTTTATGTTCATTTAGATGCAAGAGTGAAGTATTTCCAGGGGTCCAGTTTTAAAAGGATGGATTAGCCCTTTCTTCGTGGTGTACACAAAACGTAGGATCATGCATCTTATCTTGAAGAAATTTTCAATAAAGGTCTTTACAAACTGAAGCTGTAGCTTAGGGAACATAAAATTCATTCTGTAATTAATGAGTTCCCCCCAGTATTACAGAGAAAAAATTCCTATGGTTTTATTGCTTTTGCAAAATGCTTGTTCTCCAGCTCTGAAGGGACTTTGAAAGGTCAGAGGTGTTGAATATACATGATTTATAAAGTCCTCTGGGATGAGATGTGCCGTGTAAATATAAAATATTATTAGAGCATACTCTCTTTAATTCACATACACTGAAATGGAATTGGCTGTGCCACAAAAGCAAAACTAAGAACCCAAGTCAGACTGATGACAGCAGATTGTCCAAGGCTACTGACAGTCCAAACAGCAGAAGGATAAATTCATTTCACAGACATATTTACCTAATGCTGAAAGTTACTGCTATTCATCTGGAGCTGGTTAAATGTAGATATGAATGTGAAGACTGTGTTACATAGAAATGACTGAACAGGCAAAGATGGTGGACTGCTCTGTCCCATGATAAAAGAGGGGCTTCTGAAAAAGCTGCAGGCACAGGAGCAGCCCATGTAGCCCATCCACCTTCTGCAGAAACTCTACCTTACACAAGTCTGTTCTCAAGTGTATGCCAGAGATGCCTGGGATGCCGTGGTCCTCATGTGCTTTGTAAAGTCACACTCAGATGGCACTTCCAGCCTCAAAATATGCATCCTATTTACCCCTGGCTTTGACAGAGGCTTCCAAGTTTCCCTTGCAGATTTGAACCTTGAGATTTGTACACCTCCAGCCGTAGCTATCCAAAGAGGCTTCCCAAAAAACAGTTCCTCAGAGAACTGGGTTGGAATGAGCTGAACTGGACAAGCAGTCCCATTCCCTCTCAGGGAAGCATAAATTATACTTTCAACCCACTTTTTGGGATTGATTCCAATTTCTTTTTTTCTTCTGTCCACAATAGTCTACACTTTAACACTGCAATAAATAATCAGTTTGAAGTAGATTTCAAAATATTTTAACAGCTGGAGCAATGACATTCTTACTCGACTTTACTGTAAATGGAAAAACTCCCATTCCCCCCCCTCAAAGACAGAGATTGCAGATCATATTCTGAATTCTTTTCAAAACCTTGGCCAAAAGATATCACCAGCACAGTCTGTTCCTCTTCACATTATTATTCCCACTCTCACAGATTCTTTTATCTAACTCCCTTCTGCCCCGAAGTTTACAATCTCCTTCCAAAAATTTTTCAACTACACTTCCCTTCTCTTGAATTCCCTCCCTCTCATCAGCTTTCAAATAATATGACTTTATTTTAGAAAAATGATGCTATGAATTCAGCCCTACAGAGCAATCTGTTCCTACCATTTTTCTTGTGCTAAAACACAGCGCCTAATTTTAAATCTTTTTTTCTTTTTTTTTTTTTTTTTTTTTTTAAGGAAAAAGAAAAATGATGCTATGAATTCAGCCCTACAGAGCAATCTGTTCCTATCATTTTTCCTGTGCTAAAACACAGCACCTAATTTTAAATATTTTTTTCTTTCTTTTTTTTTTTTTTTTTTTTTTTAAGGCACAATACAGCCCTTTAGCAAAAGGGCTGCTATATTCCTGCCCATAAAGGAAGAAAATGAAGTTCTTACTTTTGACTGTATTAATGCTTTCCCACAGAAACTGATACATCTGTCTGGGAGATAAAGGAGATTTGGATTATCTGTATTCAAGAGAATAATTAAAAGAAGTTATTGCACAAAATGATTAGATTTTCTAGCAACACAGGTTTAATTCTGTGATAAAGTTATTCTCATCTATGCAGAACACTTTTCATCCACACAAGAGGGGCTCTAAATTTCCTCTGTACTTAAAAAAAAAAGGCCATTGTATTTTCACTGATGACGTTTAATATTTGATTTCTTCTATTTTCTTTAGATAATTAAATAGATAGATTTGCTCATTTGGCTATAGCTAAATTGCTATAGTAGTGGTAGACAATGACATTTTTAAGGCTACATTATACATGATTAATCTTTGCTCCAGCTGAGAGCATTTATTGTCTAGGGCTACCCTTCCTGTTTGTCTTTTCCTTGTGTTTTCAGTTCTCCTTTCCCATCAAGGAGAACAACAAAAATCGTTATGGGTTTTTAACCTAGGGAATGACATTTTTAGCTCTGAGGCCTATGTGTAAATGTAAATTTCCAGCTGTTATAACAAAGAAATAGCAAATGTGAGGCAGACGTTAATATATTACCGACTGTTGATAATACAAGCAAAAATCAACCTTGAAAAATCCCCAGCTATTCCAGTAATGAAAGCTTACTCACTGGGGCATTTACATGAACCTGTGCCTTCAGAAATAAGATCCAACTAGTTTCTTGCAATCCAAGGAGTCTAGACAAATCCTCTGTGTTGCTTCTTCCTCTTCTGACATTAACAATTCAAGGGCTAGAACATACAGCCAACAAAATCATCTCCAGATGTTTCTTCTGCTTAGCCATCTGATGCATGCCCAAAGACCACTTACTGCACAATGAAGTCAAGTGGAATCTGGGAGGATTCCAGACTTTGTAATATGCATGCAGGCTTGTGAATTGCCTAGCATGAAAGCCTGTCTTTTAGGACCCAAGATCATGCTGTTTTTCAGGACCAATTTCAGTACCAAAAGTTAAACCAGGTGTTTGGTTTCTATCAAGCACTACTTGAACATAAGTCTTCACACACTTATGAAGCCAGTTCAGGCAGAACTGATGAGCAACCACTCTGAGCTCCCTAAGAACTCTGCTGTCCTTTGAATCCACTGGCTGAAAAGTCACAGCCCGGCTGTGAATGCAATAAGGTGCTTCTTACTGAATCGAGTATATTTGTTGCTTCTACCATCTTCTAACCCTTGAAAACGTCTGAATTTACTGTCCTGGCATGGTGAACACAAGTCATAGTCAGTGGCATGGAGTAGCATGGACATTCAGAGCATACTAACAAGTTTAGGTTTCCCTCCAGCGAGTCTCCAGCCTTTGTTTAGCCCTCACCATAGCACATCTCTCATCATCTTATCTCCCGCATCTCCCATCATCCTCCCCACAGACCTCGGATCCCCATGAATCCTGAAAAGTCCTTCATTCTAGCATTAATACAGCAGCAACTTCCTAATGCCTTGTGTCAGGCACATTTGTGTTTGTAATTCCTTTCACACTAGGCAATTCATTAAGGGCTCTGTTTTGATTACCAAAATGTGTGAACACAATTTTGTATCTCATCTATACAGGGTCACTCTTATGTCAGCTCGTTTCTGACTGTGACAGTCTTTTCCCATCCTAAAGGCAAAACAGTGTTTACATTTGGTTAGCTAAAATATTTACATTACACATTCAAATGATGCATTTTCCCAGTGACAGGGCTCTCCCTGGCATTTCCTCCTGTACCTACTATGCAGCGGAAATGATTAAGATGAATATTCTGGGTGTCTCTAAACAAGCAGATTAAGGAAATATGCAGCACAGCTGTACTATACTAACACTGCTAGACTTTGTAATATGCATGCAGGCTTGTGAATTGCCTAGCATGAAAGCCTGTCTTTTAGGACCCCAGATCAGAAGAGTTCCACATTTCCTTATCAATTTATTTCAAACAGATTTTTCATTTATTGACAAATTATTTGGTGACTCAGTGCATGAGGCCCTGGGAGAGGAGGTGAGAATGGTGCTGCTCACTGATCATCAGTCTGCCTGCGGATAAAAGCCTCGAGTGCACCTCGAGTGTCTGCAGGGGAACAGAGATGATGGGGACTGCTGCCCAGACAGATGAGTGTAAAAGGAAAAGTGACACTAAAGCTGGCAGGGGAATGCCACGAAATGACAATATTTCTAGGAATCAGAAAACACACTGCACACTCCTGTTTTAATGTAACATTACCAAGTTGGATAAAACACTGTGAATGACGCTGCACCAAGAGGTCCTCCAGACAGACACACAGCATGAGCCTCTCCCCAAAGGGACAGTTTGAGGCTTGTAGCAGAGAAACTGAATTTCAACATAATTTAAGACATATCATCATCAACAGTCAGTCTTACTCATTTACTTGTTACTACCAAGTCTCTCTGAGAAGAAATTAAATATAGTGCAGCAACTTCTCACACAGAAACTCTGTAGCAATGCAAAATTAGGAACTTAAAGAATCCATCAAAGATGTATCCCTTACCTTATAACATCATCCACACAGGTCTTCATACAGGCTCTCCCAGTGAGGAAGCAAAAGCTTCTGGGCTGAAAAACCAATGGAACACTGGTTAAGACATTATCTCAAAACCCCTGCCTCTGCTTATATCCATCCCAAACTCTGCTGCATCTTTTTGTTTACAGAAACATATACAATAGCTTACGAAGCTTTTGCTTATTTTAAATTGACCCTGCCCACTTAGTGTCATATACTCTGAAGGAAATGGTTTATAAAAGCCTCTGTATAAGTGAGGCATGCAATATCTAGCAAACAAATATTATTTTGTGGAATTATTTTGCGTGGGATGTGTATTTACTCCACTTTTTTAAACTAACAGCAAATGAAACTTTGCTAGTTAAAACCAATGAGTAGAAGAAAAGTAACAGGCTCTACACCAGTATAAGGCAGTGTATTCAAAATAATAAACAACCAATTTTGATTTAACCTAAAAGCCTGCATGGAGGAAGTGAGCAGGCTCATTACCTGCCTGTCTGGTGCCCAACCAGCCCCACCACCAAACAGCCTGAGGGGTGTGCAGGGATAAGTGGGCAGGACACTCCTGCCAGAAATCCCTGGGCTGAGGGGGCCAGGATAAACACAGATTCTGCATTTTGAACCAGCAGCTAGCAGCCTCACAGTTTTAATTCAGCTCTTTGAAACCTGATTTCCTTTGGGCATCCTCGGGAATACAGAGTTTGCAGCTCCCAGCCTTTGGCAGGCCAGCTCACAAAGCCCTGCCGTTTTTGGCAGAGGAACGTCTGGGATGATGGGCAGCGGCTGCCGCTGTCACTAGCAGGATGTTTTCTGGAGTTTCTCCTACAAGGCAATGTGTTTATTCTTTGAAACAGTTGCTCCCTAAAGATTAAAACTGAGCAGAAGCACAAAAGCAGCGTGTGTCCTCTGGGGCTGCTGTGTGCCACCAGGCAAACAGGAGGTACAAGCTGTGTTCTCCCAAATTACACGGAACAAACGGTGCTGCACTGGCAGAACCGAGTCAAGTTCTTCAGTACACAAACCACACTCTCCTCATTTTAACCTCTTCTTAGGGAAAAAACCTTTCAAACATCACTTGTGTTATTAACAGCTCCAGATTTAGAGTTGGGGGGGGTGGGTCTTCAATGCAGCTGAGCCCATTCACCCCAAAAGCATGTCAGCCTGGGCACAAAAAATAAGCAACAGCCACAAGGTTTGTGCTTTTAAGACCGTATTTGTTATCATTGCCAAATAGCAGTACACACTCTCAAAAACAGACTTAACAACCACAAAGGACAGACAGCAATATGAACAACAAACACTAGGACAAAATCTATCTTTACTTAGAAACTAAAAAAAATAGTCATTTAAAACCCACTAAAATAGGATTGAAGTACTAAGAGCACATGAGAAATATTGGCACAACAAAGAAAAATCTGTTTGGCACTGTTTGTGTAATTATAGTTATTGCAAGGTGGCTGGAAAAATAAATGCAACAATGATTTTTCTTTCTGCTGAGGTATGTACAACAAATGTTAATTTTTTTACCACTGCACAGGATGCATTGTACTCCAGGGATTACCTTGAGGGGTGAGGAACTGTCTCTGGTAAGAAGAAGTATTTACCTTGCCTATATATCAATGTATTTTTTATTAGGAGAATTAATTTAATATTGCATATAAATAGTAACTTTTGGCTTAAAAAGTAAGATGGAGAAGGAAACACAATAGACTTTTCTTCCTCTGATGGGAACACATACAGATTTTCTTATTACTGGTAACACAAACTAAGCCCACATAAAGGGGAACAGCCGAACTTCAATAACCCTCAGCACGATGCCCCCATGAAGCTTTATTCTCCTGCGGAGTACAGAGGACTTCGTAACTTTCCTCCCTGTTTTATCACTCGTATTTTAATAAACAACCAAACAGCAGCAATGGCCACTAACTTATGCTACTCTAAAGATAAAAATTTTACCTTTGATTAACAAGAACTCCTCATCCTAGACCCCCTTTGCATTGTGCAGAAGACGCCGGGAGAAGCTGTTTGAGCAGCGCTCTGGAACTCCCTGCGGGCATCAATGCAGCTCCCGGAGCTCCCCAGGCCTGTCCCCGCTCACCGATTCCGTATGCAGGGCGCAGATCCCACCTTCCCCGGCTGCCAAGGGGCACAGCCTGCGAACAATGCCGCCTCTGTCAGCCCGCCCGGCCAGCGGTGCCACAAAGGCACGCTCATCCGCTGCCACGGACCTCTCTTTGCTTCTTCTTCTTCTTGGAGCACAGGGCGATGAGAAGGAATGGAGAGAAATGCTGATGTGTTTATGATTAGCCAAAGCTCCGCTGTGTCCAGGAGCGAGACAGTGTCAGGGCACGACGAGCACCCGGGTGCTTAGAGAGGAGATGGAATCTGCGCCGCCAAGAGCACTCCCTGCCTCGCTTCACACATTTTTGTTTCGGATCCGTGGGTGGTTGCATGAGCAAGCAGCCAGAATAGGGGAGGAGTTAGACAAAAATGCAATTTAGGACTTGGAAGCCTTGTCTGCCTTTTCGAGAGGAGGACGAAGAGGCGAAATTGCATCGCCCTGACAGAGCCACGCGCCCTTCCCAGCCCGGCTGCTGCCACCTGCCTCCCCAAACTTGCCGGGAAAGCGCCTCTCCTGCCTGGGCGCGATCCCCGGGACAGCACAGGCACAGCAGCTGCTCTCGAGCCCCGGTAACCACACTCCAGAGCCTCTGAGCACGCTGGCTGTTCGCTCCTGCCCCACAACATTACCAGTTTAATTTTCAAGGAGGCACGATGCTTCGTGATCCTCATGAGCAGCTAGAGGATGAGACAATAAATGACATCCTCAGCAGATGTTTACAGCTGTCACTAGGCAGAGGAGGAGACAGCAGCAGCTTAAATCTCAGTTTTCTACAAAGCTTTCCTTGGAAATCAGAGAGGCAAAGCCAAAAACCCTTTTAAAATCAGATGTCCACAGTTTTCTTGTTTTGAAAGGACTATCATGTGCATATAGTTCATGCAACTTCAGCTTTGTTTTCCTTCCTATGAGAAAATGAGAAGCAATGTCTGGCTCGAGATAAGACAGTGATGATTCTTGCTGAAACCAATTAGAATATTACAGTTTAACTCGAATATTCACAAGCCAAGCTCTATGATAGATGTGAGATGTTTCACGCTCCTCCACATTAATTGTAGTTTGGATCTAAAAACATTGCAAGTGAATAAAGCAGCAAGCAACACTGTGTTTTCTTCTTGAAGTAAATACCAAGAGACACACAGCCCTTGGGTGCAGCACAGCTACAGCTATGAACTCATGCAGTCCCTGATGAACCACCCTTACAGTATTTTCCCATGCAATTAGTATTAATTGGTGACTTGCTGGCAATCTCCCAGGGGCCCTATCTCACCCTTTTAGCCAGTCCTACAAGACCAGCCTTGAGATGATCATCAGGGCTAGGCAGCCATCCTGCTGCCCCACCTCTCAGGCCTCTTTCTTGCTCTTGTGTTTTTGGGGACTCTGGCAAGGGTTATCTTGAGTAATGAACAATCAAAGATAAGCCTCCTCCAAATTAATACATTCGAGTTTGTAACATGAGACAGCAAAGTAAGAGGGTGAGTTCTAGAGGGAATTTATAAGCACTTTAAAAAAATATGTTCTTTCAAAGCATTTCACTGAAGCTAAACTCCAAAACAGTTTTCAGGAGAACTGAACAGCAGTGCTCAGTTCAGTGTCTGGATAGAAACAGACCTGTAAAACTCTGCATCCTGCACTCAAAATTAAGCTGATACAGGACAGCTGTGAATGAGCAATCATCTCTTCTAATTTTATAATTTAATTATTTAATAACAATTCTTAAGGATTTCCTTTTATCTATTAATAGGATGAAATTTGTCTTAAGCATCTTGTCAAATGGACTTAAGAAGGTTCAAGAGTGCTTTACTTCAGCAGAGCCCCACAACTCCATGGCAATAAATAAAATCAGATGTTCTTTGAACATTGTAAACATCTAGAATATATTTCAGAGTAGCTTCCAGGGGCATTTTCACAGTATGAATCTCTTTTTGTACAATTGTGTAAGTAATCTCAAAACTTTAATAACCGGTGCTGAGGTGGTTATTCAGAGTCAAAAGGATGTCTAAAAAGAGAACTGTGCAGGGGTCAGCCTACAAAAACCATTCAAGATCTAGTAAAGGATGCAGCATCTAATGGTAAAATACAGTAGGAAATGCTTGTGGCCAGAGGCAAGCAGAACTACTTCAACTAAAACAGGCCTAGTGTAACCAAGAGCAACAGTACAGCTTTATGCCTTGTCCTTCTTCTGCTTCTCCTTTTTCTGCTTCTCCTAAGTTTCCAGTCCACATAAATCAGTGGTTCTCAGTGTTACACTTCTCATATCACTTTTGTCTTTTACTGCACAACACTTAGAAACCACAACATTACATAAACAGGTGCTTAAAAATGGTGTATTTTGGCTCAGAGGTAGTTAAGAACACTAAAGATGGTTATTTCTCTTGGAAATCTTGAGTCTGGAGTGGAGGAGCCTGCCTGTGCCATCTCACTTAATCTCTAACAAGTTGTACCTTTAGATTTAATGTACTTAGTGTACATGAACTCCAATGTGAAAGTCAAAACTCAATCTTTACACTGGTCAACAGATGTTGAGAGATTTATCACTTACATGTAAGTTGTTTATATGACATAGTTTATTTTTTATATGACATAGTTGATTTTTTTCCTTTGGAGATACTTCTCTTTCTAAATCTTTGTGATCCTTTGTGATCCTACTTAATTTTCATTTTTTAAAGACCTTACTGTCTTTTCCCCCCACATCTATAGCAAGTAAAGATCCAGATATTATTTGCCAGGGCCCCATGAAAAAATGAATACTTTCAGACTATTCTCACAAGTATTGTAGAAGTACAGAAGACCTCACTTTAACTGGTGTAATTTCCCTGCAATTCCATTAACTTGCAGTATCTTTGGATATACACCATCAATCTGAGACAGCCCTCACCTCACCTCCATCTCACACCTGTTGCCCTCTCAAGGTGTATAAAACCACAAGGATATTACTCAGGGCAGCCTAGGTGGAAGGAGATTTCTGTCATTCAATGGAGGGACAGATTAGGAAGCACAGAATAAAAGTTTCTGAGAAGAACTTCTCCATAAAATCATGCAAGAGGAAGGAGCACTGCACACGTGCTCTGGCAGGGACAGGAAGGTGCTATATGTGTCTTTGGAGAAGTAGAAAAACTCTGAGATTTCTTAGTATGATGCTATTCTGAAAAATCTGGTTTGCTTACAGGATTTTAAAACACACACATGTTCTGACTGCCACTTTGCATCTACAACTAAGAGAAAGAGGGACTCAACATTCAGTTTTCTGAAAACACAGGGCCAAGAGATTCTTTCTCTAAAGACTTATGCCAAGACTTAGTCACTGCCACTCTAATACCCTGATAGCAAATTCAATCTTTACAAATACAAAGCAAACATCTTTAAACAAATTATGAACATCTCTGGCCATACAGATAGGACTAACACTTGTAAATTACTTCTCTAAATAGGTGTTATATCAAATCTCCAAAGAGTCCAGATAGATGTGTTCAGCCTGCATTAGGTGATAATGAAGTCTGAACCCGAGAGATCTTAGTTAAATTTGGATTAGCTGTTGATGAAAACCAACTTGATAACACTGCTTATTCTAGACTTGCCTCAATTACAGTTTTCCCAGTCAAACTTGTCACAGCTATTCCTTCTTTCCAAGAGCATTACTTTTGTGACAGTTTTATTTGTAGTGTTTCGTGGCATTGGTACCTGCACCTCATCAGGTCCTTCTACTTGCCTGGAACAAAACCTGGATCATACCAGATCCTCTCCATCTATGGGAGACCAAACACAAAATTACACTTAATCCAGCATCACCTCTGCCTCTGGCTGGGAGCCTGGCAGAGCTGGGAAGTGCAAATCTCCTACACATGCTGAAGACAAATACACAGCACACTGCCCCCACTGCTAAAAGGTCTGTATTTCATTTTGAGCTATTGATCAAACTGAATTATTTTACTTGGGCAAAGATCATTTGGGTCTACAGTCTGTTCTCTGTTAAAAGCTCCTTAACTCTTGACTAACTCAGGTCACGTGGATTCTTAGCTTGGCATAACTTGCATGTGGCCAAAGCCCCTTCTCAGAGCTGTCAAGACAAAGCCTTACAAAGATCTGACATCAACCAATACAATAATGTCTAATATTCTGTACTAAAAGAATGCATATAATTTTCTTAAATAATTTTTCTTATGGAAGCTGGTTTGCAACATTACAGTACTTACGAGCTACTACACATCCAGTAAAGTATTTAAGAATAACTGATGTAATTTACAAATTTATTTCTCATCTATCTGATAAGCACTGATACTGGAACTGAAACTTTCACCTCATCTGAGGTGAAAGCATTTAATCATGGCTCTTTGGTTTCCATTTGTAGTAACCAGAATTTCCAACGGTTTTTTCACCCATGTACTCAGTAGATTTGGGCTTGCTTCCCTCAGACAAGACCAAATGTATTCAATCCGTTACAGTCAAGAGTAAATTCTTACATATGGCTTCCTAATGTTACTCACTGGGACATAGAGGCTACAAATGTGCTTCCTTCAACTTCAGCTGTCTTTTATTCTCCCCTGCAGCTTGCTCGTTTTTGTTAAAAATGAAGAAAGGAATTAAATTACTAAGTTTTCATTTTCCACTCTTCCTAATTTTCAAATTTATGCCATTTATAAGACCCAACTGTTCTATGACAAGAGTTTTTTAACCCATTTAACAGGACCAAAATCTTGAAGGAACAGAGACGTTTTTGTTTGTTTAATCCTCTCCTGCATCCACCCACTCTTCCTATTTTCCACTCCTTAATTAAATTTCAGATCAAAGATCTTTCTGACTCAAGACATCCAAATGATTTCAGATTTGGCTAAAAAATGGTGCAAATCCATTATCCTATATTGTCATATGTAACCAGGAAACCAGGAGAAAATCTCATTAATTATTTGAATATATGGACAAGATGAGATTATCTAAATCAAATTGCGAAGTCAAATGCACAAGGGAATATATATATATATATATTTAATGTAAAATATTATTAGAGTACCCTCAAAGTAATTGTTCAGACTATAAGATACTAGTGGGCAGAGCTTCTGGAAATGGAAGTGACACCACTCTAATCAGGAAAACAGCCACAAGAAGAAATTTATCTATTTACGAGGGTTTCACTTTGAGATTACAAGTGCAAGAGACAAAAATGTCACCCTCCTGTCACTTGTTGACAGGCTGTGATACAGAGAAGCTTTGTCACTACTTCATCACCATCCATGACTGCTCTGCATCTCACCTCCAATGGCTGCCTTGCATTCCTGAGTCCTGATCCCTTCAGACCTGTTTGAATTATCCTTGTTTTTCTGCCATGAGTGCTGGCATCCTACTCAGCAAAAGCGTACCAGATAAAACTGTTTGTGCTCAGGAAATTGCATTATATGAAAAGTAATTATTAAGATGTGATTTTCTCTGTGCAAGCATTTTCACAAACTATACAAGTCCTCTTACCACAGCCACTGACACATAGAAACACTGGAAGAACATTTAAGTATTGCATCAGTGACAAAAGTGTCCACAGCAATTATTTATTCATAAAACAAGGAACATAAAAAACAAAACAAAAAAAACCACCCCAAAACCACAAAAACAAACAAACAAACAAAACCCCCCACTCTTAGAAACCTTTAACTACAGTGAATTGTTAATACTCAAAGTTTAATTTCAGGAAAAACTGTCAGCTAACCATTCTTGCTCTCTTTGTTTATCAGTATATCTTTCAGAGTGAAAACTGGTTTAAAAATCAGGAAAAACAAGATGAACAACCTTAGACCCAACCCAAACAAAAAGCTGGTGAATTACATCAAACATTTCTTAATGCAACTAAAGCTCTTTGTGCTGTCCTCCTAAGTACCTGCAGGACAGAACACTGAGCTGGCTGCCCCTGCACCTGCTTCATACGACACTAGACTGAAATCTGTCACTGTTGCCCAAAATTTGACCTATGTTTTTGGTATAAAAGAAAAAAAAAATCCTAAAGGATCTGCTGAGCCCTCAGACTCAAACAGCTTTTGAAGCAGGTGAACAACAGATCAGTAAGAGATGGTGTTTCCACCTTCTTTCTGCTATTGTTGTTGTGGGATTTTATGCTTTTTGCCTGGACTCTACACTACCTATGAGAGATCAGACCTGATTTTGTATCTAATATTGTCCTTCAGTACTTTGTTCTCCCTTGGAGATACCTGTCATGGACGGATTGACACATACCTGAAAGCCTCACCCAAGCTTGGTTCACAAGATTGAACTGAAAGAATTTATAGACTAATTAAAAGGAATTTTAAAGAGCAAATCTTTCAAGTGTGTGATAAAGTGAGCCTTACGCAAGGGTGCTGAGAAACTGGGCCCTGCCCTGACTTTAAAGTATACTTTGAACAATCACTGCTGGGAGTGAAGTGGCCCAATAAGTCAGAGGTGTCAGTCCTCCAGGGGAGTTCCAAAAAAGCTCTCAAAGTATCTGCTAATAAAGGCTTTGCCCTGGTCACACAGCAAGGCTGTGACAGAAGCTGACTGGCTTCAGTTTTTCTAAATAACTAATATCAACATAATGAAAGCTCTGTTGGGCATGGAGAATACATTCCAGCTAGCAGAGGCCCAGCCTTTGGCATGCCCCTACTCCACCAGCCTCTGGCACACAAAAGCCACCTGCAAGGGAGACTTGACCCTGTAACGCCAAGGCTCTACAGCAGCATGGTTCAATACAGCAGGAGCTGCCAAATGGAAGGAGCTGAGGCAGAGCACCGCTGGCCAGCCTTCCCTTCCATTTCAGCAGGTGAGTTTTGCAGATAGCTGTCTTTTGGGCGCCACCACCTACCACCCTCCTCCTGGGCACGGGAGGTGACATGTGCAGTGGACTGATGGACCGAGAGTGCAGAGCATCACTGCTCTGACCAGTGTCCCAACAAGCAAGGAGGACTCCCCAGAACATCTGTATGTCTCTCTCTCTTTTGAAAATGACCTTTAAAATCACTCTGCCAGCTAGAACTGAATATGATGTTTAAAGGAAATTTGCAGTAACTTGTGGATGATATGATTTTTTTTTAACTCTTTGAATGTGACTTCTTCATTTACATGAGTGGCTGAGACAGCCAGAGTGCTAGTGTGCATATTCATCACCTCCAGACTCCACACTGGACCAAATGCACTGGAGAAGACAGTAAACAGAATTTCCTATGCCAACTCATTGAACTGGGAGAGATGCTAACATAAACTCTAATCCCAGAAATGGGATTTGCTTAATCAAGCAAGCTTTGCCAGAAGATGTAATCACACACCACAGAAGATTACATTAGCCTTTTAGAAAAAAAAAAAAAAAAACCCACACTTAACCAACTCCTGAAATTCTGCTTTGATATTTGCATGAAATCCATGCAAATTGTATGGGCTTCAGCATGTGTTTTCTCCCACACCAAAGCAGCCAGATGGACAGCCAGGGATGTGAGAAAAATATTTTCTGCTAAGCCTGAGGGGAGATGAACAAGAAAAGAAGCCCCCATGTGCTTCTCCCCAAGTCCAGTGCATACATCCCACCCCCCCATACTGAGAGCCTTCTTTTCACAGAGATCCCTTCCTCTGACTGTGGAGAAAGCAGTGGCCTGGCACTGTGACCTCAGCCACAGCCAGCAAGTGCTCCTGGGGTGCTCTGTGCTGGGTCAGAGCAGGAAGAAGTCTGGGGGTCCCCACCTCCACCCTGCCATCCAGCAAGGCCCTGGGAAGAGGGGTCACCCTGTGGCATAGCCATCAGTTATTGCAACACATAAAGGGCTTTGTATAAATAGCTTTTGTTCCACTAAAATTCATCTGCACGAGCTTGCTTCCTTCCTAACAGTTGTTAATGGATTTCATTACAGTTTTTCTCCTTTTTCATGTACATTCCATGACGAAAGCATGGGAGCAGCTGCAGCCAGCTGTGAGCTTCCCCACTGGGACCCTGAGTGCTGCCTCTGAGACAGCAGTGACAGTCCCGTGGTGATGGAGAGCATCTTAACTGCAGACAAGATTGCTTGCTGCTGCCGTGGGAATCCGGGCAGCAAAGCACTGCTCACATTCCAGGCAGGGACAAGATGAGGGTGCCTCACACGCTGCAAGAAGGAGAAGCACTTCATTTGAATTCAGTGGGACAGAAGAAACAAATTCATCGTGCAGAATGTTTAGGAAAGCCTCACCCCCTCTGAAGTGTTTCAGGAATAATGTTCAACAAATGGTATTCGTACCTTCCCCACCCTTGCTTTTAATAATTGAGGAAGGGAAAGACAAAACATTCATTCTATTTTTCCATCATTTTTAAAATCCAATTTTTGGGTGACTGTTAGCATCCTCTCTGCATTAGATATCAGAATTCACCATGAGTCAAAGTCTGAATAACTTTGCTTGGACAAATCTCCTAGGAACATCAGCCTGGAAAGCATGCCCTGGGAAACAAATCAGTACTTCCTGACATGGGAAGCATCTCAGCCAATAATCCCAACTAATGTGGATCTCTCCATTGTTTTACTTTACACAAATAAAGTACACTCAAATAAGGGTATTTCACATGCTCATGTCTGGTATTTCACATGTGCAATCACTGTGAAATACCAGACATGGTATTTCTGGTATACTCAGACATTAAGAATGTGAAATACCGGATATATACAGATATTCTCCAAGCAATCCTCTTAGGACAGAGATATAAGTGGGCTGGCAGACACACTGTCAAAAATTACAGGTCTTGTACATACAGAAAAATCTCCTTGCCTCTCTCCATCAAGCAGCTTTTGCTGCTTGGATAGTTGTTTTTTTTAAGTTTAGTCTTTCAATTAATTCCAAATCCTGATAAAATAAAACTTATTTTGCTTGATCATAAGCTCATAAAACACAAGAAGAGCTTAATGTAAAATATGAATAAGTTAAGCAGTCATTTACATATTTGCTCATTTAAACAGCGGACACTCTTTGCAGTAATTTAATGTTGTCAAGCAAGCACGGGAGGCATAAAATGCTTTGGCTTTTATGTCGCTCCTTACTCATGTAATAATAATTGCCAATAGATCCTTTGCAAAAGAAAGAAAAACATAACACTCACTATGCTGTTTGGGGGTTTATATTTTTATTTAACAGAGGGGAGAGCAAAAAAGGGTAAGGGCCTGAAGTCACCCCTCCAGGCAAAGTACGTATTTACCACCTACTATAAACTATATGCAAAACCACTGTTCATGGGCACAAAGACAAGACTAGTCAAGGTGTGCTGTTACCTGTGACCTACCTCCTCTGAATTCTGCTCCGTGCTCCTGTTCTTCAGCCACCCTTTTGCTGAAGCTGCATCCCTGTCCTTCCCCTACCTACTGCTCCAGCCCCTCTCCTCTAACAGCATTAGCAGTACATCTCACAGCACTGCATCTTGCCTACTTGATCCATCACTGAATCAACACAACATAAATCCCTCAGGCACACCAAAGCACTGCTACATTAATGCTTCATCTATGCTGCAAGAGCATCTCTTAAAATGCCTACAAAATTGTTTTAGAAGACCATCGTTTTGTACTTGCAGCACTCTAGCCAGGAAGTGGTTAAAACAAAGCTGAAAAATCACAGCAAATAATCTGAAAGACTCTATTCCCATCATGTTTGCCACTTCCAATCCTATTTCTTCCTATACAAGTCTTTGTGCAGTTGCTCTGTTGAATCATTAGGAAGGCTCTGGCTTTCTGCAGGTGGAAAAGGCCAGAACCTGATCCTGTGTGCAGGAGCAACACCTCTTCACCCACCATGAGCCTGCAGTGCTGCACCAGTCCTTTATTTCTCCAGACACGCCTGCTTAGGAAGAAACTTGACAGTAGTTATTTTAAATACATTCTGTCCCATGCAAGCATGCAGATAAAAAAGTTTAAACCCTGCTCTTGACATAGTCTTTTACAATTTAGATGGGAGTTCACAGGAACCATTTGTCTTTCACATTTGTGTTTTCAGCTTTACAATTTCCATTTGCTCAAGACCTCTTGTCACATCTCATTCTTATTTTAGCATTAGCCCTAAAAGACTTACAGAGATGATCATTTTGACTCAGCATCATCCTCCTATCCTCAATTTGCCTTAACATAAAAAAGACAAAAGAAACAGCCCTACACCTCCATATAATTTTATTTTCTCACTAAGAGTGTCTGAAGGGCGGATAAATGTGTGAAAACAAAACAGAGCTGCACATGTGAGAGGGGAAGGATTCCTATCACTGCTAAGAGCCCATCTTCTGCATTTTCTTGACTTGGCAGTAAACTAGAGACACTCCCAAATGGTGACAATGGGCAAGGAAATTTGCTTTGCAAACAATTCCCTTTAAAAAAGGCCTTGCAAGGAACTATTTGATAGCGTTAAGTTTTTGTCTCTTAAACATGCAATTCTCTACTCAAAGCAGATAATGTTAAGTAAAATACTGGAAAATGAAGTGGCTTAGGATTATACACAGTCAGTTGGGCTTCTTCTAAAGAAACACTACACAGACCCTTTACAGCCTGTGAAGCTGAGCTTCTAGAAGCCAAAAGAAGCAGCATGGAGTAACTGAAGGCTCGTGTCAAAGGACAGCAGCAGGCAGGACCCCACACAATGGGCCTGCATTGCTACCGCACCAATACCCTCGCTGCATAAAAGGGCAGGAGCAATAAACAGGAATTAAAGAGAAGATTAATTCCCAGTGGGTTTTACAGCTCAGAGGCATATATTTGGGGCAGCAACACCAGCCAAGTTTTGATCCTGATGGCTAGCTTGGTCACCACTCCAAACCAGACCTTGACTCCATGGCATCACAAGCAGGACACCCTGTGAGCGTGTGACACATGAGGAGGCTTCGGAGAGCTAACATATAACACAGCATGCCTCGTTCAAATAACCTAATTTGTGATTTTAGCTTTTGAAAGGAACAAAAATAAAAGCAAAGAAATTACACTAGCAATGCTTGCCATCACTCTCAAGAAGTGGAATCTACTGTATCATCTGAGAAATTATAAATACAAGAGTTTAGCAGTGTAGAAAGAATTATGTGAAATCACCCCAAAAACGCATCTTGCAACAAAGCTATGAAGGGAGTAGCAAAAAGAACTGGCAGAAATACTGGTACATTAAAAAAAATGAAACTATATAAATCATCAAGTTCAAATTAAAACTACTTAGACTTAACTACAGGTATGAAAAGAAATACACCTACAAGGATAAAAACAAAGCAAAATGGATTCAAGAAGAAATGAGCTAAAAAATAAAGCCATATTAAATTCTGTGCAAGTTGTGAAAGATTCTTTGCCATTTTTTTTTTATTAAACAGTAGAGCTCGCCATCTGTTTATGGACAGCACACAACAAGAGTCCTGAAGTGCTGAAAAAATCTGTACCAGAAACCTCCATGCTCACTCTGGTATCCCACAGCACAGCCACACCAAGTTCAGCTCCCTGTACATCGCTGAAAGTGTTTCCAAGCAAACCAAGCAGCTCCACTGGAGCGCCGTGGGGTCCCTGAAGAGCTCATGTCTCCACCAGCATGGTGCTCCTCACAAATCCCAGCACTCAAGGAACAAATCCTTTTTGCACTAAGCCCATCTAGGGCCTTAATAAAACCATCCACTCTGTCCTGTAGCAATGGATGTCCCCTTGGGTGAGACCCTACGGACAGGCGTGCCTTGGTGGGACTGAGTGCCTGGGAGGGCTTGCTGGAGGGGAAATGCCAGAACATAGAGAGAAACTCAGACAAAAGTCCTTTCCTAATTCTACCCTGTGCGAGGATCTGAATATTCAGCTTCTGTGGCAAATCATCACCTTTCCATTTTCTTATCCTTTCCACCCCAAGCACTGCTACCGTGAGCACTTCCAGGCTGAGGAGACTGCCACCACATCAATATTCATCAAGGAGATCCTGAAGAAAATTCATTTATTTTTCAGAATTATTACAGTTAATTGGAAACATCTGCTACAACTAGCTGTATGCCAGAAGCATCCCAATCTACTAGGCTGTCTCTGCAGGAATACTCACTCTGTCCTTTCTGGATGGGTTTTGCCAACGGCATCTTTGTTGTCAAAGAAAAGACACCATAAGACTAATCGGCCAAATGCAGAGTTTACATTGTCTCTGCTCATTTTCACACAAAATAGTAACACATGTTGTGCTGTCACAGTTGTGAAAGATATTTTCATCTCCATGTTGGCTTTTAATTGCTTTCTTGCAGTGAACCAGGCCAAAGAGTTTTGGGAACAGCGCTCCCCTCTGATATCCGGTAGCATCCTTAGCCTAATAGAGTGCTGCAGTGAGAATATCCAAGCACAAGCAATCAACATTTTGTATTTGTATTGAGATTAATGTCGATATATTACATGAATGTAAGTACACTATTTCATGGAATGTGAATGTTGAATATTTTTTGAAGTATTTATGTGAATAAACGATAACTATCTGGATGTCCAGTGGAAAAATGTTCCTGTGGGGACAGAATGCAGCCAAACCATGAAGTATTTGTGAATTCCAATAAATATTCACTGAGACCTAGTGAAAATCTGGGCTGGAACTTACAAACATAGAATTTCTAAACAAGTTGTCAATCATAATGGAAAAATGCATGTGCAGACTGGACTTCCCAAGTATTATTAGCCTTCTGTCTAAATCCATTGTAATTTTGTTTTTAATAGGCTGAAATGTGAGGCATGATCATTTTTAGTAAAAAGATTCTGTCAAAATTGTGAATTATTAATGCAAATCACAATGTCAAATTAATTTTTTTAAGGAATAAGATGAACAAGGCATTCATATTAAGTAGTGAAGCATGGTTGTATCTCTGATGAAGTGAGATGAATGTTTATACTACAGACCTTGCCCATAACAGCTGGAGACTTCTTACTGTCTCTATGAAGCGGCATGATGGAAATATTTGTTGAAAAGTTAAGGAGAATCTCCGAAGACATCTTTGAACTCCGAAACTCCAAAGACATCTTTGAAGCAGGTGCTCTTCCCTGAGATGCCAGACAAGGAAAGCTTACTCAGGGAGAGGAAAAAAAAAAAAAAAAGGCCAAAAAAAAGCATTGATATTTTGAGCCAGACTTTTAAAAAAAATTAAATTACTATGGGTAAAATATTCACACAGATGGTCACTATGAATTCTCATCTCAAACCAGATTAGAAATAGATTTTCTTTTTACATGAAGAACAGAAATCAATCTTCTGTAATGTAATCTTCTTAGGTCCTTGCCTACCCCAAGGGTAAGAAGAACCACAAATTTCTTGTTTGACAGTGTGGGAATATACAATTGTTTGTTGACACCATTAAGAATTTTCAAATCATGGTGAAAGAACTTGCACACATCAACAGACAGAAAAAATGAACTCTGAAAAGCAAGAAGACCATGTAATGTCTGGATACCCATTTTCATTTGGCAGAATTGTGATGCTGATAGTAATAATGCAAAAATAATAAGGCCTCTGACTGAAAGAGCAAGTGTTCCCTTATTGCCTAGAACAGAATAGTTCCCATACTATATTATAACTGCAGCAATAATTAGGATGTGAACTTCTGGTCCAGTTTTCTTCCTTTTATGTCATAAGGTTATAAGGACCTTCACCACTTCATCTCATGAGTTTGAACAAACTGGTTTGTATTTTTTTCTGCCTTCCTCAAGAAGAGACAGTGATAAGGCAGGGAGTGATTATCAGTGATTATCAAGAGATATTAAGTGAATAAACCCATGAATCTCAGTGTTCAGGTTAAAGTTCAATGCCAGTTAAGAAGTCTTCTTGAACCCTCATGATACTGCCATATAAAAATAATACAACTGCTCTGCAATTTTAAGGCATAATCAAGTAGAAAATTATTGAGTGAAATGTATGGTCCCTGAGCACACTGATAGGTCTTTATGCCATGAAAAATAAAATCCTCTCACTCATTTGGACTGTGAAGCAGCTTTTTCTCAGAGAAGTGGTGGACAGTGGGCAGTGCCACAGCTTCCTCCATCCCCTTGGGGAAAACCCTGATCAAACTTTTCTGGATGCACTGCAGAAATGCAGAAGCTGTACTCAGAGGGAAGTGGGAGATGTGCCATTTCTGTTGGTATTAAACAGAACTAGATGATGGAAAGAAAATCACACATTCTCGTCTGTAGCATCAAGTCACTCTTGATTCTCATGTTTGTTGGCTTGCCATGCTGAACGTCTGACACAAAAGACAATCTTACTCTCAAAGCACAGTAAATCAGCAAGTAAAATTCTTGGAATAACAACACTGAAATCTGTCCAATACTTTCCTAAAAATGCATATTAAATCTGCTTCAGCCATGGAAACTTGATTAATGTGTTTAATATATTTGGAAGAAATAATCATTCATGTCAAGGGTAAACAATGCAAGCATGGAAAATGGGTGAGAATAATATAAAAAGAGAGAAAAAAAAGGCAGATGCTGCAGGATACAATCCCACTACTGATAACGACTGTCATGGCTAATCCAAAAACCAGTATGCCCTAAGTGGAGTAAATTATCATCTCCACTCTGTGATAGTTAAGGCAAAAATGAGCATTAGCATATGAATAAATGAAGCTAATGGCTGGATTTTCTGTGAAATCCTAAATTCTGCTTTTTCAAGATTAGTGATAACAGAAGTAGTGACACACGCTTTCTCCTGAAATCACAGAGCCCAACAAACCTCAAAGGAACACGTGCAAGGAGGGACGATGAGCAGTCACAAGAGTGGGGAGGAAGAAGCACCTGCTCCGACCCAGCACAAGAATCACAAGCTCAGCCAAAAGCTGATCCTGGGGTCCAACAAACCACCCACCACGTCCTCCTCTGACACTCAAGGTCCCTCCTCAGGGCACCAAGGTCCCCTCCCCATGGCAGTATCCAAGCAGCAGAGAAACCAGGCTTTGGCCAGAGCACAGTGATGGTACCTAAGGGTACCTGTATATGCCTGCCCTTGGCATCACGTGCTGCTGGAAGGTGGCACAGCACAGATCATACTTGCCCATTATGAGCCTGGCACAGAAAGTCAGTTCCACCAAACAATCAACTTAAGAGCTCCAGCCTGCCTCTGGGAACTGCAAAAATGTGGGACGTGGCACTTACCTCACCACGAGGACACGGCTCTCTCTTGTCTTCCAAGAGCAAAACTTATATGCTCTAAAAAGGGATTTTTTTCTATTTCTCTGCAGGCAGGCCAGTATTTAGGTTGTGCTTATGAGCAGTGATGGCTGATCATCCAAAGAGGAGCAGAAACTCAGCACATTGCCACAGCAGCAAAGGGCCCGGGATAAGCGGGTCTGACTGACAACCATCCCTCCAGGAGCTGCGGAGTTTGCTCTCTCTTAAGCCTCCCCTTTCCTGCTGTGCTGCAGCTGCGTGCACAAGAACACATCATCCTTCCCGCTGCTCACAGTGCACAGACACACACACCACTGGGAATGCTTCAAACACACGGAAGCAGCTAGCAATTTAATTAAAACATCCACACACAGAGAGGCACATGCACATGCCATTCCTCACAAGAAACACCTCAAATAAATACAGGAGCACAGGACTGCAAGGAAACTCACGAGTCCCTTCTATGAGTTCCATGATGCTCCATCCTAAAGTGCTCTTTATTTTTACCTCTGCTACACCTGGAAAAGTCTGTTAACGAACCTCAGAGATAATCAGGGACTGTTTTTTATTGCCTGGCCTCACTTTACCTAGAGTAAAAAGCATGGCCTTGCACCATTACATTTTATGCCATATCTATCACACAAACTCAGAGGAAAATATAATCCTTGTATGATGCTATAATCCTCTTCTGAAATGCCAGTGACTCTTACCTTTGAGTCACCTATAAATTCATAAGAATTCTGTCACCTGCCCAAGTCATAAGCTTACTACTGCTTATTTATGACAAGGATAGGAAAATATTGAACATGTTTCATCTCCTTTGACGAATTTAATTAGCAGATTCCCTTTGGCCCAACACTCCCACCATTTTAAGATGAATATTGACCTCTCCTCTTTATTAAATTCACTACATATTTAACATTTCCTCTATGAATCTTTTTCTCTTGCCATATTGATAGATCTCCATATGGGTACCACATTCAAATTCTTTATCAAAACTGAGATGAATCGCATCCACTGCTTTTATTTAGCAACAGAACTGAAGATGAAACAGCTAACCTTGGCACAAAAATAATTATTAATAATTTTTTATTTTATCCCATTTTCCATTAGCTTCCCTGACTTTATTATGTTGTTCAACATTAGTTCTAAAATATTATGTATTTTAGCGGTTGGCTTAACAGGCTGTTATTTTCCCAAATCCACTTCCCCTGGAACTATCTCAAAATCTGAAGTTTACATTTTATAGTTCTCATTCTCATGCCCCAGTGTTCAATATATTCATTAAAAGAAAGTCTGCAATCTCATGTAATGAAAAATGGCTTTCCAGGGAGGAGCAAAAATGCTTTTTAGAAGTAAAATCTGATGACCTCTCAGTGCAAGCTTCTGAAAAAGAAGAGATGGATATTGTTTCTCTGCCTTGTCCCTGAAACTCTAGTGCTGTTTTGATGTTGCACAACACTGGTTTTCTTCAACAGCTAATATGGGAAACCTGATTCCTTTTACAGAGGCCTCCCAAATCAGACCTAAAATCAAACACCTCCCCATAACTTAATTTAATAGGTTAAAAAGGTCAAGAGTCTCTTCACCACCAAAGTACTTGTCCAATTCTCAATAGGAAATTTAATTTCTGTCATCTGCAGCAAATGTGTATAATGCAAATGGCACTCAGAAACTCTACTGCACTTTGAAACTAAACCCACTTTTTGCAGCTGCTGCTTTAAATATCATCAGAGTCTGGAAATGAAACAAAGTCCTGTCTCACTGACATATTCCTGCATTAACATGAACTCCAACAAGTGAGTTTAAGTGGGTTTGGCCACCAGCTGTGGAACTCTGCTGTACATTCCACTGTACACTAGTCTACAACCTAATTAACAGCCCTGCAAATATTCCAGATATCTGCTAATATTATGCACAAAGACGTAATTAGAAGTGTGTGTGAACACAGATACGTTTGAAAAAGAAAGAGAACAAATGTGCAGCTCCAGCTGATATCATTATTAACTCATTCTCAGTGGCAGAATCATGCACCAGGTTAGGGTAAGGTTAATGCATACCCCACACTGTGACCTTTCAGACTGAATTTAATTGCATCCCTACCAACGATATAGCAAAATGATAAGGTGCATCCTGATTGATTTTCTTCATTGCAGACCACAAGAGCTCATTTGAACCAAATCCTGCCATTAAATTTACAGCGTAACTGAAAAGGAGTTTTAAATTATATACACCCTAATCTAATATTTGAAACTGTTATATCAAAGACTCTCTGCATTATAAGCTGCAAAATCCCTGTTTGCCTGTTCTGTAAACCCACTACACTATGTACAGCATTATCCTTCAATTGTTAGCATGCTTAAAATGTGTGTCTAACACTGTCAGAGCCATGCTGTCAAGCGTTAAAGAGCACTTTTAGGCATTCTGCCCCTGTAATCCTTGGGGACTTCAGTAGCTACAAGTCAGGGGAAAATCAAAGTAAAGAGAAAAGACAGGTCATCATGAACCTAAGTGCAATGTAATCTTGTGATAGACATTTCTACTCTACATGCACAACACATTTAGGTTCTACAAGAATTTTGCTGTCCCTACTTTAGTACAGCTGGGATGAGTATCTTTGTTAACATACCAGCCCACAGTGAACTGGAAAATTTTTTGAGAATATTTTATACACTGTGATTACTGTATAAAATATTATCTGCCTCATTATAGCAGGGTATATTCAAGACTTAGTGTCTTTTGTTTGATAACATCTTAGATTTTTTGTGAATTTTTCATTATTCTTTCAAATAAATTTTTGGTGATATTTTCAGATATTCAATACTATATTCTGCTTGCCCATGGGAAACTTTGAAATATGTGTCTGTTTTAAGCAGTTTCCACTCGCAGTGGATGGAAGTAACAGCCAACCACGCTGGGATTTCAGGGTTTTTTTTAAGGAGGTGATGGCAGGCATACTCTGTTATTACTGCATAGGAGTTTCAGCTATTGCACTCATCATCATGGTCAGAACAGCTCATCTGCATTGAAGTTCTGAAGAGCACTGTGCACAGCTGAGCCATCACTTAGATCACTTGCATTTAGAGGAACAGAAACTTGGACGAGCCCCAAATTATGGCAGACCTAATGTCTCATTTGCCAGCAAATCATCTGTATCAGAAATTACTTTAAATGACAATGCTAAAATTGAATTTGTCCCATGTTTAACATGCCCATTAAAAGGAAATCCTTCAATGCCATTCACCGAGGCTCAGATGCAGGGAGTCGAAAGACCATGTGGTCATGCCACAGCCCACCCTCAGCAATATCCCTGACTCTGATAACCTGCAAATGCTCTGGAGTCAAGGAGGAACTTCCCACTCAAAACCTCTCACCTTTACAGTGTTCTAGTTTCATGAGTCCCTGATGCACAGAGAGTGCTACGATAGTCTCGCCTACAAGAGAACTTGTCACTTTACCATGACTCAATTTTAATCTCACACACAATTTTTACCCAAAGCCATGCTGGAGCCTCCTGAAGCCTTCAACCACCCCTAGCTTCCCTTGAATGACCCTCAGGAAAGAGAACACAGTGGCAGCAGAAGGTTGGGGAGGGGGACCTGAGACTGGGTGAGTTTTGCAGAGCTTTGAGCAAAGTCAGTGCTCTAACAAAGCAACCTCCTGAGAGCCCACTGTGAACCTAAACACCGAATTTCTCATTCAATGATCAGAATGCAAGTGCAGTGTGAACAACTCCACCAAGGCAAAGACAGAATTAGCCTCATCAGACATGCAGCAGCATATGTCTCTTTCAACATGTACTGCAAAATAGATACTGAATGGAAAACAGATGATTTTTAGCCTCCTATTCTGTCTACCGGTAAAAAAAAAATTCTCAAAATTCTGCATATCTTCATGCAAATTACTGTATTGCAAAGATAAATATCAAAGTTATGCAAGATGCTAGATAAGTAGAAAGACTTAAAAGAACAAGGAAGAAATAAAAACACCTACAAAACCTCCAAAGACAAAAAATAAACAACAGATTATTTGTGTTCCCAGGCAAGTCCAAAGCCAAATATTAGCATTTTCTTCTAGAGGCAACTTTTTGTGTATTGAGAGCCAGCTTAAATAAACAGCTGGCTTTTCTTCTCAGAATATTTGGGGAGCCTGCAGATTTTTTTCTCCTTTGAGAAAATATATGAAAAACAATGCAAGAACAACTTCACACAGGAGCAGTAAAGAAATTCAAATATCTAGTTATAATTATAAATGAAATTTTGGCCATGCAAAATCCATATGAAATGTTGTCAGGTGGAGTGTTTGCCAGCCACTCTTCTGAGCAACAACCACAGAAATCTACCTTTATCACCTCCTTGTTGATCTCCTTTCCCCACACTTCATTTAAGCATTTTATGCGGCTTTTTAGTTTTATTCCCTTGTCTCTCTCTTAGTCTTACCTGAGCTCATTCCCTGCTAGATTGCCGGGTTTTTCTTTGGTTTCCCAAAATCTCAGCTGAGGACTTGCTGGTATCTAACATTAGAGGTCCAGGGGTTCCTGTCAGCTTTAAGCTGCAGTAATTTTTTCTACTCTGTAAAGCCTGAAGGGATAGTACTTTTCCTTCCTTGCTAAATAGTAAACATTCCCTTTCCAGTGGGCAAACAAATGATCTTCTGTTGTTTGTAAAGACACTCAAACAATACCCTTGTTTACCTTTATAAATGTCTTTGTGCTATCCCCAGTCCAGCCCAGGGAACTGAGCCGAAGGTGGTGCAGCTGACATACAGCAGGCAGGAGTAAATGCCTGAACACCCAGAGAAATCTCTGCCCAGCCAAGAACAGAAACAGTCACTCTGATGTCTGAGTTTGGGCTGAGATAGCAGCAGCAAACTGGATCTCAAGACAGTAAGTATCTTTAGTAAGCAAATTAATTTTACTCATCAACTCAGCAGAAACATGGTTTTCTGCCTCCAGGGAAGGGTGCAACGTGTACTCATTAATGACTGTTTATTCAGATCAACACCACTGCTGTATGAATTCCCCACCACCACCACCTTACACGAGGTATTTCATGATCAAAGTATTGAAATCAACACTGCCAAAGCAACATTATTTGAGCAGTTGTGTTAAGCACAGGCACGTTTGAAGGATCAGAACTTAATGAGGTTTTCTGGTTGTTTCTTTCGCATGAATACAACAAACACTTCAACAAAAACATAACTCTGCCCATGCAAAGTACAGAGGTCTACTCATGCAATTATCACCTACAAGCACAAATACTATTTGTAAGAATCAAACAAATAATTCAATATTATTAGTTTATTTCATAAATAGACCAATTACTTCTGAATAGATGCTTTCTTAAACTACATGGCCAATATGTAATCTGTTAACCTCCATTTACCAGTTTTCATTGAAATGAATCCTATGAATCTGACCCGACTTCATTAAAACCAGCAAATGTCGCACAAATCTTTGCACATGGAACTCAATAGATCCAAATGAAAACCAGACTACTGCTGACAAAAAGGCTTGGAGCAAACTAGTACCTCTATCTTGGTCATCACAGCCTCAACTGTGTGATGTGCATCAGCACACGCCTTAGGAAATGTAAAGCCTGTTAACTTGTAGGGCCCTTCTGAAAATGTGAACACATCCACCGCTCACACTGCTGCATTTAAAAGCTGATTCCAAATTTATCAAACACAGTTTGAAACTGAAGGTGACTGAAATGTTTTACATTACTACATCACTTCCTAAGAAAGCTGATGGTAGATATATTTCCCAGATATGGGTTAAGATTTCCAGATGAACAGAGAGAGCAGGAGAAAGTAGGAGATGCGGGCTCCTGACCAAAAGCCACTGACAGTCTGCATTAAACAGCATTTGCTCAGGACGTGTCAGACAAGAGACCTGAGGCTGGGTTCCTGTTGCTACAGGAAAGTGCCTGGCCAAAATACACTTGACTGCTCTGGCAGTCTGGAATTTCTCTCCATATCGTTTTGTTAATGTTTCCAAAAGGTCCAGTTTTGCTTTAGTATGGAAAAAACCCCAACCCTGCAAATTTCAGCTCTCTCACTTTGCACCAAAATAAACCGTGGGGTTTGACCAGTCACAGTACAGACAACCAGACTTCCAGTGTATCCCCTGAACTATCAGCGCACAACAGAAACTTAATATCAACTTTTCATAACATTTAATAAAGAAACCTACCTAAATATCTCATCAAAACTCTGATTAGTATCTGCCATACATAGATTATTTTAATTTTTTCTATGCATTTTCAACATTGAGAAACATTTTTATGGTTTTAGGGTTTTTTTATGGCATCAATAAGCTACATTGAGGAATGAGACAGACAAAACCAAAACGTTAACACAAAAGGTCTCTAAAATATATTGTAATGTTGTCATCAACAGACAGTAACTACAGAAACATCATGGAAATAATGCAGGCAATAATTTGAAGCTATGTGAATATTTATTTTTCTTTTCAAGACAACTGAAATTATGAAATCAATTTGGCCTTGTTTTTCTCTCATCACTTTTCAGACTTGTCAGAAGGAAGTGTAAAAACACTGCAGTCGATATTCTCTCTTGCTTGGATTAGTAGATTTATGTTAATTGCAGACACCTACATAAAAATACCTCTTAGTATTCCTCTTCCATGGGACTTTTACTGAGGATGAAATTCTGACCACACAAAAGAAATTTTTTACTTCATTTTTTTAAGGGAAAACTTACCTTGTAAGCACATTTTCAGCAAATGTCACAAGAAGGTCTGATTGCTTCCAAAGGCTTTCATCTTGCTATCGCACAGGAGCTCCTGACTGAAACAAGTGACCTTGGAGAGACTCTGAGGGAATGGGGATCTTAGAAGGAGTCTCCTCACATCTGACATGTTTTTCATACTGTGTTTACTTCCAGGCTGGACTGCATGAAGTATCAAATCTCTGCAGCTCCAGCTGATGGGATGGGAGTTACCAGCTCCTCAAAGGTTCACACTTCCCACCTGTGGACAGGACAGCAGGACATCTGCTCCCCCTGAGACCTGCTGACTCTGGGGTGCTGCTCACCTTCACCTCGGTTCTCTGAAGGACACCCAGCAGTGAAATAACAGAAAGCAAACAAACAGCATTGACCACTCTCAGCTTTCAGACAGGCTGAAAAGCAGCAGAAAAAGCCTTGGCCAATGTATGGGGATTTTGTGGCATTTGACTTTTCTTTCAATAGCATGAACTAAGACCCAATGAGCATCCAGTGAAGAATGAATTGCTTGTCCTGGCTAACCACTGAGCTTAGATAGTGGGATAGAAACTAACAAGAAAAGTCATTGAAAATGCAGCATCTGTTGACATTTTCCAGCATGCACTGACCTTTCCAGTACCATTACACTCGGCTTTGCAGCACAATTACAGTTTCAGCTCTACGTATCGATAAGATCCTCATTATCTGAATTCTATCAAAATCTTTACCCTTCTTAAGAGAGCAGAGAAAAATTTCTGTCTGAAACAATATTCAGTTCAGTGACACCAAAAAGACCCCAACTCAGCTGCTGGGGTTGATTGTTCACACCACTGCACTGTAACCTAGCCAGGTAAGTAGGGGGAAGAGGCTGACAACTAATGTGTTGTGTCATGATTCCTCATGACAGTGCCAATCGTAGGTAGCTAAAGAGCACAAAATGCAATATTCAAGGACAGAGCCTAGAAAATGACCCTTGCAGTCACCAGCTCACCTGCAAACCAGAAACCATTTCATGGTACGTGAGAAGAGTCCAAGTTAATTTGCCACTCTGACCTCAGAATCCCATGCTATCCCTTGTTTAAGTCAAGTTACGAGGTTAAGGCTAGTTTTGGTTCTAGCAAACGACCTCAGAATCCCATGCTATCTCTTGTTTAAGTCAAGTTACGAGGTTATTAAGGCTAGTTTTGGTTCTAGCAAACCTACAAACCTGCTTTCCTTCACTTCTCCTCTTTCACTTATTTCATATGCAAAGGTAATGCATTTTATTACAGAAATAAGGAAGATCTGCATTAAGTCATGTCTGCTTTAGAACTCAGGTGATTCCCCACCAGCTGGAATCTATTATTTGATTAAAAATGTTGTTGTGCCAGCTGCCATGCAGCACGTTTCACTACTCTGATTCCAGAAGGAATTAAATCCATACTGAAAATGAAGTCTAGCATGAATCAGCCTCTTCTCAATACTAATGCATACTTGGAAAGAAAAAAAAAAAAGCATTCAAAAAACACCACAAACCTAGCCTTCCTAGACCTGGCCACCCCAATCTCTAAAGTAGAAGGTGTTCAGTGGGGAAGAACTTCAAGTTTCCTGTATTATAAGGTAGTAATTTCATAAAGCAATGTCCTAATTATATCCTCAGGTTTGTTTTTCAAGTGATCTTTCTTACCATAAAAACAAACCTAACTCCTCTTCCAACAGAACCAGTTCTGAAGTTAAAGACAGTTGCTGAATTAAAAAAAAAAAAAAAAAAATTAAAAGCTTTTGTATCTCCCTGAAACAGTGAAGTATTTACTAGTGGTAATTATTAGAGAATGTGCCCAGAGTAAAAAATAATTTATAGTTAAGTCTGTTACTGCTAATTCAGTTAGAATGAGAGACTGTATTGGGCAAAAAGCCCATTTAATTTGCGGGGGATTTCTGCCTGTTGTGGACTGCAGGAATACCTGCCAGGAGTATATACTGTGAATAAGCACTGAAAATATTGCTTAGCTTCTGGCAGTGCAAGAACATTGAAAGCTTTAAGGCAACTATTTGCAAAGGCATACTCACAAGGCCTCTCAATAGAAATACAGCAATGGCATATTGATAGGCCTGCTTTTTACTGTTCTCTTTTTCTGCTCCCTCAAAGCAAGTTGCAGAATACAGCTTCAGTAGCTCTGAAAAAAGTCCATTGTTAGCTCTGAAGAAAGTTTATATTCAATGGATGTTTGCAACTTTCTCTTTTCAATGGATGGTCATACAGTTAAAAAGTTAAAAGGTTTTGAAGGCTTCAGACAAGATAGTCTCTTAACATGCAGACATAAGAACATGCAGAGGTAAGGCTGAAAGCTGAAGCCCACACCCATTCCTGGTGGTGTCAAGGCAGAGACAGAGTGCTCAATGCTTTATTTAGAAGCACTATGTAAATATCATGTGGATATTTCACTGATTAAACTGGTAGCAGTCAGTCTAGATTCCCAAGTGGCAGTTATGCCATGTATAAAATAGCTCAAAGAGAATACAGTAGGCTTTAGTCACAGCACTGAGCATAACTGAGGGGTCAAATCACTGCTGACCCAAGCTGCTGTGAGTTGATGTTTGCTTAAACTGAACGGAGGCTCCGAGCAGGGCAGAGAGTACCCAGTGTGAGCACTACAGAAAGTGCCACAGCGATGGGCAGCCCTGCTGACAGTGTCTGCAGGGAACAGAGTCCCTGCAGCTGGAGCCCCACAGGTACTGAACTCTCCTTCAACCCTGAATGTGGATGCCCAATTCTGACTCTCCAGAGAAACAAAAATAAATTACATTTGTTGCATCTTAGAGGTCTTCCTTTCAAATATGTTTTAATTCAGTTTGGGAAAGCTTGATCTCTTCTCATTTTGTGGGTTGAAATTATTTCCATTATTTCCATTTCCAGACCAATTATATTACTTCCTCAATAAGCAAGAAATGTATTATTTAATCTAGTTTTAAAGACTGAGCTCTGTGTATTTTAACTTTTCATTCTACATCCCCTTTCACACCAGTACAAAGTATCATAGTGTAGCCTGTTCCATGCTTGTTCAAGCACCAGTTAGAAAGGCAGTATGGGCGCACATACTGACAAACACCCCACAAATACAGAATACACAAAAATAATGTTTATGCACTGCTCCCATTCACTTGCCTTCCTGGCAGCCTAAGCCAGCAACCTCAATCCACCATCATCAAATGAGTCAACTCACTGTCTTAGGTTGAAAGATGTAGCTGGGGATGTGTATTCTATTTTCCACCTGTTAGAGGTGGGGCAGTTATCTTCTGTTAATTGGGAATTTTTCTGTATCTCTTCCACAACCAATCCTCTCTCCACAGAGATATCTGTTAATGGGCCATTGAGTCACTGCATGGGTGATAAAATTACATCATCCCATTGTGAGATGCTCTGCCCAGGGGGAGGAGTCAAACATGGATATAATCTGTGATCCAGATTATATCCAGAGCAGCCTTTTCCACTGGATTCCCAGAGGAAGACCAGGCCCATCTACACCATCACTGGACCTTCAGAGGAAAACTCCACCCTTCTACAGGATCACTGCTTCAAGAGAACCACATCTGTCACTCCAGGAGGACTGCAGCCACCATTTAATCAGACTGCTGCCAACACCCTGACCCACAGGGTGTCAGGTTGTATTCTGATTTTGTCAGTGATTTTTCTTTTTTTGTACTATTGCATTTGTATTTTTAATTTTCCTAGTAAACAACTGTTATTCCTATTCCCATATCTTTGCCTGAGAGCCCCTTAATTGAAAAATTATACTAATTCAGAGGGAGGGGGTTTACATTTTCGATTTCAAGGAAGGCTCCTGCCTTCCTTAGCAGACACCTGTCTTTTCAAACCAAGACACTTTCCATGGGTGCATTCCTCTTACCTGTCATGCAAAATGGAGACAGTCTCCATGCCAAAGACACAAGCTTCCAACAGTACCTGCTTCACTGAGAGAGAGTAAAAGTTCATTCAGAGATACCAAAAAGAGGATTTACACCACTGGAAGGGAACTTTAGTTTCTCCTGGGTATACTTGTATATACATAAAAAAGCCATATATTGAGATTTAGCATGATTTCAGGAAGGGAGCCCTGTATAATAGAAACGCAAGTCCCAGATTTGCTAACAGAGACGTTAAAAAAATTAATTCAATGGCAATTACAATATCCTATCCCAAATGGTAGCTACAATTTTATCCCACCCTACACTGGCATGTCTTGTGTGTAGGCCTTACATTTCAATAAAAGGAAGCAAATGCTTTTAACAGCACACTACCGAGTACACAGAAAGGCTACAGGAAAGCTATTATAACCTCAATAAATATTTGCTGACTAAATATACTATTTCAATTAACACATCACTTATGAAATCCAAGAAGATACTGAAATTTAACTAAATTTTAAGAAAACTACTGAGTAGTAACAGCTGTAACATGTTTTATGTGTAAAAAAAAAAAAAGTATTTATATATTTCTATTTATATTTCAATACCACTGGTGTAAAATCCTCTGTAAATGTTGCAGGCAAGGAGGAACCTTTTGTGATTCCAGACCAAAACCACCAAAATCTGTACAGGCTGATGCTGTCCCAAGAGGTGGGGTAATACACAGAGCCCATGACTCTGCCAAATAGATGTGTCTGAATGTGGCAAAAGCCACACTGCCCTGAAAACACAGCTCCTGATGCCTGCAGTGCTGCCTCAGCCCAGGCACACACCATGTCCTCACGTGAAACCTGGTGGTCTACACAGAGGTGCAGGGGAAGGCTCCTATATTACTGATTTTCTGAGTATTGCCAGCCCATAGGATTGTGCTCCTTTTCTTCCATAATCTGTAAGGCAAAAAGTCATCACCGCAGGAGACCTGGGAAAGTGTGAGGATTAAACTTGTAACGTAGGTTCTGGCAAAGAGCTCCTGTGGATGCCTGGGAAAACACTGAGTAAATGTCCCTTCCATACTCAAACCTCCACTTCCCAAGCTCCTGATGTGCAGCAGTGCTGAACATACATCTGCAAATGGAAGCTCCAAGAGATCTGAAATACTAAGGACTGCCACAAGCCCTTCTTTTCCTAAAAAAAGAGATCTGTATTTCATTTCAGATATTTCATAATTATTAGAAATCTTTAAGAAGATTCCTCATTAAGGACATAAGCCATCATTTTTCACCTTTACCATATGATAATATTTGTTTTCCTCACAAGGTGCTGTAAAAAAGTTTGTGACAGTTGTAAAGCACAAAGCAATCACAGTTATATTCTCTTCACTGTGTTATGGTAACATGGAATGATGGAATGGCCTGGGTTGGAAGGGACCTTAAAGATTACCTAGTTCCAGCCCCCTGCCATGGGCACAGACACCCTTCACTCCAGCAGGCTGCTCAGAGCCCCATCCAAACCGCCTTGGACACTCCCAGGGATGCGGCATTCACAATTTCTCTGGGCAACTTGTTTCAGTGTCTCACCCCCACAGTACAGAATTTTTTCTTGATACCTAATCTAAAGCTACTCTTTTTGAGGTCAAAGCCATTCCCCCTTGTCCTGCCACTACACACTCTTGTAAAAAAATCCCTCTGCATCTTTTTTGCAGGCTCCCTTAAGGTACTGGGAGGACACAATTAAGTTACACTGAAGCCTTCTCTTCTACAGGCTGAACAATCCCAACTCTCTCAGCTTCTCCTCCTAGGAAAGGTGCTCCATCTCCCTAATTAAATTGGTGGCCCTTGCGCTGGGGACCTCATCTAGCAGTCCCAGGCAGGGTAGAAGCACACTGCGGGCTGTGCTCAGCGAGAATAAAAAAAAGATAATTCTCGCCCAAAAAGCCACATTTAAACATTTAAAAAAAGGTCCAGTAAGTGGATATGGATTGTTGAGAAGGAAGTAGGACAAAACAAAGAGACCACATCAGTCAGCACAAGAGGCAGTGGCTGTAACACATCACTAACCCACTTTTTTTTTTTTTTTTTTTTTTTCAGGGATTATGGCAGAGGAGACTCTAAGAAGGGATTTAAAAGGAGAAAATGAGATTAAGTGTGTTGATGTCTGTCCACAGCTCATCCTTAACTTCAGTGTAGCAGTGAATAAAGCCTGCAGATGCTGTTTTGGATACACAGCAGGTCAGTGACAAAGCTGGCATTACAAATTAACTGGAGGACTGTGTGGACAGTATGGCCAGAAGGGCTTTGGATATGAAATCAGACTGCTTCTTTCTACCATTATGATGAGAGAAATACATTAACACTACAGAAACACTCACAACAAAACAAATTTCTTTTAACAGCAGGTTTGAACAAGGCAAAAGTTACATAAGCTATATGTAGACCATGCTTGTGGCATTGCTTCATGGCCACAGGCATCCCTGGGGCTGGCTCCCAAACCATGTGTCAGTCACAAACATCTCTGGAGGAAAAAGAACACCTTATTCAACAACTTTCGTGGTTCATTTCTTAAGATCAGGACATCATTAACTATGTTGGTTCTTATAAGGAGTTACTATCTTCTGATGACTCCTAAAATACCTGTATGTAATAGCTGGAAACTTCTGCATTCCACAACTAATTTGGTCTTTTATAAACTGATTTACAAATGTACTTGCTATTTAATTCTGTTAGAAAATATTTAAGGTAGTACTTTTTCTGTCACCTCCTTAGCTCAGCCATGTACCAAGATCAAAGAGCAGTGGCTAAGGGGCCCATTTGAGCTCAGCAGCAAACCTTGGTCTTAAAACACATTTGCCTCTCAGCAGATGATAGTCTCAACAGCAGTGCAGCCTTTTATCCAACTGACCATGAGATGGATTGGTGTTTGCCATCCTCTCAGCACACCTCTGAAAACACCTGTTTGTTTGGTAAGGCTAGGTTTTACCAAAGATACCTTCACATTAGGTAAATTATTGCCACATTAGGTGTATTACTGAAACACTAAGGTAAAAAAGAGAAAACAGCAGCAGACATCATCTTCCCATGCAAGGCCTTTTTAACAGTGGTTTAGAGATGAACCACCTTTCATCAAAGGTTCCAGCAGAGCATCAGAAGAAAGCAATTTTAGGAACACAACAATATCACAAAGTTTAGAAAATCCTTTCTGCTGTGCTGCACTGTATTCATGCAAACCTTAACAACAAAAGACCTGTTAAAAATGTGGACTATCTTTGACTGTTTTGCTTAGTGTTCTTCACTGTGTCCTTTAAAAACTAGTAATCAGCACCGGAAGAAAAGCCAGGAGGTAACATACCAGCTAGCTACGCATCACTGCCACAAATCACTAGGAATTGGAAAAGCACACCAGTTGGGGTCCCAGCATCCTGCTAACACCAATACTGTGTCAGGTCCAGCCCAGTCTTTCACCCATTGCGAGGGATTTCACCAAGCAGAGCCTGGCTCGGGGAGGCCAGCGGTGCTTTCCATGCTTTGCCGGGCACAGGGAGGGCATTCCCGCTGCCTCCAAGGGAGATGCTATGCTCACGCGGACACACAGCTGCTCAGACAGGAGCTCAGCGTGTGTGTGTCAGCCTGAAACTGAACTCCACCCCACAACTGGGCTCTCACACTCAGACTACAGCATCCTGTAAGGTTTGTATAAGACACATCTCACCACGCAATAAAATAAGCCTGCAAAGTATGCTAAAGAACCACGTCCTAAGAGCAGCCACTTCCCTGCACTGACTAGAGCTGGACCTTGGGCAAACAGCTCTGGTGCACACATCTTCTGCCTGAGCGTCCTGAAGAGCACTCCAGGCTGGTGAAGCAGAAGATGTGTGTATTCATGTTTTAGTGCCTTATCTAGGGTGGGTACTCGTCTGCTGTCAGAAGCCAAGAGTTATGTTCCTGACAACAGTAAGGACAGGACTAAATCAAGAAAAGAGTTCAGAAAGGCAGAGAAACTCAGATGAGCTTTTGATGAACAAACCTCAATAACTGACTGGCTATCAGCTATCCAAATAGATAAAAAGAATTATCATTATAGCTGTAGTTTACCAGTCTGAAAAAGTGACATTTAAAAGTCACTACACAACACTGTCACCTGTAATGCTATGCTGTAAATTTGTTATTTAAAATCTACTTGTGAATACACAGCAACTCTTGAAACTTATTGGCAGCATTCAAAAGTACTGGTAAGAGCAAATAAAAATGCATCCATTTGGGGGAAAATTAGGTATTCTTATGACTTCATGTTCTCATCACATAGCAAGCATTAAAAATATGCCCATTGCAATGTGTACAATAGCCAACAAAAATGCTGGGTTTGCTACACTTTCTTCAGATTGAGTCAACTGAAATTAGGTTTTCAAATCCATGAAAGACAGACAGAGTCAAACAGTGTCATGCTTTCCCAATGCCATCATATGTCAGAATACTACATGTGAAAGTTCATACATTTGATTTCCTAGAAGATACCACTTTTCCCTTCTTGTCAATTCCATAGCATTTCCCGGGGAAAAAATACAAATGTGTGCATGTTTCAGACAGCCTTACTTGTAATGGATGGACTCAGATTATGCTGTCCCAACTGAGTGATTTAAAATTGGATTTATTGTGATTCTTCATGATTGAAGAGGTCAAAGCCTTCCCCAGGGAAAACAACCTTAAGATGTTCTGCAGAGCAGTTTAAGGAGTACAGGTGAACTTCTTGGCTTCACAAGGTTAATGTGTGTCTTGGTTTCACTGTAAGTAACTCAACCTTCTTATTAACCACAAGAAAGACAATAATTTTCATCTCTATAGAGCAGAAGTGAATTATTTTCCTGCATTTCCCCTCCCTCCTCAAAATATGCAAAGCAAATGTTGAAATTCCCAATTCAATATATATCAAAGAAGAAAAAGGTTCAAAGCCAAATCCTAGAAAGTCGAGAAATGCCAGAACAAATTTAGCTCAGCTCCCTTGTGCTTATACATCAAGATGAAATATTTAATTACATGATGACATGCTATTTTTTGACTGCATTATCTGTGCTTTAAAGAACAGGAAACAAATTCCATAGTGACCTGATTGGACCAGATGTTTAGATGTTCATTGCATTTCAAATATAATACTTCAGTAGTTATTAATCTTATTGAGAGAGGTATAAGGTCAGATTAAAACTTTCCTAAGATTATCTGATAGTTTGATTTTTCTTTCAGTAGAAAAAACATTACTGGAAATATATCTTCCACCAGCAAATCCTGCTTGATAGTATGCTGTGATGTAGTTTTGAATGAACAAAACCAGAACAAATCTAATTTGGCCTGATTTTTTTTTTTCAAACAGGTCTATCACAATGACTAACTCATCAAAATATTTCAAATTGCATTCTAAAAATACCAGCTATTTATTATTTTACTCTGCTGTACAGACATCAGTCTAACACTCAATCAGAGTAAGTGATGATGAATCATGCACATTTTAGGAATGTCTTGGCTCTCTGAACAGCGTTTGGGTTCTGAATCTTTATTGATAGAAATATCTTACTTCCAACAGAAATTTACATACAAATGTGCAAATCAGGGCTGGAGCAGCAAGCCTGTGTTATGGCTAAGAGGTGGCTGGGCTTGGCTAGCTGCCTTCAGTGCCTACTTCCACCTTGGCTCGGATAATTGGAATAAAGATGAATGAAAATTTAGGCCTGCAGTTTTAATAGTAACTATTTGTTATTTAAATTTCCTGTTCCACACTAAATGATTGCAAGAATGTGTGCTCAGAATTAAAAAGCTGCTCTTTAGCATCAGCACATTGATTTCTTGGGGTCCTTGCAAAGCTTTTCACATTGTTTCTGGCCTACAGCTCTACACCCCTCTAACTGCCTGTCAGACATCATTTCTGCTTTATGAATAAATAATATGATGCCCAGGGGAAATGTTGGGCTAAGACAAAAAAAAAATCAATATGTGTCTAGCACGTATTAGGCAGTTGTTCAGCTGAAGTCTGTCTCAAATATGTGGAGTAATTTTAATAACAAAACAAATTCTTTCCACACTGAGCTTAAAAGAAGGGTATTAAGAAAGCACTACTACCACATCACTCTGTATCCTATTTGAAGATTAATAATACTGTTCTCCTAAAATGTGAATAAATGTTCTGATTGCAAAGTATTTGGTGATTATTTGTCTATAATTTTCAAATATTCAGCCTACAGAAAAATGTTAGCAAGTGATTTTTTATTCTGTTCCTCTTGGAGCGGTGCTGGTGGACATCTGTGTAGTAAAGCTGTTATTACAACTGACTTGTTTGTTATTTTAAAAACACCTTCCAAAATCACCTTTTTTTTTTTTTTTTCTTTCCAGAGGGCCCAGGATCAAAAGTGAAACAAAAGCAGGGTAAATTAATCATTCATGCAGCTCTGTAATGGTCTTAGTCATTCCTGCAACATAAGCCTATATTTGCAGTCAGCGCAGTTCCTGCTTCAGTCCCCCACCATGCCCAGATGCCAACCTGTCACAGGAATATTTGAATCCCTCCACTTTTAGAGGACTTGTCTAAATAAACAGGCTTAACTCCTGTCATGGGGCAGTTCTTAAATTCCTTTGCATTATGCCTGAGATGGGCTGGTTATGTTAACTGTACCATGCAGGAAGCAGCACTGTAGGAACTGCTGCCCATTGCTCTCCCACAGAGAGAGAGCCCTTATTGAAGGTGGCCAAGCTTGACTCCTACACTCCTTCCTTCCTTCCATGAGCCCTTCCTCACCAGGAGAGCTTAGGCTGTGCCAGGCAGCAGTGCACAGCCCCTGCTGACAGCACATCTCTCCCCCTCCCAGTTCACTGATGGCCAGCAGGGCTGAAGTCTCACCCATCTTCACCTCCTCAAAAATGTTGCCTTCCCACTGTGTTCCTTGAAAACATAGATCTCATGCTGAAAAACGAGGAGGAGACGAATAGGTTATTTTGGGACATGGGGAAAGCTGCCAGTGCTCCTAGGAGCCTTCATGAAAGCCACAGGCACCCCCGGTTAAGCAGCATGGCCAGACAAACAGCAAAACCAGAGAGGTAAAGACAAACTAGCAAGCTACAGTCAGACCCATGGATGACCTCTGAGATCCCTGACTCCAAGTCACCAACATTCAGCTCATGGACATTGCTCTCCAAGGGGATTTTTTCAGCCCCCTGCTGTTCTGCAAACCTTTTAGTGCAGATCCTCCCCATGGGAGCTTGCCGACAAGGCGGCTCCTCCTGTTACATTCAGTATAATGAAAAGCACAAACTCCATGTATTTATGGCCCTTTCAGACTGAGGAGCTGCAGCTGAGTGCCCTTGCCTGGGGGTGCTTACTCCTGCAGGAGAGCCAGCCATCTGGAAGGGCAACCTAGAGAAAGCAGAGGGAACACCTGACGTCTCAGGCAAAGAAACCTGCAGACCTGCCGAAGCCACCACTGATAGTGGCAGGGGTACAAGGTATCCTGAGGCTCACACGAGCCAACATGGTGGAGCCCAATAACATCAACACTGATAGAAAATGCTTTTGCCAACTCAAAGAAAGTGAAATGATAAAGACAAGAGGGGACTTCTAAGAACAAACAAACCAAAAAGGAGCAAACAAAAGCCCCCCAACAAACTCAACCTAAAAAAAGCCCAGTAAAAAAACAAAAAAGCCCCACACCCACTCCTCAAAACCCACACAGGCAAAAAGGAGAAGCCTGAGGCTGACGTTCGTATGGATTTCTGTTGATTCCAAATACCTACAAACCCCCATCCCCGGGTGCTTGGTGCAAAACAGCCAGAAAGGAAACCGAAAGCAGAACAGTAACTTCCACCACAGGCAAGCTGTCATCTGTAAGCACCAAACCATGTATCCTGTGCAAAGTCACTCTGATGGAAGCACCCCTTCATCCCTTCTTGTTGCCTTTCTGGCGAGGGCCACGGCCAGGTCCCTGGCAGTGCTGCCATGCCAGCAAACCCTCTCCAGCTGGCACCTGGCTCACACATTTTCCTTCAGCCACCGGCCTTGCACCTCTGCCATGCCAACACCAGGCCAGGCAGCCCAGAGCAGAGACACTGAACACGGGCAGACCAGTGTGATGCCCAGCCACGGCAATCACAAACATGGAACAAACCAGTCCTGCATGTTCTTTGCAAGACCTAAGTTACAGGGGATGACTGCCAACACCTCTGCTGTCCTGATGTAGAGACCTACCCAAGAGACCCCACCCTGCTCTTCACCCCTCACATGTCCCTCAACACCCCCCCACAGTGTATCTGTGTTAGAAGCCACTCCTGTGCTTCTAAAAAAAATGACTGTAAAACATGTATTTCTGCCAGTCCCCAGGAGACAGGACCACTTGACCTTGGACACTTGACTCATGACCACTCAAGGATAAGTCACACATTCTTACCCTTTCAATGCTAATAACTAAACCTCCTAAAACTGACATTGGCTGTAACCTCTCAGTGTTGCCTTTGAAAGCCACAGGAACCCCAGGGAGGAACCTCTCAGTGAAATACCAGACCTGTCTGTGTGTGCAGTGCATTGGGATGTGGTTCCTGACTGGCTGAACGAAGTCCTCGGTTGAGCGACCTCCTTCATCATCTCTCACACTTGCCTTCTCCACCTCCATCTGAAGGTACTCCAAACCACACCCATCAAGTGACCCATGGAGGGGTCATTTGTTTTTTTTACACAGCCCAAAGTCTGCCAGGTTAAACACTGATACTGTTTCACCACCAGCACTGCTGGTTGAGAGAGGATCCTGTCCTCACCTTCCAGCCTCCAGCCAAACAGCTTTCTGGGCTGTACTACACCTCAGAGAAGTGCACCCAGATTTCTGAAAGACCCTAGAACCCAAATAAATATATTTTTTTTTTTTCAGCTCTAAGGTTCCCAGCTTTTAACTGAAATGATAATGCCCTGGACCTACAGTTGCCCTCAGATGGCACTGTGCTGCTGTCTAATGCTGATGAAGGATAACATGGCATGATAACATCTGTTCACAAGTTCTGATTTCCTCTGCAAGAGTTCAGATTATGCAGGTCCGTCAGACATGCTTCAGTCATCAACACATTTTTATTGCAAACAGAATTTGCAATAACAAACAGAGGAGAGAGAGAAAACCCTCAGCTTTCAGATGTGTTTCATTTCCTGATCTGACTATCTTTCACAGAAAATGTAAGTTCAGATGCTTCATCTTTGACAGCTGTAAAGGTAACTGTCACAGACCTCTAGCTTCCACAAGGTAAGACACTAGAAGCATGAGTGGTAATAAGTTGATTTTACATTAATTTTATCTCTAAAGTGTCTGTACAAACTCATAGATTTATATGTTCATTTTAAAGACAACTATTCCCAAGAAGTAATGATTCTATGAACCATATTTATGTCGTATTTATTTATGCCTTTCTCTTGAGCTCAAAATTTGTAAACGAAGCATCTTTGTCATATGTGAAGGTAACAACAAGAGACAGAGGGGGACTCAGAGTATTCACACAAACTCATACAACCAGTCACTGTAGCTTAGGATGCACCTGGTCAGACAAGTCGTGGTAACCAAGTATGTCCAAGTATGTTACCAGGGACGTGCACTCCATTTTGCAAAGTAAAAGTTAAACCTGTCTAGGGTTAAAAAAGTTAAGTTTGTCTGAACAATCCACCTTTCCTTTAGGAAAAGCTAGGAACATGCAGCAGGTTAGTTAGCACTGTGGGGTTACCCTGGAAGATTTTGTTTGCAATACTATCAATATGCATTAAGTGAAGACCACCTGCTTGGTGGGCAGTAGCAAAGCACTGATTCCTCATAAAGTTTCAAGGCTCTTACTGCGTTAAGAAAGGGACTTGAAATCTCCCCAGTATTTCTCAACTCAGGCACAAATTGTGTGCATTACATACAATCAAGTCAAGTCCAGTCTGGTGCCGTATCACTTACTAGTAACAGCCACCTAATAAAGGCTGGGTCACTTTGAATTAAAATTAACTTCAGTCCTTGAAATTTACCTTTTGCCAGGTGTTGGGAGACATTATTTAAGAGGCAACCCAACATAAATTTGGTATTGCCCAAATCTCATGATTCCTCCAGTAAATGAGGGTAAGCAGCACCAGCTGAAGGCTGGATGTTGTTGGTCCCCATGCAGAGGTACCAGCTCTGCTCTGCAGACTGCACACCAACTTCCTAACCACAATATCCTTTTCTGCACCCAGCACAGGGGGAGAGCTTTGTAAGTTGAACATGAAATATGAGCCCCCAGCATCTATTTCGTTCAATTGCTGTCCACACCCATGGTGACCTCATTAGCTACTCTTTGAAACAGGTTTTGAGACAAGCAAGTTGATGTATAGAGCTGCAGCATCTACCACAACTGCAATAGCAGAAACAGCTTTTATCAACTTGGCAAAGTGAGCTAAGACTGATTTCCAGTGAGGTGGTCATGGCTTTGCTTGATCAAAGCATTTACACTGACCAAAGCCACCTTCCTGGGGCAGGAAAGCCTGCGTCAGCACTGCAGGACACGTGATGCCTCTCACGCAGCTCCAGGAAGAAAACCAGCTGAAAGACTGGGATGCTGAGGGCTGAGGAACAACTTTCTGAATGACCACACACAAAGCCATATTCAGCAGCTTTTACCTTTCAGCTGGGACTGGCACTGCTCTTTCTTAAGACACAAATACAAGAAATGCATTTTAAAACGTGTCACATCTTTGTTTTATACACACACACACTGGCAACCTCACACAGCTCACCATGGATGGTGAAGCTGTAAGCAACAGTTTCTGAAAAAGCTACCTGTACCATTGCTGCTACCATTTTAGTTGCTTAGCACTGGCCCCTTCATAAAATACAAGTCTTCAGAAGATGAGTTAAAGCCAAGCTGACCACCACAGGAAAGAGAAAGCAGCTATATAAACAATTACCTTGTAGTCTCTGTAGGGCTCGATGTTCAAGTGAGATACAGCATTGACAAATGATTCCTCCTAGGCAGAAAAAAAATCAAAAAATTGTACAAGTCCAAATTCAATTATGACACACTTTAAGAATATGAAATGAAAATATTCTGAGTCATCAAATTTAAAATCACATCCAGAGAAAAGCACTTTATGAAAAGGTTTCCAAGAGTAACTAATACTAAGTCTTTAAATTACTTTTTATTATTTTTGTCTGTAAACTATCTTTTGGCTTTTTAAGATCTGATAAAATTAGGCTGAGAATTAGGACATTTTTAGTCTCTCACCTATGCAGTGTTGCCAAACATACAAATTTAATAGAAGAAATCAGAATTAAAGGCTCCCATATATAAAGTTAAGTGGTTTATACTCATGCAGCGACAGCATCTTCAGAGATATTTCTGTAACTCCTTGGGTTTGGTATGTAGAAACTCACTGTTACTTAGCAATTGTACTGGTTTAGTATCTAAACAAAAAGCATCCAGGTCAGTGATGAGAGATTTACCAGAAGCAGAGAGACAAAGAGGCTGCAAATTTTCCCTTGGCACCAGCCTTGGAAGACATACTTTTGTTTACAGGATAACAGAGGGGCCATATGGTGGCAATTTGTCCTGCAATGCCTACATAACAAAAACTACTAACTTTGGACTTTGTTTTTTCCCCATTGCTTACATGAAAAATTAACTAACTTGGTTTGTAAATTGACTTACCTAGAAGAACGTTAAATGTCCTCCCAGGACATTTATTTCAGATTTAAAGGGTCTTACACTGTTAACTTTGTAGGGGACTAGCTCACTAGGGTATTTAAGACTGGTTTGAACCAAAATTAGGGCAATAAATAAATTAGGCTCTGAAATACTAACCTGTAAGATTAGGAAATATCATTAATACCAAAGTAAGGGGAAACAGATACAAAACAGACTATCTCTGAAGGAATATGCTGTTTCTTCTACACCGTTAATTTCCAGAGGAGACTCAAGTTACTAAAGCAGCTTAAGAAATCAGAGATACTGTCAGGCTATCTGCTTGTTCAGACCACAGAAGGATATATTGATTCAATTACTTTCTTTTGATGTAAATCCAAATTAAAATCAGTATAAGAACAAATTACAACTCAAACTTTGTGCAAAAATAATTTTTTTTCTTTTTAGTAATAATTACTCAGTTGTTTTGCTCATTCATACCCATGAGTGTGTGTCCCACATCCCCCCACTGTACTAGTGTGCTCAACTAAAAATAAAGCAGTGCATGCTCCTGGAGAACTGTTGCTTAGCTACATTCTCAATTATCACAATGCTGGCCTTACCCATTCAGTGACAAGGTCAAAGCAATTGTTTCTTTACTTTAATGATGAAGTATCCTGTTTATAAAAATCTTATCTGTTTCCTACTTGGTAAAATATTGCACATTTCAGTCAATCATTGCTGGTAAATCCCCCAGAGAGACACAGTGTGAGAACAAAACTGGAAGTGTTCATTTTTGCCCTTAATAGAGAGGTTTTTTTTTTCCCCCCCAACCCCACCCTTAACATCAACTACCTCACAGTGACACACAGGCAACCAATTACACCAACATTTGTTTTTTTTCTCTGCTGTGTCCAGGCAAATATGGCAGAAATGCAGTAGTTGTATATTTATTCTCATTCTTCCCCCCATCCAATAACAAGGATAAGTAAAGTGGCAATTTTTAATTAGCGTGTACCTAGAGTTGGTGTTGTGGGAAAACTAAAGAAAAGAAGGATTTTCCCCATCACTTGTAAACACAATAACTTTTTGGTTTTTCTTTGCCTTTGAGGGCAGGTGTTCAGCTGCAAAGACTGTAATTCTCCCATGGCTAGTCTGGGCTGCTGAATATTTCATAGCCCCTGAGAAATGCAGCTGTAATCAACTCGCAAATAATGAAATGGGCAGCAATAATAGAGCAGAGGTAAAGTGCACCATTAGAAAGCATCAGTGCTTTGACTGCTGCTGCTGCAGTCTTGCTGTACCAATTTATCAGGTTATTTGATAAAATAATAATGCTATCAACTATGAAACAAAAATTAATGCTCTGCCAAAAAAAAACCACCCAAACCCAACAAGTGTCTCAGGTGGCCAACATGAATAGCAAACAGAAAAAAATCTGAAAGCATGTCAAAGGAGTCACATTCAAGACTGAAATTCTATTAGATGTATTAATGACATGCCAACTACACACAGTCATCTTCAGGTATTAATAGAAAAGTAAGTTTACAGAAGTTATTTAAATCAGGAAAAGCTTCATAAATATTAAAATAAAACAGATAAATTACTTTGGAAGTAATAAGCATGTTCATCTTAATCATATCTCGCAGAATAACCCATCTGCTGTCTTAATTTTGTAAAAGGATCTTGAGGTCTGACATTCAGAATCTCAACCACCTCTCTAGGAAGCCTGCTCCAGTCTTTGACCACCCTCTCGGTAAAGGAATGCTTCCTATTGTCTACCTTGACACAGCTTTGAACCATTTCCCATGCACCCTACAACTGAATACCAGGTAGAAGAAACTCCCTTTCTGCTTCCCCTGCTCAGGAAGTTGTAGGGAGTTGTGAGGTTGCCCTGCAGCCTCCTTTTCTCCCAAACTAGACAAACCCAAAGTCCTTAGCTGCTCCTCACTGCACAGTCAAAGCTGTATTTCAAGTTACTCTGTGATGTGCAGCTGTGGGGAAAAGCAGCTGAGAAACCAGCAGAGGCTGAAGAATAGACACAGTGCTCCAGTCTCGCCTTCTGGAAATGCAGCAATCTCCCAAAAGTGCCATGGAGCAGGTGGATGCTCCTCCTATGGACCAGAACATGCCTCACTCCAGAAGAGGGCAGGCACTGTCTTCCCCAGCCCACATTTTCCCAGGTACCACAGGACACCCTGCTGAACCACAGCTCCTGTGGCTGCACAATCCTTTCTCATCCTCCCTCCAAGCAAGGGCTGACACTCAGAGCTGCCTGCCGAGAGACACTCAGAACTAACATGCCCAAGTTGGAGGCAATTCACAGAAGGCTCTGTTCCTCTGTTAGTTAACTGCTGATACCCACAAGAATATGCTGAGTGCTGTTCCTGGAAGTTAAAGGAAGGTCTGGATGCAGGACTGTTGGCAGGTTCACATGCAACACAGCACGTTGCAAACAGAAGTCTTGACGGAAGTGTGAAGTTGCACAAACACCTGTGCAAGCAGAAATCTAACAGCAGTGGGAAAGAGAAATTGCTACATGCTTTGAGAAAGAATCTCTCCATGGAGGACATTTTAAATTTGTGTCAGTCCGATAGTCTTTCTTTTACATGTTTCAAAAAGTAATTCATAGGAACTCAAGGAATCTAAGCAGATTGTGAAAGAAGTCAAAGTGAAAAACACACCCTCTTCCTTCAGTGCCTTTGTACTTGTTATGTTCTCTACAAGGATATGTTGTATTTTCATTTCTTTCCTCACCAGCAACACATACAGATTGTGGACAGGTTTAATACTGCCAGAGAAAATGTGGTGCACACATGTTCAGTGCAGCAGCGGGAGATGAACTCTCTCTAACATCCCAGAAACACATCACCTGTCCCTCTGAAAGAAAATGGTGTCTCAGGGCGATACTGAACTGGAATAATTCCCATACTTTGATAATTAAAGTACTCCTTCTAATGTTATCTTCCATCTGCTGGAGAAGAGATCACACAGATAAACCTTCCAGCCACACGGAACCCCCAAAAATTCTCTTCAACGATCAGAAAGCTCAGACATAACTAAGATGCCCTCATTCATATTCTCCTACATTCCCTCCTACAAAGACCCAAAGATAAATTACTCAGACAAACTCCAATTTGGACGTTAAATGTCACAGGCAAATCTTATGTAGCCCATTTTTCCTTTCAGTTTTTTTCCCTGGGATGAAAGAATTATTATTAACTCCCTGGAGATCATGTCTTCACTCTACTGTGAAAAAGCACATGATAGGCAGAGACAGACCTTGAACAATATAAGGCTGGTAGAGCTTCTCTACAAGTTATCTATTAAAAATTCAAATATCTATTTCAACAGCTGTGTATTTTCTGTCATATCACTAATCCTCTTCCAGATATCAGCATCCCAGTCTAGCCCTTCTATAAAATAGTAAGACTATGCTGATACAGGCTGCTGTAATTTGTGAGGTGTCTTATTTTTAAAATTTACATTTCTAGAACTGGTCTTAGAGGAAGGATGAATAGGAAATACACACACACATGCAATTTTAGCATCACGGGACTCACAGACCATGCCCAGCTCCTAAGAGGGGCTCTCACTCCTCAGCTAACACTTCCAAAGCAGCAAGGCAGGCAGCAGTTCCTGCTCATGTGCTGCCTCCTCCTTGGGCAACTCACTTTACTGGGACCCTTGGAAAATTTGCAGCATCATATTAACTCTTTCCAAGACTATGTGCTTGCCAATATATTGTGAAAAGGACTTTCAAGACATTCAAACTCAAACTGGCATTTTGTGATGATAACTACAGGAGGTGAGGGTAGCAGTGGTGCTTCCTCTTACAGTTGTTGGCCACTTTCCCCTTTCCTGATAATTTTCAATAGTTAAAAAAATGCAGCTTCATGCTAAACGTAGTTTTGGGTATCTCCACTAAAACAATGCATGTTTCTGAAAAAAAAAGCCTAAGAAAAGCACTTTTCACTGCACAAGTTGAAAGGTCTTTTTCTTTGAGAAGCTCAAGCATCTCTACTCTTTGAAGAAATGACTTGACAAGACCCAGGAAAAAGCTTTATGTCAGAGAGATGCTTTTTACTGCCTTCTGAAACGAGACAGATGTACACCTCTGAGAACAGGAACAAGAGTAAGGAAATTGGAAAAAAGTAAGGACAAAGAGGGAAAACTGGGATTGAGAGAGGTGTTGGCAAGATGATGCATAAGAATGGGCAAGGAAGTTTATCTGGGGAATCTGGGAGAAAAGCAGGAAGGAAGAAGGCACAGGAGAAAGGAGGAAAGATGGTAAGAGTCAGTCAATCTAGGCAAAATCCACAAAGAAAAAAATGGGTGAAAAAGAAGAGTGAAATCAGGAGTTACATGGATGAGAACAGGGTGAGCTGAGTCCCATCCAACATGCAGCTGGTACAAGGGGAGACTGGCACTGGCTCGGCAGAGAGACAGGACACAGAGCTGAGGAGGCAGCAGCACAGACCTGGGAGGCTGGATGGGAGACTGGCAGCAACAGGGCATCAAGAGAATGGCAGGAAAGTAACAAAAGTCCTTTGGGACAAAAAGAAAAATATACAACAGATTGTTAAGATGAAAACAGCGGCTGCAGGGAGAAATACACTTGGAGAGCTGTAAGTGTGAGGAAAACATTCAAGAATCAGGCTTAGGAAAAGACAAGCAATGCAGAAGTAGAAAGGAAACAGGTCTAAGTCAAAAGCAGAAGGTCAGAAGAGACCATCTTTTGGCAGAACTAGACAAAGGAGTCTGTATCACAAAAGCATATTCCTGTCCAGAGCCAGGCTCATGACTGAGTGCAGCAATCCAGCCACAGTAACACATTCACTTTAGGGACAACTGGGCTAGAACATATTTTTTTCTTTACCTAATTTCTCATCTCTGCTGGCACCAATGGCACAAAGCAGTAGAGCAATAAAATGAACAGACATTACAGGAAACTTCTTTAAAATGTGAAATGGTAACACTCTGTCCCTTTTAAGGATGTGACACCAATCTACATGAGCTATGGATTTTGTTCAAACAGACTTCTTTAAATATGCCAGTGGCTCAAGGGTCTGCCACGGGGCCCTGACTGTCCTTTGAAAACCAGACTGGCCTGCCTTGTGATCTCTCACACCCAACATCAGCAGGAGGCTGTAAGGAGCCAGCTACAGCTCAGCAGGGCACTGATACCTCCCATCCTTGAAGTGCCTCCTGCTTTCCAAGTACTACCACAGGGTTGGGAAAAAAATGACCCTTAGCTTCTGCTGGACAAGACAGGGACACAGCTGGCAAACTGCATGAGATGGGTGGGCAGATCTTTTTATGCTTGTGATAGAAGGAAAAAAAACACCCACCTAAGTAAACAAATGCCCATAACTTGCCAGAAATACTGAAATGCTCTTGTCACTACAGATCAGGGGTGAAGGGGGCTCCCTTGGAACCCCTCATCCAGGCACTGTTTCTGCAGAAACCATGATGCAATGGATGGAGAGACAAGAAGTGCTGGCACACCCGCCTCAGTTTCACTCATACACACTGCACACCCAGATCTGGTATTCACTGGCCCACTGATTTAAGTGTGCCCTTAATTATTACCACAGTAACTGGTAAGCACACAACCACCCCCTTATGCTGTAGTCTTTGTCCATTTTAATGCATAGAACTGATGTGTAGATCCCTGGAAAAAATGATGGTGACATTTATTTCTTTATTGAAAGAGCCTTACCTCTTACTCCTAACACTGACCAGTATAACACACCATTAACAGCAGTATCTAACTGATGGGTTTTTCAGAATAAATCACAGAGAGTTTACAAAAGCTTTCTCCCAGAATTTCCTCCCTTTCCTGCTGGGTACACACAGCTCCACACACCATCACGTGACCTGGTTCACAGCTCCTGAGCAAACAGGCAAGGTTCCTGTCCTGTATCTCCAGAAACCTTTCTGTAGCAACATCCCAGTAAATTCACACCACCTGGGGCTGCACGGCTTACTTCTGAAACAAAGACACCAACTTCAAAAGAGACAGTGATTTTAGGCATGTTTTATATTAACTGGGAATTAGATGACTTCCTGCAGATTTAGAAATACTATTGCTGCATCTTATACCATTTACTACTATTTTTTCCTTTGCCCATAGGTTATCTGCTACCTCAGACTGCTCCTTTGCTTAGACACTCCCAGTGCAATGGTAATAAATATGAAAGACAAGGTCTCCATGGTCTTCTGTAATAATCCACCATACTGACTGAATTTTAGAAGAAAATACTGGACAGAACTCTCTTCATCCCAGAGGGATCAGTGTCCTGGAAATTATTCCTTTGAAAGTGAGATACAGGAAGAGGCAACTAATAGAGCAGCTGGTGGCAAAACACCCAAAGTGCTTTCTTCCCCATTAGTCTAGACCCAACCAAGGGTATGTGATATATTTAAGAATAGTGTCCACACAGTTTTCTTTACTGTCCTCCTAAAGGCCCAGCTCTGAGCAGTGCCTGTGGAACAGACAGCTCAGCAGATCACTGTCACATGCTGGGATCTTAGGAGACTTGCCTTTAATCAGGCAGCACAGTCCAGAGCCAGTGGAAAAAAGGCACCACTAAGAAAATACCCTGCATTTCAGGCACAGGGATGCAGCAAGCTCTCGCTGGCTTCAGGGAATCTGCAGACAAGGCTGGAAAGATAGCAATTTAAAACAGCAAAATGGGACAGTAAGAGCATTTACCTTTTATCTAAACATGATTCATGAGGCAGCCCTGCAAAGTGACAGACAACAACAAAGCAGTTCATCTACTATTGATAACCCAGCATTCCTAAGCCATCAATAGCCATTTGAGTACTCCCAAAGTAAATTTAGCTTCATCTTCATTACTTTCTGTATTGAAAGACCGAGGACATATTCATGGATGTTTATGCAATGGCAAGAGAGTGCAGTATTGTATGTTTTATTACATTACCAAAGCAGATTCTCGTTCAGATACTGCTAGCATATAATTTCTGTCTCTCTCAAAGCTGGAAGGCAATCATTAGCACGTTGAATCTGGCAAGTTCCTATTATCTAACTGGTAATTATAGAAAGATGGAGAAGCCTTCAAAAAATACCCTCCAACTTCTGCATTTACCACACACCTGATCAAAATACTATCCCCATTACCTAAATTAACAGATACTTCCCATAAACCATTACTCAGAACACATTAACATTAGTATGAAAAAAATTATTAGAGGCCATACAGACTATTCATTTATCCTCCCTTCCAACTTCAAAAATATAAAACTATGCAATGACAACCAGAATGCAGGAAAACATCTTACTGAAGGTGATGACAAGCTAGGCTACCTGGTCACTTGTCAGGCATTACTAGCCCAAATGAAGACTACAACACAGCTCTAGGTTTTCAAAACATGTATACCATTACTCAATGCTATTCACACTGTGGCAGTGAAAATATGCTAAATACACACTCAAAGATAATCCCATCCTCAAGAGACTGCTGCAGAAAAGGACAGAAGGATGAGAGACAAGGCAGTGGGTGAGGCCATACATATGCATACATACACAAAGTAATTGGGGAAGTTGGCCTGTGTCTCATTAGCTCACTTATTCATGCTTCAGGTAGAGGGGAAAGAGGGGGTGCCAGGAAGAATACAGAAGCTGGGACAAGATTGGTACAAAAGGAGCTGGAAAAACAGAAAGGAATCAAAGCAAGGAAAGTGAGGCAAGGGAAACAAGATCGTGAGACCAGGAATGGAGTCAGCCGAAACCAGTGATTAGGGGTAAAAAACACCAAACAAACGCGGGACAGTCTGCACAGGGAACAGAGGACTGCAGGAAAAATCTGTGAGATGCTTTGGTTGTTTTATTCTCAGGCAGAGGCTTCACACAGTCTGGCACCTCAGAGGCTGCATCAAGCCCATGTCATAGCCTGACTGACATGACCAAAGCAGCAGAGCTCCTTATCTCTCTGGCTTATGCACCATTCCAATTACACTGCTTGTCCGGGCCCTGGGCAGGGTGTCCCCACAGGGCAGGGTGGCGGGGCAGCTTCCTGGCTCAGCACCAGGACAGATAACCAGGGTGTCCCCAGGGAGCCCCCCAGCTCTTGCAGCCTGAGCTGCAGCATGACCAACCCCCATCCCAATGCTTGCTTCTTGTTTTTTTACCAAGAAGCCTCATGATCAGGAAAGGCTACAAAGGCTGCAGCAGAAGTGTGTCAGTACATGCAACTCCCAAAACTATAGCAACAAACAAATAGATTCAATTACCAAGATAGACACTAGCCCAATTCAAGGGGATTGGTACATCCATTACAAGAAGATACTGGAGCTGCAGCCTGATCACATTTACATGAAGAAATCACTTTATGCAAATCTCTCATCCACGGGTGAAGGCTGTACAGAAGATTCGGGATGCATGGCAGATAGGCAATTTAAGGTAAATCACACAGTTCAGTTATACAAGACATATAATCTGGGGAGGAAGTCTGTGGCTTCAAAGTCATAAATTATTTACAAATAATACAGCCTTCTCATGAAATATCCAGAAGGCCAAGCACCTATTTTTCACATTATTTTTCTCCACTTCCACAAATCACAGCAAAACTGAAGATTAATATCTTATCAAGAATGAGCTAGGTTTGGGGGAGGATGGACTTAGAGTGTGGAGAGAGTTAGGGGCTTGCAGGCAGGACAACAAGAACAGAAGGCAGCAGGGCTGCTGTGCTCACCTACCTGGAAGGGAAGCATCAGAAGTCAAAAGGAGGGAGCTGGAGCAGGCTGACGAAAGGAATTGTCCACCTGCTTACCCACAGCCTCCCAGGACTGTCACCGCCAGCCTGTTCAAAATCACCACCTAATTTCTGTCAAATATTTCAGGGTTTTAAAAATGAAATCCATTCCTCATACTCACAAATCACAGCTACACCATCCACATGTGTGGTATGTTTTCTGCCAGCAGTGATGCCTTTTCAGGACATTGGCCTTGCTCTGTACAACACATGGCTACACCTCTGTATTCAATTTTCAATTCTCCAGCTTTCTTCAGCATTTCTGTTTTGAGACATTAGCAGTTTGACACCTTCTCATCTTTGTAACCCAACACAACACCTGCCCAAATTCCACCTGCAATGACCAATTCAACTGAGTTATTTTTTCTGATGTCCTGCCTGGTGACCCTGCATGCCTTCCAGTGCTCTTACAGGTACCAACCTTTTCACAGATATATACACAGTTCATCATTTTCTTTTATGTTGCAAACTCTTTACTCTTCAAAGTCTTTTTCAGATCTTCATGCTCAGCTTGCATCCAATTCAACACAGTCTGGCTGGGTTTGGTTTTTGGTTTTTTTTGTGTTTTTTTGGTTTTTTTTTTTTTTTGGAATCATTAGGGGCAGATACCCATCGGTTGAGGTTATTTCTGTAGTCTGAGTAACTCCTAACATTTGTGCTTTCAGCAGACCACTGTTTCTGCTTGCTTATATACACATGCCTTAAGTGACTTTCACAATGTGTTTAAGCAGCTTCCCATGCTGAGCCTGAGGATACTCATTTTCTCTCTTCTGACTTTCTCCTGTTTTCAACTGATCTGCTGTTACTTGTGTGCGGGACAAGTACTTCAATGTATAAAAAGCCCTTGAGGTTAAAAGGTACATTTTTACACACTAATTCAGAATTTTTCTGAAACTCTTCAAAGACTTGGAGTGCATTTTCTTTGTATTACAGGTTTGCTTAAATGCAACAGCAGTGTTATTCCTGAGTTCATTGCTTGAGTCACATGTGCAGCCACATAAGGTAAATAAAATATACAACAGAAAAAAACCCCAATTTATTTTCTTACTAGCTACAGATATTAGCGTGTCTTACTTGTATCAACTGGTTGCAATAAAAAGACACAAATACCAAAATATTTCTATTTAGCTTTAGGACTGCAACATTTTTACATGACTAAAACTATAAATAAATGTACCTCCTGTATAATAAAGAGCAAATGTAGCACCAAGTGTCACTGCATCCATGCAGTTACCTCTCTGCACCATGGGTTCATATGTATAATCCCCCCAAAACCACCATACGGCATAACATACAAATTAAAAAGCAACACCAAATCTACATTTTCAGTTATCATGGAAATCTACTCAGTAGCTATTGCTCTGTCAACATTTGCAACCTTGTGGCTAACAAAAAAAGTCTGTTTCTGAACATTCCTAAGTATTTTTAAATCAACTAAAATACCATACGAACACCAATCCTCCCAAGCGTTTTTCTTCCTTTATGACACACTGTAGGTACCAAAGCCAAAGAACAAAATCTCTTTTCTGGAGGAAGGATATTTCTCTTGGCTAAAGTTGTTCCTACCTATGTCTACATCCACTTCCTAGGTCAGATGTAAAAAGAAGTTGTCACCTCTCGCGTTTCCTCTGGTCAGGATGACCCCAAGAGTCCTTTTTTTCCCAGCCCAATGGTTGGAAGAGTCGGAATTCTTCGGCTCTGGTTCACAAGGTTGTTTATTGCCTCTTATCTAAAACATTCTTTTTCGGACCCACAGAGTTCTCTCTAGCAGGTCTGTCAAGGGCACACTCCCTCTGCCCACCCCCAGGCTGGTGTCCACATTTTATACTATGAACTACGTGTACTTTATTTATCATTATTTTCCAATACCTATCACTTATGTTAGACTCTCTACTTCTATTCTAAACCAATCCAAATTTGCCAACATCACCCAGAAGACGGAGGCTAGGAAGAAGGACAGGACAACGCCCAAATCCCTCCATCTTGCCTCCTAGACCCCTATTCCACTTTTCGCCCTGTGATTAATTCATTCTCACTCTACTTAAACTTCTGTGACTTGTGATTCTTCATACAAGGTTGGTAATTTGTTCCATGGGTTAGGATCAAAACCCCAAGTGTCTTTGGCTTCCTGCCAGAAGTCCCCAGCCCCCCATCCGGGGCTCGGGCCATCCCGGGCATCCAGAGGGATGTCTTGAGTTCTGACAGTCACCCATTTTGCAGCTCACTGAGATCTCAGCCACTCTGTCACACATGCAGCTGTTTCTCTTTTGAAGTCTTTGCTATTGCAAGCATATTAAAATCTTAAATAGCACATGAGCTCTTATGAGCCTTTAATTGAGGAAGACCTATGTAAAGGCTTGGATTTCGTACTAACCTAAAATAGTAAGGCTCCTTCTCCTTTGGGAGAACCACACAACTTATCGCAAGACTGCTCCTCTTTTGCCTCAAAAAACGATGCCTGAGTTGGAAAGCCTACCACAGTCCCCAAGGATTGCACAGAGCAATAATATTTACACTGAGAAGGGAGCGCTGGTATGTCTAAGATCAGGCTCTCAGCGAATTTTAAAAACCATGAATACAAAGTAAATTTATATACAAAATACTTCAGTCCTAGTTTTTCAGAGAATCAGGAGATAAAGAAAATTTGAACATCAACAGTCCAAGGGTAATGCTACAGTTGCTATACTGTTGACAAAGATTAAAGCTATGCCCGTAATTAATACCAAATCAGCTTGCAAGGCAAGGAGAGGAGGCCGAGGTCCCTGATAACAGCTCCACTCCTCCCCCGTGCATCAAAAGCAGCACATCTGGTGGGGTTTGCTTCCAGGGGTGTTAACTCACCAGGAGGAGGGAACATGCAGTGGCACACCTAACCATTGTGGTTTACAAATGCCCTGCCTGTCGGCTCGTGTTGATAAAAGTCTCCTGCCTTGAGCCTTGGGTATGATACTGCTAAAGGCCTATCAATATGACAGCCAAGCTCAACACCTCATGTGCTGTGCTGTGGAGGCACATGGGACATGATGCCAGCTACAAATTGCTTGAAAACAGTTGGTAAGCAACAGGCTTTAAAGGAAAGTATATACTTCAACAAAGCAAGACAAGGAGTTTGTACAATAAGCATTATTTGTCCAACATTTACAGGCTCAAGTCTCTGCAAAGAATGAGATTTTCCCTTATTTTTCACCTGCGTATTCAAAACAGTGATAAGTAACTGCTCTTTTTGCTCCTGCAGTAACATCCTGCAGGAACAGGAGACAGGAGATACTGCTCCTCTGCTTTACAATCCAGGGAACATGTAGAAGATTTTATATTTTAAAAACTAAAGGTGAAGTAGTGGGACCAAACTGAGAGAGAAGTATATCACTATTTTTTTTTCAGTGAGAATGGAGAACCTTTTGCGAATTTTTAAAAAAACAAACTAGAGAACTGTTATTTTAGAACAGGGTCTCTTAAAAAACCTGTGTCTGCAAAGAAGGAGGTATAGCCCATCCAGCACAGCTTCTAAAGAGTGCAGCTGGTGCTGTCACAGAATCAGAGTGAGGTGGGGAGGGACCTTTGGAGGTCACTTGATCCAACATCCCTGCCCAACAAGGACCTCCCAGGGCTTACCCAGGGCTATGTCCAGGTGGGTTTTGAATACCACCAAGGATGGAGACTCCACAGCCTCCCAAGAAAACTTATGCCAGTACTCAGCCACCCACACAAAAAAAAAAAAGTGTTTCTGGGTGTTGAGAAGGAACCTCCTGTATTTCTGGTTTTGCCCATTGCCCTTGTCTTGGCACTGGGCACCACTGAAAACAGCCTGGCTCTGTCCTGTTAGTGCCCACCCTTCAGGTATTTTATATCTATTATATATCTACAAATTGACAGCACTCTTCCCTGATCCTTCTCTTCTCCAGGCTGAACAGTCCCAGTTCTCTCAGCCTCTCCTCATAGGAGAGATGCTCCAGTCACTTAATCATCTTCAAGGCCCTTTGTGGGACACCCTCCAATATGCATTTCTCTTCAGTACTGGGGATCTCAGAACTGGTGTGGCCTCACAAGTGCCTAGAAGAGGTGCAGGATTACCTCCCTTCACTAGCTGTCAAGATTTTGTCTAATGCAGCCCAGGACACACTTTATCTTCTTTGCCACAAGGGCTCATTTGCTGGCTCATGTTCAACTTGATGTCCACCAGAACCCCTCTACCTTTTCTGCCTTCCAAATGGTCGTCCCCCTGCCCATATTGGTGCCTGGGGTGTTCCTCCCCATGGGAAGGACTCAGCACTTCCCCTGCTCCCAGCACCTAGCACTCAGAAGCTCAGCTCTGAGTAAGTCCTTGCTGCTCTCTCTGTGCAGCAGAGCAGAAGGTGCCATGCCCTGCAGGCAGCATTGCCCAGCTGGGGCCAGCCACAGCAGGAAGCCAGACTCTGGTCAGCACGGGATGACCCGGGATCCTTGGTCCCATGCTGGCTGTATGCCCCAGCAGGGCCCACTCTGCAGTCTGCACTGTATCAGCATCTCCTCATTTAAAGCTCCAGAGGCACTGAATTGCCAGGCTGTGCTTTTGGAAGTTAACCCTCTCCTGTACCAAACACCATCACTCCCGGAGCTGAGGGACAATAATCCTTTGCAGAAGATCAAACAGGAGGGTGAGAAAACTCAAGTTTAAGTTTCAGCCCCAGCATACCTCTTCTGCTAAACTGAAACACCAGATACAGGAAGGAAGAGAAAGCAGCACTGCTCTTCTCCCTGACACCAAAACCTCCCTCTTTACCATACACCTGACTTAACAGCAGTAATTTCTTTGCAAGAGCTTGCTCCTCTCTGCATGCAATCAGGCTGGTGAAGACACACACCACAGGTACTGGAGTGTTAATAAAACCAGGTAGCCAGGTGTTTAAAAGGTATCAATCTCACAGCTCTTGTCCTGAGCATTTACCCACAGCAATCTTCACACTTATTTTTTCTGAATTCAGTCTTTTTAAGTGCCAGCTGCTGATGAACTGCAGGGAGCATAATTTTGATTAAATGATAAACACTAAAACATTAGAGTTATACCTCATAAAATCAATTTCCTATTGCCTGTGGACAGACATCTAAAGCCCAGAAATTTCCAAGGGTTTTCTGTGTGCACTTTTTTGGTTGGTTTTGGAGGTTTGGATTTTTTTTGGGTGAGGGGGGTTGGTTGGGTTTTTTCCTCACTTCTAGAATCCAATGAAAGAAAGCCTTTGCTGTTTAAAGTGCTTGCTTGTTTTTAAGCACCAGCGTAATTAATTATACAAGCAAATACTTAATATAGGAAATAAACCTGCTCTGTGGAGCAAGGCACATATCATGCTGGCTGGAACATGGAAACTGCCAAGACTTGGAAATTCTGCTTCTCAGAGAATCACACCACTGCAATGTATCATTTCTGCCTAGCTCAGAAAACCAAATTAAAACAAGTTTCCTTGTTTACTGTGTTTCTTGAATAAAATATTTACTGCTGATTAAAATGAACAACTTGTGCTAATTTTACCACTGTCCAAGAACTAATATTTCAGTAGTTCCCACAGCTGGGAGAAGCAAAAAGTGACAAAAATCAGACCAAGGATTTCCAGGTTCCCAACCTGAGGTCCCAATCTCCAGGGCTTTGATGTCTCAGGGTAGCTACAACCAGCTCCTGGGGCCATCCCTACAGGAGTTTGGAAGTTCCATCACCCATTTCACAGCCTGGGCTTCTGTTCCCAGACCAGCTACAGATGCTGACGTGCCTGTTGAGAACCAACAGCACCATGTTACTGTACATGCTATGCCTGAGTGCTGAGTAAACATGAAACACAGAAATGCTGAGTTATGTGCTGCCTGCCTGCTTTGCCAAGTAAATAATATACCTAATTATGCCTCATAATAATGGCTTTCTGTTTTGGTGGGAAACCAATCCTCTGCTCTAGTTTGCTTTTCCCAGCTCTTCTTCAGGGGTGGTTTTAGCCAAACCAGTTGAGGAGAATGATAACAGGATCACCTGGAAACCAGCATCCATTAAATCAGCATAGCTGGTCAGGCCCCACACCAGACCCAGATATCACCTCCTCCCCTGTCATTCACATGACTGTTAATGCTAATCAGTTCCTGGTATATTAGATTTCTAGGAATGAGATGGACTTGTCAAGCAGAATTAAAGATGGAGTCACAAGTGAGTAAGAGCTTCAGGGTTCACTCACACAAATTAAAATATACAATTGATATCAAAACGTAAATCAAGAGTATGAAATTGAATCTTCAAGAATTGAAAAAAATAAATAAATTATTTCTTGCACTTCAGCCAATATAATTGACTGGAACAATTTAAAAGACTTGACAAACTGCCCAAGATACCCTGGAAAACCAAACTGTTGTACCTCTACATTACTAGCATAACACCATTTCCCAATGAACTGGGAAATTTCATGTACTAAATTGCCAGGAATATTTTCTTCCAAATTCAGTTATACTTATAAATACCAAAAGGTGACTAGATATTTGCATCCCTTTTGATTACCAAGGACATAATTAAGAAAACAGATCATACAGAAGGGAAAGAAAATCATATTAGAAAAGTCAGAGTGCATTAGCAGATAATATTTGAAGTACACATTCAGTATAGGTGGTCCATAGGTAACTGTTTATCTCAGGTCCACATGCATAATGTCACATGCTGCTGCTCCCTTGAGTGACTAATTAACCCACAGAGAAAAGCTCTGTGACAAGTCCCTTCACAAGTCACGAAATGGAGGTCACTGTGCCAGCCAGCAAATGACACATTAAAAGGGGGGGAAAAGGCAGGAAATGCTCTTTATGCTTTCCACTTCAGTACAAACATGAGGGATTTATTTCACTAATCCACGGCTGGCAGTGTCAGGGTTACTTGGAGATGCAGAGACAGAGAGAAATAACCAATTTTCAAATCCCCTCCAGCCACATGAAGGTAAGAAAGAAGAGCACTTCTGCCCCCACAGAGCTGTTACTGCACCGCTGCCAACACCACCTCCTGAAAAGGCTGAGCTAGGGGAAGGGACAGCTCCTTCTATAACTAGGGGAGTCAATTAAGATGGTCGAGATAGTTCCAAAATATACCTTTTTACAGGGTTCTCATTTGTAGCTTATTTTGCTGGTCTGATTACAACATTACATCCTATATGTAGAGTGTGAAGGGAACTGCACAAGTGACTTTGCCTACACAAATATGAGCTTACTCAGACTATTTAAACATGAGGTCACAATTTACCCTTCTGGGGGCAAAGCAGTGTCCTTTCTTACAAAGTGTATTAAAAATAAGGCAATATTTGATAACACATCAAAGTGGGAGACAGAATACGTACACATCCACTTTGGCCTTTCTATATTTTCTTCTTTTTTTTTCCTTAGGCAAGCAAATCTATAAAGCCTCTCATTTAATGTGTTAGATTAATAAATGATGAAGCTACAAACATGAGAGCCCCAACCTTCCATGGCGTGTGTTCAATTATTTTGCATTTAACAAGAGTAAAGGAAAACTAATTTAATCTCTGTAATTGCCAGACTAAATGACACAACCTTGCCCATTATAACAGATCAAAACAATACACGTACATTTACCAAGTTGCTGTAAAAACTGATTTTTTACTCTGTAATTTTAACCTTGAATAGCTTTTTTTTTAAAGCATTTGCTTCCATTTGTGTTAAAGTAGCTACCAAATGTTGCAGTAGAGGCCACGGAGACTGTGCTATTCCACACAGCTAGGCTTGGGATCACAGTTATTTTTAAAGCATTTCAAAAGAAAGCATTTCAAAAGAAAGTAAAACTATATTTCAGAATGTGCTTGGTGAATATTCCAAACTAAAGTAAGTCTGCAACCACAGGAGTTCTAGTTTGCAGGCTCTGACTGTCTGAATGTTGGTCTGTGCACTCCTAGAAGGAAAAGTAGCTGTTATTCATTGAAGGAACAAACTTCTGGAGACAGAGCGGTTTGTTAGCAAATCACCCACAACACCATCAGCAGCAAATTCTTTAGCAACCCCATCAGCTACGTCTTCCTGTCTCTCCCTCACACTCCAGCCTCCTAAGCCAGCATGCCTGGGTGGCAGCCGGAGCAATGGCAGGTGTCAGAGCATGGCACCAGGGCTCCTCTGCACCCCCTATGCCCAAACCTGAACCCCTCTTCCATGGCTCTTAACTCCGACTCTCGCTGAATCCTCATTAACTCTCTCCCAACCATGGCACAAGCTCTAGAAGAAGGCTTCAGGTTACCCTTCTCTGCCTTTTCCAATTGAAAGCACCTTGCTTGGACGTGAGGAACAGCCCGCTATCGGCAGCACCCCAGGTAAGCTCCCCCTGCAGCCCTGCCCCGTGGCACGAGCCCCTTCACAGTCTGGAAACAGCCCAGCCGAGGCAAGCAAACACCTTCCTTTGCCATTTTTCGTGGGCACACGCCAGCAGTGGCTCACAGCTGTGTGGCAACAAGCATATCCAGGGCTTTCTCTCCTTCAGTCACTTGTGAACGATGAGCCTCTAATCCCTTTGGCTTCAGCTGCAAAACTCCCATTGATTGATAATGGATTTTCCACTGATGTAGAATCGAGCACTTCGCCTACACCACTACGAATTAACAGAAGAGAGCTCTGTTAATCCTTTATAAGCAAGCTTAATCTTGTGGTTTAGAGAAGGAGCAAAGGCTCTGTTCTTTCCAGTACCAACCAGAATGTGATTACCATTTCACAAAATCATTTTCATTTTCTCTGATTGATCCAATATTTCTTTGGAGGACATAAATCCAGACTCCACCACAGATGCATGCTGCTGCCAAGTAAAAAAGGAAGAGTCTGAGCTATGAATCCTGAAGCTGAAAGCTGGGATCAGCACCCTAGGACTTCCAGTTAGTCCATAGAAAGTGCTGCCATCTAGAAACAGCAGTCTGACAAAGCCTTTATACCATTCACCTTTCAATTAAAAAGAGTAACATCTGAAACCTCCCATTAAAATGGCTTTAAGATTTGTTAGGGCTCTCTCTCGATGATGTGATTTGATCATCTCCTGTACATTAGCAATAGTTAGGGCTATTAAATGCCAGCAAGTATTAGCACCTTTAAAGACTTACAGAATCTGGCTAATAACTCTGAAGCAATCAAGTCATCAAAAAGATGAACTGAACTTACATTAAGACACCTTTTCCATTAAAACAAGATTTTGTTAGATCAACTCAGACTTTAGGTCAGTGGACACAGAATGGTTCTCGTTTTGCAGAAAAGGAAATTCATCACTATGCATCAATGTTCGGTAAATAGGAACTCGCTGTGGCTCCAATGAAAAAGCACTGCTCACCAAGACTTGTCCCATTTGCAGCAAACAGTCTGAGCAAGGATATTTAATGGTATCCTTAACAGTAAAATCATGAAAGATCAAGCAAGAAATCATGAAAGATCAAATATTACAGCTATAATTGGTACTGCACAGAAAACAACCCTTACTTTGTCATCCTGTCCTGCAGCACACGAGATGCAAACATTTCATTGACTTAGTAATTCAACGTACACACTGCTACTATGCTAGGATGCAAAGTCTTAAATACAGCAGCTTAGTGGTTCCTTTAAAACACTGGAATGCCACATATCTCCATAAAATGTTTATCTTTGTCAAGCATTTCACTGCCACTGTTCAGCTGGATGACCTTTGGAAGGAGCAGCAAGGCTGACGTGCACCTTCATTAAAGCAGCGCCTCCTTCTTCCCCCGCCCGCGAGAACAATGAGCGCGGGAGGGAAGAGGTGAGCAATCCACGGAGTAATGAAGAGATTTTGTTTCAGAGGGTTATCAATTATTTATGAGCAAATCCCCAGATGAACACATACGAAGCTGAGCAGTTTTTAATATATTTCACTTCTGTACACACGGCACAACACAACAAGACGCGATCTAAACTGGACTGGTCTGATTATTCAAGGTGTCAAACAGCGAGTTCAGTCTGGACATTAGTAAATCACCATTATGTTTTTCAAAGTGCAATGGTCTCCTAGATTTAAATATCTTTCACAAAAGTCCTCTAAGACTCATAGAAAACATTCTTTACAGTATTTCCCATTCATCAAGATCTCAGCAAAGAAAAATCTCATCCTAAAGACTTTCTGTAATTATGCTGATGCAGATGTCTAAATAGTCTAATACTCAAATTCTAATATTGCCCAGCTGTGAGAGGGATTTTACTCCACAACAGGATTAAATGGATCTGAAGTTTTGTTATTAAGAAAAGGTAAGACCAAGTAAAGGTCTTTTTCTCCAGAGCAGGGTTTATCTTTTTTAAAACAAAGACTTCCTTTAAAAGTAAAATTGTTTTACAACTGCGCTTTTTAAAGACAAGATGTGAAAACTCTTCCCATGATATGGGAAAGGCAAACATTATACACTCTTTACAAGCAAGGGCAGTGAAACCAAACAGTTGTATGTGCAAGACATGCTTTGCACAAAAAGTCAGTAATCTGTTTACAAATGCTATCATTGAAAAAAGTCATCCTGCAAGACCTGAAATGAAACCCAATCCACTGGCACACAGTGAATGCCCAGATCTACAGAACCATGCTTTGAGCTCCAGCTTCCCACAGCTTCCAACCAACAGGATGCTGCTGAAGTCACCACCACCACTGCAGTCACACCTCAGTGACTGTGTCTGTGGCAGGTGTTCTGATGGCCCCAAGGCCACCTTTAACCCCCAGCCCAGGTACTCCGAGCCAGAACCCCACCTGGGGCACTCCAGGATATGTCCTGCAGAGCAAGCCTGCAGTCAGGTTTGCACCTGGCCAAGCAGTGGCACACCATGCCCAGGTGGCCCCAGAGGAGTGCAGCCAGTCATCCTGAGCTTGGGGAGCTCTTGGTGCTGCCCGGGCTGAGCACGGCCAAGGGGGAACAGACAGCAGGCCCTGCAGGTCCCCTGCCTCTTGGAGACAGGTCTGCAAGCTGCCTTCCAAAGGGAAATGTCTGGGCAGACACTCATCAAACAGGACATTTTAAACCACACATGGAATGAGCACTTCCTGCCTTTACTGCACAGCACCCCAGGAGAAGAGCTGAGACTCTGACATTCCCACTGCCCATTCCCCCTTAGGCCAGCATTCACCTCAGCATCTGCACAGCTCCAGGAGCAAGCTCCACTCCTGGCCTAGCCTGGGTAGACTAAACCGCTCCAATATTAAGAAAACAAAAAATAAAAAGCCACTTAGAAATCCATTTTAGACTTGTTTGCATTACTTTAAAGGGTTTGCTATATATTTGGATGAAAGAAGCCCATTAAGTACATCTATATTTACTTCATTACAGCGTGGCTCTTGAAGTTAGATGAAAAGATTTACCCTGGCCAAGTTTGTTTATTCATCAACATCAGCTAGATATATTTTCAAAGGCTCATCCTCATCACATTTACATGAAAGCACACAGATTTTTTTTTTCCAACTGTTGTAAGGCATTTTGAGAGGTATGAAAGGGCAAAAGAAACTTTAGTGAGAATTACAAAATCAAGGAACAGTAGATGCACAATTTCTGCTTATTAATGGGGGTGGAAATCCACTCTTTCCCACCTGGAGTCATTCTTCTCACCATGCAGATGTATCAACAGCAGCAAACTGCAGCTGGATGCTCAGTGCCCCTGACTCAAGCCCCAGTAAAGGCACCTGGCCCACTGCTTACCCACAAACACCACAAGGGAAGCATTAACTCCCCCTGAAGCTCAAGATCTTAAGCAAACATATCCTTCCTCCCAAGTTTCTAAAGTTTTTTTCTGCACTATCACAAGAAAAATTAGGGGTTTTTTTTTCCCCCCACGGGTGGCATTGAAGATGAGCTCCTCATTACTGCTAGCAAAGTATGAAGTAGAAGCACAGCCATTCAATGATCGAAGCCAACTGTACAAGTCCCAGTTATCTTTGACAGGAACCCAAACATAACTTGGTGCTTGCATGCCTTTATTATCAAAATTTTATCCTCAAGTTATTTAAATATTTAAATGACATTTATGGGCACTATCTTTCCTCATGAGTTTACACTTTCCCACGGAAGACTTCCAGAGTGATTAACAATGCTGATCTTTATCCTTCACACTGACTATTCATTCATCCTTTCTAAAACGAATACTGCTTACATACGACCCAAGAGGGCTGTAACAAGGCAGTATTTATCTACCCTAATAATCTGCTGTGGCTGCTTTAATTAAAACTGGGTTATATCACATCCATGAAGCAAAGGCACACCTCCTGTCACTTGTCACCCACCTCACAGCTGCACTTGGTGCAACTTCTCAGGAGCAAGCTTTGGAGGTCCCACCACCTGCACCTCGTCCACCCCTGCCCAGGTAACTGAGGGCACAGTGTTGCCAAAAACAACTGCTTCACCACAGAAGAGAAGCAGAATGAAACTGCAGTGGGGTTTGCAGTCTGGGGCTTTGAAGGAGTCACTGAACACCTGCAGGCTGCCATTCACCCCAGTTCACAAGCAGGGCACCGCTGCTGGCATGGCACATGGGGATTTTGGGAGGTGAAGGACCAGGGGGAAGGAGTGGCTCATGGAGAACCTCTGGCACAGCACAGCAATTCAGAGCATGAGGAGTACCAGGGTGGAGATAGGGGAACAGCAACCAAGGACATCTCAACTACCTGCAGTAAACTGGCAGTCAAATCAGGACTCAGCTTCCTCATCTGTGCTGCAGCTTTCACAGGTCTTTCATGAGCTCACATGACTGCATAATGATTTCAAAATTTAGAGTTTACTTCTCGTATTATTGCACAAATGACTGTACACTGCTTGCCTTTTACTCCATGCAAGCAGCACCTTATCATATGAACATTTACAAATGGCCCATTTTCCCATGGAAGAAATCGAGCTTCTTCCCTCACCAGAACTTTTTTGGCATTACTATACACAGTATAAGGCCTGCTACCGATGGCATCCTTGGGATGCTGGGATGGGCAGCAAGCAGCCAGGGCAGCCTGCCTGCAAGCTACAGGCTGTGCAACCTGGGCCTCACCCAGCACTTCTCCCCTGCTGGCTCCATACAGGGTCTGGACCAGCAGTCACCATACATTCAGCAAACCCTTGAGCATGGGAGGGGACCACTCCCCATCTCAGCTTAGCAGCCTGGGATGAGGGTGAATGGCAACCCTCTGCACTCCTTCACCCTGCCTGGGCTCCCTCTCAGCACCAGCACAACCACCACACTGCAGGACACCTGCCCCTCCCCACTGCTGCTCCAGGGATGCTCCTTGCATGCTCTACCCGAAACCTGCCCCATTCTCGAGACCTGGAAGCAGAGGCATTGCCGTAGGGGCATGGGTAATGTTATTTGAATGATTAATTGTTTTAATTGTCACATTGTTTTGAGTCCTCTTTTTTTGAGTTTTGAGTCTATTAATCTTATTCTTGCATTATATTTTACAGTTACAAACTACATGGGTTTGGAACTGCTTTGAAAAAGCCCCTCAGTTCTCTATCCCCATTCTTACTGGAGATAAAATTACTGTCCTGTTCCAGCCATTGAACTCTACAGCACTTCACCATGGGCATCAATGAGCTGATAAATTCATTTAACTCTTTGTGTGTCAATGAAGTTCCCAGTGCCCCAAGAAAGAGAGTTCCTTAAACTAATGGCCACTGCACATCCAGCAAGAAAAGCTTGATGGCTTTTCTTGTGGACTCCTCAGTGCTCCCTAAAATATAAATTAACTCTCAGATCATCCTTATTTAGGACCTGGAATCCAGTCACCACTTTCTGATCAATAGAACTTTAATAGTAGAATAAATTCAGAACTTAAGTTATCTCGTAGTAGTCATTTGTACACAATACATGATTGAAAGCCACATTCACTTTCAAATGCCTGGCAATGAGGCCTATGAGGAGCAATGTGTCTTAAAACACAATGGGTTACCTGTTTCTTTTCCTCATTAAATGACATCTCATAAAAGGAGCCAAACAAAAGATGGGAGAGTTTGATGACTGTCACATCCCATAACTTTTACTCATATGAGCAACGCATTGCCTCCAGATCAGGTTCTTATTTGGAAGTTGCAGATCCCAGTTGCTGACCTGAATATTGATTTTATGTTAATAAAAATCTGTGTTGAAATGCTGGTTAAATATAAAATTGCTCTAGTACTTCAGGCCTACATGGTGTTACACATGCTGTACTATTTTCTTTTTCGATGAGTGCAAAAGACACCCCCTTCAGGAGATGCCCCACAGGCTGCAGAATTTGGCCTTTGTTAAAAAAATAAGACCTGAATTAATCACTTTTCCAATTACGGGAGGCACTTTTGCAATAATGAAGCTGTGCACCTGAAAAATTTTTAAAGATGCAAAATAAAACCCCCTGGAATTTGAAATGTCTTGTTCTGTATCATCTAAGAGAAACAAATACAACAACAATGTACTTCCATTTACCTACTGGATATCTTTAGCAGTGTTTGCTTCCACAAATTCTGTTAACAGATGCTGCTCCAATCATCATTTATCTGCAACACAGACAGACTTTGAGAGGACTAAGGAGGATTTGCCTCTGGTTTCACACAGCACGCTTGTTTTTTTGAAGTTTAATTTCATAAAATAAGAACTCTGGATAAAAGTTAATCAAGCACAGCTGCAAGGCTTCCTAGGCTGCTGTGAAGGGGGAAATATTTTCTGCCAATATTTTTTTCTTTGCTCTTTCTCTGTCTCACTCTTTTTTCTGCATTTATTGCTTAATGGCTCAGAATTATTTCAAAGGCCGTTCCTTTCACAAACGTAATCAATTCGTGTGTTCAGCACCACAGACGATATGTTACTCTCCTTATAACCAAATCTCTGAAGAAGAGATTAGGAAGAAAGGTTGAAGAGCTCTATCGTTCAAAGCACTGTAGTTCAGACACCTATAAATCACTATGTTTATTTATTTAGCTAACCGGCCCATTAGCGTCCGTCGCATCTCCAGCTGCACAACTTTCTGGTGTGACCGTGGGCCAGTTTCTCCTTTCCCTCTCCGGAGCACCGAGAGCCGAAAGCCCCGCGCAGCACACCCGGCACACGAGGCGTCAGGGACAATCTGCGCCGTTCCAGGAGCAGACCCCGCTCGCCCCAGCGACCCCGTCCTCCTAAAGATTTTCCAAGCCCAAGAGCAGATGCCACAGTGAAACGAACTGGAGCCTGTCACTGCCTAATAGGATTTCAATGGAAATAGGGTTAGGGGGCTGGCTGGCAGCAGCGGGAGGCGCGGTAAGCCCGCTCCCCGCAGACCCCGCCGGGCCGTGCCCCGCACCTGGGAGCGCTCCTGCCGCTCCCCGCGCCCGCAGCACCGCCCGCAGCGCCGCCCGCGGCCACGCAGGGGCAGCCCCGCAGCCCTGCGGCGGCCCCCGCAGCGACTGCACCAGCACCCCGCAAAACACAGACACGGCAACTTCGCGCACCGCCCCCAACTCACCGGGAGGCGCCGGCCCCGCGGAGCGGAGCGTCCCTGGATGCCGCTCCCCGCGGAGCGCAGCCCGCAGGGGCCGGGCAGCGGCGCGGCCAGGGAGAGGAGGGAGGAGAGGCAGCAAGTTGCGGCGCGTCTCTCGCCTCTTCTTCTCTCCTCTCCTTTTCTCTCCCTACCCGCCTCCTCCTCCTCCTCCCCCTCTCTCCCTCCCCCTCCTCCGCCCGGCGGGAGGGTCGGGGGAGGCGGCGGAGGGGCCGGAGCGCGGCCGCGGAGCGCGGCGCGGGCACTGCGCATGTCCCCGCGCGCCGGCAGCCGGCAGCGGGGCGATGCGTGCGGCGGCGGCGCCGCGGGCCGGCAGCGAGCGCAGCGCAGCGCAGAGCACAGCAGAGCAGAGCACAGCAGAACAGCGCAGAGCACAGCAGAGCAGCGCAGAACAGCACAGAGCAGAGCACAGCAGAACAGCGCGGCCCGGCGCGCCCCTGCGGAGGCTGCGGGGGCTCGGCTGCCGCCGCAGCGCCTTGCTCCGCTGCCCACCTTGCGGCAGCGCCGCGGCCCCGACGGGTCTTGGCCGCCCCCGAGCAGCGGAGAGCAGCTGCAGCCGGGCCGGCGCTGCGGCGGCGGATGCTGGGGCCGCCGCCCCGATTGCTGCGCTGGGGGCTGCGCGGCTGGAGGATGCTCCGGTGGCCAGCCTGAAAAGGAGGAAAAAAGGAGGACTTGAACCATCCTGGTGTTGGGTTTTGGTGGTTTGTTTCTTTTTTCCTCGTTAAGTGAGCGTGACTAAAGAAGACAGGTATTTTGGCAAAAGGAACCTCGGCATAGTTACTGGTGGCTTCACAGTTCTTGCAGAAAGTTCCCATCAAATGATTCTGTTAGAATCAAGAAGACTTTGTGAAACCCCTAACATCTGTATCCACATCCCACACGGTGACTCTGCAAAGAACCCAACTACCCCAGAGACCAACTCTTTCACCTCCAACTGGTTTCTGTAGTCAGTGAAGATTTGCACATCTGGAGTCTTGAATCAGCACTTTTGTTCCACCTCTGCATTCCTTCATTCTTGACCAGCGGTTCTTGTGCTCTATTCAAGCCTTGCAGGTGTCCTATAAAGAGTGGTAGGCTGTCATAGCCATTTGGTGCCTCTGTAGTGTTTTCAGTTTAAAGTATGAGTTGGGAAATTGTGATTTGTAGGAAATTTTGGAGGCTAACAGTAGGCTGTAGGTCCAAAAAGCCTGGAAACAAATGTTCTAGCAGCTACTCCCCTTCAGCTGTATCTTTTGGCACAATTCGATGTCATCAGCAAAATACAGTTTTCATTGAGTCAAGGGATGCACAAAGCATGCCAGTACACTGAAACCCAGAGGAACTTTCCATCTCTTTAACCCTACTGTAGACATTCCTGGTTCCTCCAGATAGATAGTTTATTTGGATTTAAATAATTGAAAAAAACCTTTGAAAAATCATAATCTTAATCAAGTCCATATACTTGCTTTTGAGCAAGAGTCACTACATGTGGTATAAAAGGGTATTACCATAGCAATCTGGACACTCACCTTAACCTGTCCTCCTGCTAAAATGGAAACAAAGCCAAAGACAGTTCCAGAAGAGAGGGGTGGGCTTTTGCTGGCCTCTTCCTTTCTTTTCTCCCACCTCTCATCTCCCCTTTGCCCTCCAGCTCCAAATACCTTTTGGTTTAATTTATCTGCCTCTGCATTTAGAAGAAGACAATATTGGATGTTTCTCTTTTAAATCTGGGGAAGTGGAGTTTGCTCACTACCTAACCTTTATTTGCAGCCCTAGTCGGCAGACAGGCTGGTCAGGAAGGTCAGGGAGGTCAGAAAGGAGAGATGCAGAGAATGAGGGACAGAAGCTTGTGATCTCTTGACAAAAGGGAAGAATCAGGCATGGAATCAAAACAGAAGAGTAGGAGGGGGGTCTAAAGGTGATGGGTAGCTGGTGGAGATAGAGGGATAGGAGCTACATAGGCAACAGGCAACGATGAAGTCCTTCAAAAAGGTTGGCAAAAATCGAGCAATCTCAGACATGACCAATTCTGCACTCCACAACAGTGAAACTATTCCCTCCTGTCATTTCTGTAACAGGCACTCCCCAAGGCCCCCACTGCTGCTAGAGCTTCATTATCTGAGGCATTGTGCCTCACACCAGTGACGTGCTCTCTGCCACAAGGACCTTACAGTTTAGCATGACCCAAAATGCAGCAAAGGAGTGTGACAAAATATTGTATGAGGCCAGGAGAGGAAGGACAACTGGAGCCTTGGAAGCCTACACTGCATTTTACATTTTGTAATGTAAGTCAAAGTAAATAATGGACAAGTAATGTACACACATAGCAGCAACCCTCCCTCCATCTCAGCCATTTCCACTGTCTTTTTTTCTCCCATTCAAGAATGAGGAAATCCCAAGCACCCGATTTAACCTCTTGTCCAAGGCAGAAGGTTAGCACAGGCACAGCTGAAGCACAGCACGTGCTGCTAGAGGTCACAGCCTTTGACTTGTAGCATTCTGTGAGAGCAGCAGTAAGGAGCAGCTGGACACGTACAAGCTTTGCTCTGACTCAGCCTGGAACAGCCCATCTCTGTCCCTTGTTCTGCCCTGCACCGTACTGTCACGGCTCTTTGCAAGTGAGCTGGGTACAGAAGTTACTTTGCAGCTGGAGCAGTTCCCAGCCCAGCTCCCAGGGAAGGCATACACATATTCTGCCAGCCAGGGTGGGAAGAGCATCAGGGGCAGGCAGGGGGGCAGCAGCACTTGTAGAAGCTGCTGGAGCTGTTCTGCCCCAGAGGCACAGGGCTGGCCTCAGCTGTGCTTGTGGGAAGCAGGTTGTTTTATTAAACTGCATTTTCAGATGCCTAAAATGGATTTTGGTACTCAAGTTGAACACCTTAGGTTTCATTTTGCTAGGATGATAATCACTAAGCCAGCAGTTCACCTCCACCAGAGTGAGGAGCCCTGTTCCCAGACATGCAATCCCATCATCTCTCTTTTGTCAGCCCTGCTACCTGTGAATAAATGAAGCCCTTCTGTCACCAATGTTGGTCACTAACCCAGCAGAAACGTGACCCATGAAAGAAACACCTGCCTGGTGTTCTGCTGTGTCATTGAGTTGTATCAGCTCACAGGCAAGTCAAATAAGATCCAGAGCCACCACAGATGAGGAGGCAGGCTCTTTGGCTGGGAAGAAGTTTGGGTTAGAGGAGAAGGAAAAGAAGGAACAAGACTTCCCCCTTATGGCAAGATCAAGCCACTGGATATGCTTAGGTGCTCACAGATGCAGCTTGAGAGGTCAATTTACACGTGTTAAACCAGGAATACACAAACTCTGCAGGAGCTGGAAGTGCTGCAATTTGCTGCAATCCCTAAATTCACTCCTATTTTATATAAACATGGTCCTAGTTCCACATCTCTTATTCATTTAGAAATACTCATTAAAGAAGTTTTAGTGGATAAAATTGGAGAAAAATCAGTTCTCAGCCTACAGGCTTCTGCACTTTGAGGAAACAAGTACATTTTGAAGATATATTGAGGTACATCCCCTAATTATATCATTTGTACATAATATAAGCAAAACCCATTATAAAGAGAATGCAAATTTAAACCACACAAGTGTAAATTTCCCATGAGTGTCTAATGCAGAGCAGTACCATGGGTTTAAATCAGCCTTTTCAGTGTCCCTCACCCCTGCCAGTTCCTGGGATGAAGTGTGCCCTACCTGCCTTAAGACAGGGAAGATGCTCATCCTTGCTAAGCTCCCTCTCACCACACACTGGAAAAAAAGTTCAAATAGACGGATGTGTTTCCTTCTTCATGCCAGGCCTGCATCACTTCTAACTGCTCATCCCTCTAGCATGGACTTTGTCCTCAGTTAACAGAGCGTATTATGACATGGCCTGGAGCTACCCACAAAGATAGCAATTACTGCTCTCTGTATTGTTGGCCTGGTTTTCAAGAGGCCTGGGCAGTCCTACTTCTTCAAGGAGCAGAAGGGCCTGAGGATACCATCACCTCTGGAAATCAAGCCATTAGGGACAAGAAGAGGATGTGAAGGAAGGCATGGGGGCTGGTAGGAAATCACTGCTTCCATTCAAGGAGCACATCAGTGAGAAGCTGCCACAGTCAAGGGGAGAGAGTAAATAATCTAATAGAACTTTCTTACAGGCCAAAAAATCCTGTGAAAGCCTGGATGGCTGCACACCATGTCTCTGAAAGCAATGACAAATCCCATTATGGTTGAGGCATGTAAAATAGTCCTGTCAAGGCTCCTGGCATGGCCAATTTGTCTCAGTGAGACGGTTGTTGTTAGTGCTGCTGCCTGGTTAATGCTGAGGCCTTGAGGGCAGGTAAATTATCTTCTGGCTGAAGTGTTGGGCCAAGGCTTCCTCCAAAGGAGAGAAATGTATCAATGGACAAAGTCATTCCTGGTGGTGCCACTCCTGGGGGTAGCTCACTTCCATACTTTCCACCAAGGAGGAAGGAGAGAAGCTGCTGGATCTGATGAGCAGCACCTGGAGCCACAGTCAGCCTCAGCAAATGACTGCTCGTCCCAGCATGGGACCCAGCTGTGGCTTCCCATCACCTTTCCAGCCTTGGAGTGCCCTGCCTTGGCTGTGATTACTGCTCAGCAGCACTGCTGCAGGGCAGCAGAGCACGGGCTGCAGTACATCTGCCCAGCACTTTTCCACACACAGCTTTCCACCCAGGAATCCTATTGTCATGAGACGTTAGATGTTTTAGGCTCATTAATTCTGGTGACACAATCCAGAAATGTATTTTTAGAGGGAGTGAGCAGGTGTCCATGGCAGCATTTTAGCTGACAGTGCTTCAGAATTGCTATTCAGGAGTACTTGGTTGTTTCTTGAAAAATGTGGTTATTCTTAATATTTTACCTCTTCTTAGCTCCAGGAACGGCCTGGATGAGACAAAGGGAAACATTTGCACTCTTGAATAAACTTTGATCTATCAGACTTCCACTAGGAAACCAGACAAGTGGTGCTAATACTAATGATTCATCTGTAGTATTGCCTGTAGATGATGGTTGGGAAAGAGAATGAAAATACGAAATTAAAACTAATGACTGTACCAGACTGAGAAAATATTTTGGTTCAGAAAATTACATTAAAATCACGCCTTTTTTTTCCCCACAAGTATTAGAAATCTGCATAAAAATTATTCAGTCAGAAAATTGGTTGCTAGCATTAAAAATAATGACAATCTATATTCACCGTTACAAACTATTTTCTTTTTCTTTTTTTGCATAACTACCTTAAATGAAATCTTTAAGGCTGCTGTAATATAATCCTCCATCAATATTTTTAAACTGCTAGGCAAAAATATGTAGGCTCATAGAGCTCATTTTCTAGAAGAAACAATACAGTAAGTGAGTTTGATCCAAACCCATCTGAATGTAATTACAAGGATGGCAAACTGGTTTCTAATGACAGTCACAAGTATCATGCTTGAATGTAGAAATAATTTAGTTTGTCTGAGCTCCCACTCTTTGTATATGTACCTATACATTTTAGTTTGCTGCAGCAAAGTTCAGGACATTTTGCTGGCCTTGGGAAATGAAGGACTGATTTCCCATTGCTCAATATGAACAGAGGTGCTGCTGTATAGAGGCTGAATTGATCTTTAAAAACATACAAAAAACCCTGTCAAGAAATTCATTACCACAGAGAAGCCTATTACAAATATGTGGTCTGACCACAGGGCAGCTATTTGGAAGCAAATCAAAACTGAGGAGAAAAAAAAGATTTTTCAAATTCACTGATACTCATTTCAATTAATAGCCCACCTGCTAAGTGTAACAAACCTGAACATATTGTGATCATTAATGCTCTAAAGTAGCCTTTTGTCAAAAAACCCCAAAACCAAGCTGGAGACAATGTTGAAAGACAAATCAATGCCAGTGCCATTCTCTCACATACTGAGGTAAAAGGTTGATTCTTGCAAAGGCCAGAACGAATTCCTTGTCTTTAGGCTAAGAATGATTAATTATTACTCACAAAAACACCAGAAAAATATGGAGAGCAGGAGGGAGTGCTGAGGTCTTAGTCCTCAAGAGCTGTGGTGGTGCATGAAGAGATTTACATTTCTCAAGGTGAATACTGCCCTGCTCTGAGACCAGAAATTAGCAGACAAGGTCCTGCAACCCCTTCCCACCCCAAACAGGAAAGGGCAGGGTCTAAGTGGTTCGAGGTCTGGGCAAGTAAGGGCTCGGGTCCTGGGGGGAAGAGGGGGTTAGTGAAAGGAGCTCAGGCAAATGCTCCATTTGAATGACAAATGCTTCACCACTGTGACTTCTCCTCACGGCTGACTGCATTTAGGAAGAGATTTGAAGGATTGCAGCCTGAAGCAGTTGACCTTTCCCACCTCTCTTTCCAGGAAGCTGGAGGTCAAATTAAAGGTTCTGAGTTCCATGGCAGGCTGAACACCCACCACGGGTGGGCTGGGTCTCACGGCTGTGTGCCTGCCAGGAAGCACCATCAGGGGGGCTGCAGGTGGGGACAATGGCCACAGGGCCACCAGCCCAGGGAAAGCACCTGCAGCCCCAGGGAAGTGAGCTGAGCCACTCCTGGTGCTCACCATCCTCCATCCTGACTTTCTGCCTTTGAATTCTGCAATAGTTCTTTCTTTCAGACTTCTCAAATGGCTTTGAATTGTCAAACAATCAGAAGTAGTAAAGGCTGGAAGACCTGAAAAACGTTAATAAATTGTTTGAACCTCAAGAGTAGTTTTTATGGGTATGTATATCTCTGTTGATGTCCTACAAATAAGAAAAAAGGATTTTTAAAAATAACCTTGAAGTTAATTTTTAATACAGGAATGATAATGAATTAAAGCTGCAGAAATTAATTTTGGGCCAAAAGCATACCTCAGGTGCTCCAAGACAGGGATGTATTTAAAATGACAAACAAACAAAATCCATTACATGGACAGAATAAAATTTAAACAACTCATTATTTGAAATACAAAAATGCCATATATATGTTGTTTTAAAATAAGTTAGATTAATTATTTTTCTGCTTTCTTTTCCTACCTTTCTAAATCTTGTGGAAGGACATATGCCTCAGGCAAACTCTGGAACTATTTCCTTTTTGATAAAGGGGTCTTTCTGTTTCAAAGGCTATCTGGTTAATAATATAGTTAAAGCTATACAGGAGGAGGAATAAAGCTTTTGATTTAGTACAGTGTTAATGTTAGGAAAGATGTTTAATCCTCAGTTTTCTTTACTGTCAGATATTATCCTATATCAGTATGCAACATTCACTTTCAAGAATATCTGCTACCCTCTTTTTGGTGTGGTTTTTTTTTTTCCTTCTTTTTGTAACAAGTTAAATTAAAAAAATAAGCCAAGTTATTTTCTTGGTTAATATTAACTCACTTCCAAGGGACCTGTTAGAGGGGGATCAGTTGTCCTGTGTGGAACAATCAGTTGTGGCTGGAACAATCCTGGTGTGCAACCCCTTTTTTGACATCTTCAGACACTTTTCTTACAGGCTGCGTAGCCTACTCCTGCCTTTGCCATCTTACATGCTCCATGGGGTACCCTCTGGGATACCTTTTGGGGGCTGCTCTGTGGGTGTTTCTACTACAGCAAAATCTGGTTTCCCCATCTCTAACTACAAGATAGGGTAAGAGAAGAAAAACATAGAGAAACTCCTGTAACTCTGTAGTCCAGTTGGAATATACCGTGGTTGCTCCCCTCCATCTTATCTGCCTAACACCAGATGAATCTACTGCTATGCCAGCAGATGAATTCCCATGCAGCAATAGTGTGGACAGGGCCTGGAAACAATGGAAGAGGGGCAGAGGGAGACAAAACCTTCTCTCTTCCACATAGTCAGTGGTCCTACCCACAGCAATGAGGACACAGTGACAGAGGCTTTTCCTCTAGTTGCAGCAAGCCATGGCCATGCTGAAACACTCTGCTCCCTTATTCAGTGCTGCGCTGGTGCCACCACTTTTTGACTTATCATAACATTTATATCAATAAGCCCCAATAATAATTTTTAAAAATTGGATTATTTTCCTGTCCTCAATTCCTCAAACTGGTGACCAGATCTTAAGAGCTGATGAAGAAACATTTATGAAGAAACAAATTCTTTAGGTATGCATCAAACTACAGTGTAACAGCTGAATTGCTGACTTGTGTCTTTTCTTCTTCACTAGATCCTTTTCCTCCCCTTCCCCACTGGCTGCACTGTGTAGCCATACCACAGAGAAGTTAATGTAATTACTGGCCAAGACAAATCAATGTGGGCTTTGAAGTGCCTGGGTGTTTTGTTCATGTCCTTTTTCCTGGGGCAGCCCTTGTACAGCAGTGCAGGGAAGCAGAAATGTGCTCTCTAATCACCAAGTCCTCAAAGGACTAAAGCAATGCAGGAGATCATTTTACCATTACAGTGGTAGTGATACAGCAGTTACAATGTCTGCCCAAGATTCTGCTGTAAAATAACATACTTCAGGACTTCCCAATGCAGCTACAGAAAATGTTCCACTTTTCTCTTGAGGCTGATTTTATGAAATCAGAAGCAAATCCTTAAAGAGCTTAAGATGATAATCTGGTTGGGTTTCATTTATGAGAAGTCTTTCTTGTGTTTAAGAGAGTGATTAAGGATTTGCTTTGTCTAAGCTCACATGTCTCTGTCTGCTGGCATCACAGTCAGGTATTGCTTTGTCTTTGTTTTAGAGTGAGAAGCTTGTGTCTCTGGGCCTGGTGCCCTGCACCACCTGCTTTGACAGCATCCATCTACCATGGGCACAGCTCGAGGGGCAAACAGTGGTGGCAGGTGCCAAATATGTCTGTCCTGGGCTTTTACCACCTTCCTCTTGGGCTGGTAAATATTCCAACGCCACCTTCCTGAGAAGTTGCCTTAGCAGGGAGCAAGGGCTATGGAGAAAGCTGGTGTTATTTTAACCTCAAGAATTAGTATATTCAACTGAGATAGACTGTGGTGTCCAACATTTAGCTGGTATAATTTTATAGACACATAAGCCTGGGTTTAGTAGAGCTGATATTTTGAAAAGGAAGGGAGGGAGGGAGGGAGGGAGGGATGAGGATCTTCCAGGAACTTTTTTGCAAAAAGAGGAAGAGCAGCAGAATGTCATCAAAGATTATAACATATCTGGGGTTGCAGAGACTGCCCTTTGGGAGAAATTCCTGTAGGGCATTTCCATGTCAGCTCATTCCTTGTGTGTACTTGTTTCAAAAACTATCCTTGTTTTTCCCAGCATTGAGAATTCAAATTTTATTTTGTGACTGAGTTTTGTATTTTTTTCCATTTCAGAAGATACTCTATCCTTGTAAAACATTATGGTTTGCTGGTGCTGAAATGCCAGAAGGACTTGTAGTGACTTCCACCAAACCACCTGAAAAGTAGGTCAGTAGCTATACAATTTCAAGAGAACTGCAATGCTACAGCAGAAACTGAGTTAATCCTCATGTATATGATGAATATACCTCCTAACCTCTCTGCAGGGGACAGTGTGGACATGAATATATCTTCATTAATCTTTACTCAACTGGTTATTTCCAAAGGGGAGGGCCTCATGACATTTTCTTTTTCATTAAATACCATGGGGCCAAATCTCTTGAGCTCATTTGTTCACACAGAGGCATCTAAATCCAGATTTAGCCCATAAACTCTCATGAGGGGAAAATAAAATTTCATGGTAAGAAATGTAATAAATATGTAATATGAATAATGTAATGAATATGTAATAAAACATGGTTTAAATTAATTTATATCTGGAATTCCTCTTCCCAAAGTAAACCTGCAATTAGCTTTATTTAGATAAAGGACAAATCTCTCATGGTGATGGTTCAGCTAAATGTGTAGGTTTAGGTCTAAGCAGCTACACAAAGTCACCATTAAAACCCTGAAGGAAAGCCCTGGTGTATTCTGACTTAGTGAGTTTCCCTCGAGCAGTTCTTGCCTGCTATATTTCATTTCAGCCCTGGTTTGTTGCTTTTAAATAGCTATTTTTAAAATTCTGAAATCTCTTTATAGCTGGCAGACAGAAAGCGTAGGTTGCAGGCAGAGAAATGGGTAGGGAAAAGGAGGGAAGGAGGGAGAGCAGATCTGAAGTACGTCAGAATAAATGCAAACATTACATAATGGAACATGTAAACACTTTAAAAACAACGTTAAAGCCTTTTTAGATTGAAATGACACCAGAGAACAGAGCAGGGGTAAGCACACTTAACTCACATATACTGCTGGAATCCCATCCAGAACAGTTCCCATTGAGCTATAAACCCTTGGACTAATGTGATGAAAAAAGGTCAAATTATGTGTCAATAACTTAAAATAAAATCCTAGTAACTATATAGGTTGCGTCAGATGGGGACTGATGGGGAGATAAGGGATTATACAAAGGATTTGTGTGGCCTCTTAGGAGGTGGGTAAACACGAGCTCCTGGTGCGATGTGTGGCTTCAGAGGACAAACAGCAGTATGAAAGAAGCTGGAGGTGACAGGAGAAACACAGCAGTAACCAGCCCACTACTCAGATAACATCCAGACTTCAAAGGCTGCACGTCAGGAGGGTGGTGGGGAAATGGCAGCAGAGCCATGGCTGGTGCTGCTGGGACCATCAGCAGGGCGGGCTGTGCTGGGGCTGTGACAGTCTGATGGCCCTGAAAGGTTTTGTCCCCATGAAGAGGGACTGCAGTGGTGAGAAGCGGCTTCTGTGCAGATCAGATGACACCGCTGAGAGGTAGAGCATGGGTGAGAGGACCACAGCTGTCCTCCAGGGCTTTTCTTTGGGTGAGGGAGCTAGAAATATCTATAAAAAATCTAATTAGCTTGTAAATGAGGAGATAGCTGAAGTGATCTGTCACAGGCTATGAATAACGCTGTTCAGAAAACAAAGTTCTAACAACACCTTTATGGGTGGAAGCTGGAGCTGGGCAAGTTCAAGCTAAAGATAAAATGTAGATCTTGACCAGTGAAACACCTTATGACAGGATGTGGTTAGCTTCTCTCTCACATTAAATCTTTAAATCAGGATTAGATTTCCTTCCTTTAAAAAATTCTCTCATTCATTCAGCAGAGAATTGTTCAGATCTCTGCTCCCAGGGTGAAGGGTAAAATTCAAGAGAGTTATGCTGAAGCCTGCAATGATGCGCCCTGGACTTAAACTCTGTGACTTTAGAACACCCACCCTTGAGCAATATGTGATTAGAGGATTGCAAATGTGTATTAATTAACACTGAAAAGCTAATCAAAGTGGATTGGTAAATCAGGCAACCATAAAGGACAAACTATATAAACAAGCTAAGTTTCAGCACTACAAAATATGTGGGAAAGAACAGTGTTTCCAGTGAGGAATATTGCTCCTTCAAACCAGCCCTATGTAAGATAAGCAACTTATTGTAGGCTTTTTGTGGCTAATGCATACTTAGAAGTTCCTCACTTGTGCATAGGTACATCAATTGCAAAAAGTTCATGGAGTGTAGGCCTGCGTGGGGTTACAGAATTGCCATCAGGCTGTGCATTTTCAGGCACAGTCACACACTGAAAGCAGAGATGAGGCTTGGGTTCTTCTCCTTCACAGCAAGATTTTTTCTTTGAGTGGAGGATGTCAGTTTCTGTGAGACACAGCTGTATGGCTCCAGCTTTGCCCAACGGAGAAAGGCTGCTGATGAATTTGCTATAGGAAAGTAAACCTTGGAAGCATGTAGATGCTTGTGAAATCCTCTGGGGATTTCATCCCTAGTGTCTTAATGTGTCTGGTTAATTGTCAAGTGCCAAGTTTACATTCATCAATTAAATGAGAATGATTACAAACTGTCTTACCCATTGTCACAGAGGCAAAGGTTCCTTTCAACTCTAATAAATTAAATTAAATTGGCTCAAACCCTGCAACCCTAGACAGATTGGCTTTATGTTGAGAGGCATTAGTTTGATTGACACCTGTCTGGTTGACTGGGAATGGTTACCAGAATGAATAGCATCAGACAATGGTGTTTTTAATGTTATGGGAGGGATTTTACATGAAAGGGACAACATCAGCTGGGGGATGCAGCACCCGGGAGAAGCATCCAACCAGTTATGTAGCATCAGTGCCTTTAGGTTATAATATAGGAGTCTTATGAAGCCCTGAACATGTGGATAAATGTGTGTAAATATTATCATTGTTGTTTTTTCATCCATCTAATTTCAGTTATCAAGCAGGAAACCCTATGTATTTGCAGAGATCAGCAACTAAGTGATAAAACATATTTCACACATGAGATTTTCTCCACTATTCTTTCCAATTAGCAAACACTGATCCCAGTTGTTCCCATTAGCAAACACTGATACCATCAACACCTAAAGTTTAACTTTGTTGCCAGGAAGGGGATCTAGATGATCTTTACCTTGTCTATATGTTTTTAAAAGTCTTTTATACCATAACAGCTGCCTGCTCACCAGATCTTCCTGTTTTTTAATAGTTTCATCAGATCACTGTCTGCAAATGTAAGGCCCTACACAGCATCACTGATAAATCATCTTTGTTAAACCTCATCTACCCTGCATTTACTCTAAGTGCTGCAACCTTGCATTCAGGATAGGGAAGCTGTACTGCCACACCAAACACCACGATTGTCTTCTGGCAGCAGATGGTTGCATAGACTAGTAAAATGGTTTGGGTTGGAAGGGATTTAAGACCATCTAGTTCCAACCCCCCTGATTTGGACAAGGGCACCTTTCACTAGACCAGGTTGCTCAGAACTTCATCCAACCAGGTCCTGAACACTTCCAGGGATGGGACACCCCCAACACCTTTAGGAAACCCATGCAGTAAGTATTTATCTGGGAGCAGTTCTGCATCACTGCTGCCAGTTTGGCTACCCAGCTAGTACAAATCAAGATAGTTCTACTTAATTCATTAAGCCATTTTTCTCTGGAGGCTCTGGCATGTTGGACTTTTGAGAGAAATAGGAAAAGCTTGAAGAAAGATGCACACATTTTAAAATTTACTTAACTATTTTAAAGGCGCCTTTTGCTAACATGTTGTGAAGTTGAATTACACTGTGTAATTCAAAATTAATTACACTGTGTAATTCAAAATGCAGTTAAGCTGGCTCCAATTTTGCAAACATTTAGAATTGAGGGTAGATAGCAAGGGAACTGAATGTCTCTGGTTATAGGCAGACCACATCCTAACTGTATAAGAAAGGCCTAACGTTTCTGACTTGCTCTTATAAATTTAGGTACAAAAGAATTCAAAGTGATAATAATCAAAAAACAGGTGAATGAGAAGGAATATACCAATAATTTCATCATGTAAGTGTGATTGACAGCTAAATGCATTTAGCATTGTGTTTTCTGGGCTAGTGCTTGTAGGTTACCTCATCCTGAGAAACATTCAGTCAAATTTAACTGTAGGACTATTTTCTGGCCTCTGTTTCTAGAATCCCTACTCAAGCAGTGTCACTTCTGTCTTCCTTCCTTTGGTGCTTTTGATGTGATTCTCACAGCAGAGGCACAGGGGGGTAAAACCATCAGCAAATGCCTCCAGTGAGGGAGCAGGAGCAGCGTGTGCCGGCGGTTTCAGCAGGCTTGGCAGCAGATGGGGGTGAGAGTGGATAATGGTGCTTGTGGTTTTTCTCACTCTGAAGATAAGGGTTCTTTCTTATAAATTTCTGTTTCTCTCCTCAGATGTGCAAGCACAGCAGATTTCAGTGTTTTGCTGCTGACTTGTCCATGTGAGACTGTGATATCAGTTGGTAAGAACGGTTCGTACAGCAAAGCAGCTGGCACTGGAGATCCTGTGTCCATAACATGTGAAGAAGCTGCATTTTTACATAGTTCATGATATGATAATGACACCAGAAGTTTATGTCTTGAGTCTAGAGAGATGTTTGGGAGACATTACCTTCAAAGTTTCTTTTTGAGCTGAAAGATGAAGAAAACCCAGCGTTAGACAGAAGCGGCTTGGGTCCAGCTCACATCCCACTGAGCAGACACTGTGCCCTAGTGGCTGGTAAGAGGCTATGTCTATTCTGACAAGGGTGGGGGTTTTTGGCATCTCTGTGCTAGTAATTCGTTTTTGTGAGCAGCATAGTACACAGAGAACTAGTGCAATTTTTACCTTCCCAGACTAAGTCATGGATAGAAATTATGAAGTGGATGCTCTTCTTACTATATTAGCATAGGCATGGCTCTCCCACAGATGAAATTAATTCAGTTTTTGCATATTAAGTTTGTGACTGCAAGGATGAAAGAATAGCTCCTGACAGTGCCACCACCTAGATGCAAAGAGATGATAAAAATATTTTCCTAATTTTCAGTATCTAGCATGGTCCACACATTGCTATTAAATACTATATTCCAGCTGTCATTAATAAATTACTTCAGCTCTATTCCCTCCTTTAATGAAAAAAGCACACTTCTTAAGAAAAGCAGTGTATTCCATTTTGAATCAATTAATTTTATGTGTACATCTTGACCCACCATAAAATATATGTGGAATAATTGTCTGCTGTAACACCCAAAGTAATTAAAACTACTTGAGGACAGTTTCAACAATGTACTTTATCATCGGGACTTATTTTCCTGTCACACACTCAGAGGGCAATTTGATGACCATGTAAACAATTAATCACCTAGGAATGAATAAGGAAAACTTTCCCAACAGTTCAGAGATTTCATTTCCTTAGCAAGCCCATCAGTACATAACAAGAGCTGATCAGCACCAGTGCCACAGATATCATGTGGGAGATGTTGGCTGGGAGAGGAGCAGAAGAATATGGCTCCCTTTTCCTCAAAACAGCTACAGGTTCCTCTGCTTGACCATCTGAATCAGGGAGCAAAAGTGGTGAGTTACATCATGCAACACGAGTTGCTACCAGACACGCATGAAGACAAGTCTTTAATCCATCAGGCCGTTGTTATTTGATGACATGAATGTCTGAAGTAGCTGATGTGCCAAGGTGGATGTACCGCTGTCATGTACTTGGTATGAAGATGCACTTGCCCTTGACTTGGCTCCACTAACAAGGTGGCATGCCCCTGCCAGCCCCTGTCTCTTGCAATGTAGTAGCAGTCTCCTCCTCCGTGTCCTCACTGGCCCTGAAAGCTGCATATGCTCACAAAAAGATGAAGAAAGCAGTGGTCCTTTTTTTGACTGTTATGTGCAGTGGCTGCTCCATAAAAAGACTTCTCTCAAGACTATGCAGAGTGAGAAAGATGGGGTGAAATATTCAAACTGAAATCTAAAAATGCAGAGCAGGTCTCTACTTCTGGAACCTTGAAGGTTCATGCTTGCAGGATGTCCAAACTTGCCCTAAACCAGGACACAGGGTGAACACATTTGTGCCTTGGACCTGGGCTGACATCAGGAAGGCAGCAAATGCATTAAAGTTTAGTGCATACAAGGCAGGACACCGATGCGCTGGGGATGGAGGTTGTGCTGCCTGTCCTGTGGCACACCTGCAGCATGGTGTTGTGCTGGGGGAGGAATTTCAACCTGCAATAAATCTGCTAGAGATGTAAAGCGGTATGTAGGAACCTGATCCTCTGCAGAAATTTGGCAAGCGTGTAGGGGCCCTCCTGCTGCAGTAAGGGAGGTCTTCAGTATTGCAGCTGGAGGACAGAAACTTTGGTCTTGGATTGTCTAAACTAAATCAAGACTTGTCCTGGAATTGGGGTAGAAAATCCCAATTCTTTCTTTGAGTTTCTCCCATTCCTGCCACTGTCAGAGAAGCACTACAGGGAGTAAAATAGGGAACAGGTCCCTGAAGAGCCTGGGATAAAAAGAGTTGTAATGACAGAGATAGAGACTTGGAGAGCACTGTGTACAAATTCATCTTTAGCCTTGAAGACCAAGACTGGAAGCTATTGAGTATGAGATGTAAAAGAGCTTTATTTTGTTTAGAAAAATGCATTTCAGCAGAGATAAACAGAAAGCCAGTATGTACCATGGGAATAAAATTACCAAAGATAATTGCTACCTTTTCAAAGAGAGAAATTAATAAAATTCTACTGATGTTGTTTTAATTTTTGTGGTTTGGTTTGATTTGGTTGGGATTTGTTTTAATTAGATGCCCAAATAAAATCTGAATCTGAGGAATGACCATCTGAATTCCTGGGTTCTCAGCTCAGCTGATGGATTATGGACCTTCACTTTTAAAAGTTCTGACTAATTGCACCGTGGATAGTTTAACACACAAAGCCATGCAGAAATCTGCTGAAGTAGAATTTGTAACAGAGGTTTTTGCTGCTGCAGCAGCAGTTAGCAGGAGTTGAGTGAGCTTAACCCAGTCTGGCAGTGTTTCTGTGAAGTGACTGCAATGCAGACATCCTCAGAACAGCAAAAGAGGAGTGGCTGCAAACAGTGGAGGAGTTGGAGTCTATCCCACATGCCAGAAATTTACTATGATGCTGGGCAATTCATTGCTTAATACCCAGTATTTTTCTGAGGTATTTCCCCAAAATGTTCCTCATTTTTACACACTGAAGACAGCTGGCTTTTTTGTCCCTGTCTGAGCCACACAGCAGTGGAGGGGCTCTGGCAGGGTGCGTGTGTCCCTGCTGGGTGCCTCTAATCCAGCCTGGAGAGGGGCCAAGCACAAGTGATAGCTGAGGGCTCAGGGAGCTTGAGTGGAAGGCAGGTTTCTGTATCTGGCTGAGTCTCTGCAGGCTCCACTGCTGTTTTATTAATTGACTGTGTAAAAGGGTGTCCTGTTTGGAAAGGGTTGAAGGCGACCTAGAGTAATCTTGGTCTGCCTTGAGAATAAGCTCAACTACTTTAAAGTGCTGGTTATCCTGGTTTAGGCTGGGATAGAGTTAATTTTCTTCTTAGTAGCTGATAGAGTGCTGTGTTTTGGATTTAGGATGAGAATAATGTTGATAGCACACTGATGTTTTGGTTGCTGCTGAGCAGTGCTTACCCTAAGTCAAGGTCTTTACAGCTTCTTATTCTGCCCTGACAGCAAGGACACTGGGGGCACAAAAGGCTGGGACACATGACCCCAGCTGGCCAGAAGGACATTCCATACCATATGGCATCTTGCTGAGTGATAAAACTGGAGGGAGTTGGCTGGAGGTGGCCTGCTTGGGGACTCACTGGGCATTGTTTCAGTGGGTGGTGAGCAATTGCATTATGCATAATTTCTTTTTTATATTCTTCTATCATTATTACTATTTCCCCTTACTTTTCTGTTCTAATAAGCTGTTTATCTCAACTCATGACTATACCTTTATTTCCTTTTCTCTCCCCCATCTCACTGGTGGGGAGTGAGGGAGCAGCTGGGCGCTATTTGGCTGCCTGCCGGGTTAAACCAATAAACCACATACATAAGCAAAACAGAATAGGGAAGCTAAGCCCTTCCTCCCCATCCCTGCTGATGAGGCCACTGAAGTCAGAAACTAACTGCCTGAAAGAGAATTACCAGACAGAGAAGTCTGAGGGGTTTTATATCTATGGGAAAAAAAACCCCAAACAATGATTTATATTGTTAAAGTTCTAACGCACACCAATAAGAGATCAAAATGCTCTCTGGTTGTAAGGGCTTTTTTGTCTTTTAGGACTGAAACTCTAGACATTTGTTTAGAATTATACAACAGAAAAGCAAATAAGATCCAGAAATTAATTATTTCTTTATGAGGACTTGTTAATTAATTCTTAATTAAGATGCAGTGTAAAAAGAGTTTGCTCTGTACCCACATAATTTACTTTCTGGAGCCTGCTTCCCTAGTTGAAGATGGCAGGGAAAGCCATTTATATAGTCACAGTCTTACAACTCCTTATGTGTAACTTGTCTTGACTGACAGGATCACTGTACCTTATCCAAACAATAAGAAATCAGTTGTTCATCATCCCTTGGAAGACAGAGCTTCCTTTTCTTTAAAGAGAACCATTCTGAGTAAAAAAAGAGAAATGTTCATTGCAATTTATAAATAAAAGCCAGATATCTTTTGCATGGATCATTGTGTTTAGATGTAGATGTAGCCTTCGGATCAAGTTCCATTGATGTACAGGGTAGTACATCTGAAAGGATATTGCTGATTTCTGCAATATTTTATTTGTATATCATGAGTTAAAAGACAGCTCTACAACACAGCCTATATTTTTTTGTTGTAGGCATTAAAACTTGCTGCTAGATGTCCTCCTTTGAATTCAGTTTGTATACTCCACTGGGCCCATGGAATGAAGAGATCTAAAGTATATGTGTACAGTTGAGGCGTACTGTTCACTTTGTGTAGATGTCTTTGATTCACAGCAAAAATTATTTTCTGACTTACTTACAATTGTAAAGCTCAGTCTCTTTGCCAGCTAATTGCTACACCAGCTTATGCTTCACACCATACGGAAACACCCTTTTAAATATGCAAAAAAAGAAGCTAAAAATAAATCACAGCTGCTGTTAGATGGGGGTTGAAAGATACAGCCAAGGCAGAAAAAAAAGGGAACTGTCTCAGTTTAAATACAGCTAAGCCATTTTCAATATTGAGAAGTTCTTCTTCTGTTCTCCAAATCAATATTCATTAATAGTATTCAGAACAGAGAACTTTGAATATAAAGCACTGAGATAACACCAGTAATTACAACATGTGGTTTCATAGCTGTAGTATTTTTGTACTCTGTGTTGCTTTAATGATCGTTGTTACAATTTGTATTTGGCTTTTGAGGACTGATTCATATTAACACGTTTCTCACTGGTATGTTCAATTTAAGTTCAAATCTTGATCTTGGCTCACAACAACACACAGCTCTACAGGTGAAAAAGGGTTTTCCCTTTGCAGCAGTAATTGCCCCTCACCAGCAATGCTAGCTTGACCTCACCCACACAAGATCAAGTGAATATATTGAGCCCTGATATGATATCCCTGATTTCCTACAATCAGCAAAGTAGAAATCTCAGAAACATTTCACTGTGCTGTGATCAGTTATCCAGAACTGATCTATGATAGAAAGCTGTGATTTATTGCACAGTCACACATATTCTGCATAATTCCCACCTCCAAACAGCCATTTTTTCCCTGTGTCAAATCTGTGGGTACCTGCAGCACAGGAGTGTGGCAGTGAGCAAGGGGAAAATAAAATCTTTTCCCTCCTACCTTTTACCTTAAACTGCCATAAAACTGCAATATTTGTCTCACTTGAGGGGTCTAAACCAAACATCAGCATAGTGTTCATTTAACTCATGGTCTTTTCAGGACTTTCCATCACTCTTTGTAAGAATGGAAAGTAGGGGATTGCTTGCCTGCTCCTTTCCATTGGCGGCAGCAGGGCTGGCTCAGCCCAGAGCCCACTGTGGTTCCCCTGCTGCCAGAGAAGGCAGAGAAGGGGTGAGGGTGCAGGGCTGGGCCAGGAAGAGGTGGCACAGCTGGGGGGACAGCAGGGCAGGCACCTGTGAGTGTGCACTGACTGTAAAGGCAGCCTTGCTCATGCTGTCAGGTAGGACACTGTGAGCTGGTGTGGCAGAAATGGGCTCACTAGGAAAAGGTTATATTTTGATGCTGATCATTTCCCTGTCCATCTGTCCATCTGGTCCACTGGGACCTGTGGTGACACTGCTGAGGGGATGGTGGGGCTAAGACTGAGCGGGTCAAGAGGGAACTGCTTCCCCAGCCTCACCACGGAGAGATTACTATGGGAGCCCATATCCTCAGTCATTCTGCTCTTCCCCATCCTCTTCCCCATCTTCTTTCTTCAGGCTCAGCTGATACTGCTGGGAAACAGAAAGCAATGCCTCACAGGCAGTAAGAGAGCTGCTCTGGAAACTATCTTTGCAGTTAAAGAGGGGCAGCAGCATGTTCTAGATTAATAACAAATGTGTGCAAGTTCATCATGGGGACAACCTGGTGCTAAGCAGATCAGACTCTCATGCAAATACCTGCCTTGATCAGTAACAAAACTTACATTACTATCTGCCTCCATCCAGTGTACCACCAACAGAAATTTTAAAACTTCCAGTTTTACAGTAGCTGAACGTTTTTTGTGTGTTTGGAGCAGCCTTCAAAGTCAAATTGCCTGCCTTCTGCAGAAAGCAGTGACTGACAAAAGCCACCACCATCTGAGACAGGCTATACCTCTCAGAAAAACTAGTGAAGCAGCTGGGTTACAGACCTGAAAGATTTACCTGCAAAAAATGTCAGGTGTGTTACTGAAATGATAAAAGATTGCTGGTTAGTAGAGCTCTCCAGGATGCATATCTGATTGGCAGGCCTGGAAGATGAAGCAGGAGTGCGTGAAAAAAATTTACTGTCCTCAGTACCAGGCTTCCCTCTCGGAGTGAAGCTCAGGATTAATTAGGTGCTTCAGCAGTTCTTTGTCCCTTGTGAAACAGACACCTATGACTAAGGCTGTCTGCCTGCTCAATTCACAGCTTAAAAACCTTCATGTTTTCAGCTGGATTGCAACGATTGTTTTTCTGAAGTAGTCTCTGTCTGTTACTTCTCCTTACTTAGCATGGACTTGCTAGTCTCACTCCTGAGCTGAGGTGAGCCTGTGCTCAGCCCCCTACCTGGTGTGCCTTCCTTCCTTGCCCCAGCCATCTCAATACAGACCTGCCTGGTGGCCCATGGGCTGCACTGAGCTGTTGGAACCCAGGACATTCCTCTGGTGGTCCTGGATGGCTCAAGCTCCTGGCAGGGGGCTCAGAGACCCTGGCATGAAGCCAAAGACACCTGTCCCTTTGATTTTGACCCATGGAGAAAATTACCAACTTTATGTGAAGAGCTATAAGCCACAAGAGTTTAAGTAGAATAATAGTTAGTTTGTCACAGGGTGAAAAAGTAGAATTTTGGGCTTTTTAGAATGGGGGTTCAGGAGGCAAGATGGAGGGATTTGGGTGTGCCCTGTCCTTCCTCCTTCTCCTTCCTAGCCTCCATCTTCTGTGTGATGCTGGCACTTTTAGATTGGTTTAGAGTAGAGACAGACTGTCTAACATAGCTGATAGGTATTGGAAAGTTATTGTAAATAAAGTACACGGAGTTCTTAGTATGAAATGTTGACACCACCCCAAGGGCGGTCAGTGTGCCATGAACAGACCTGCTAGACAGATCTCAGTGGGTTAGGAAAAGAATATATTAGATAAGAGAAAATAAACAACCTTGAAGAACAGAGCCAAGGAATCCCGACTCCTTCTTCGATCGCTGGGCTGGGAAAAAGAGACTTTCTAATACCTTAGGGTCATCTTGACCAGAGAAACTCTGAGACTGAGCCTGTCACCATTACTGGCCATGCACCACTGTCCTTGCTGGGCATGAGGGAACAGAACCCAAGCAGTGCAACACTGCCCAGCCAGCTGGGATATCTCTGCTCCAAGCAGTGCCATTCCCTCTCTTTCCTTGCAGGACCACTGTGGATGCTGTCCTCCAGAAGGGTCTGTGTTGCTATCAGTGCCAGCAAAGAGGGTTTCAGTCAATGCACCCCTTACTCTGCTGTTAGGACTCTGTGCACCCCTCCCTGCCAGAGCTGGCATCAGTTACCAGCTGTGGTGGTTACTCACTTCACATCCATTCTAGTACCAGAAAAACAAAAATAAAAGCCTTGCTCTGGCAGGCATCAACCAGGGCTAGAAAGCATATGTGCAGCTTGTTCCAGACACTCCTCCACAACTATGGCAAATGGTTTTATTCTGTCTTTAAGGATTTTTTTTGTCCAAGGCATTGTGCAAGCCATGACAAATGAGTCACTCAACAATTTGTATCAATTAATGATACTTTATCCTGACGACCCTCAGGACTTTGCTGAGTATCTGATGGTTTTTAATTATGCCTTTAGACACACTTGGTTCTTTCTGATGGGGAGAGATGACCACTGGGGCAGGTGTTTTTCCCACTTGCTTTTCTTGTAATGATTCCACATGAAGCTGGCATGAGCCTGACTGCCAGCAGAGTCTCCCTTCAGCTGTCATGCAGGATCTTCCCTGGCCCCTGAAACCAAATTAGCCAAACAGCCTAGAGGAGTCCCTATTCCCGACCATAACCAGCCCTCAGGTCCAAACTGCTGCTACTGTAATGCAGGGCAGGCATGTCAACATTTTGGGAATCATATTCTGTGTCCTTACTCCCGCAGTACAGTTTCTGTGTTATTTCTCAGCCTTCTGACATGGCAAACTAATGCACGCCAGCTGTGAGCTCTCCTCATTTTCCACCAATGAATTTAATCATATACAGCAGTAAACTGAAAACTTCTCAATTATGCAAAGATGGATGCAAATGAAGGATATGAAACTTGGCAAAGATCCTTAGAGGGCAGCAGAAGGTGGGGCATGCCATGACACAGAGGCAATTCAGGAGGATGCATGGAGTCTGCTGACGCTGGCTGCAGCCTCTCCGCATGCCCTCTGCATTCCCCAGGTCACAGGAACAAGTGAACACTTAAGCACAGACTGCTGCTTCTCTGTTGTAGGACAAAAGGATTGCAGTGGGAATGTGGATTGTCAGCCCTGTTCTCTGCCCTCACAGGTGAGTATGTCGTGCTGTTCTTTTGAACTCAAGAAACACTGCATAAAAATCTCTCCCATTATGTCGTCCTTGCTTTACTTGAATAGCTGCTCCAGAGCAGAATAGTTTAGAGAAGAGGAACACCTTTTAAATCCCAGCCTACCTGTATTTATGTCGAGCATACAAACATTGGCTTGTACTGTCTGTCCTTTTTCCAAAGAGAAAAGGTTCACCTCCATTGTACAATTATGGACAACAACAAGTGTGCTACATCTCCTACTCTCTCCTATTATTAGGATGGCCAGGTTAAGAGTCACCAGCCTTCTTTCACAGGAGAGACAGCCCCTTCCCCTGCCCCTCCTGCCACTACAAATTGCTCTCCCAGCCAGTGACCAGCCCAGCAGGCAGGACTCTTTGGAACACCCTGTTGCTGCAGGCATGTCCTCCAACCACATTTGTTTTACACGATTGCCTCTTGTGGTGGTTCATTCTTCAATATGTAATCATATGCCTTCCTCTCTGGATGGCAACAGTAGGGGCCTTGCTGTCACATGGGTTATTATGTTATTCCCAAATACATAATATTTCATTTTATTGACATTCATCCTGTCTCTGATACTGTAGTACTGAAGTTATCTCTCCAATAGGATATCCAAGCCTCCTCTCTTTTCACGTCACCACATGTGTTCAGGACTGTAACAATTCTCACCAACACTGCTCATATTTATTGTGCTGAAATCACTAATGGAAATATTAAAGAAGATGGGTCTGAAGACTGAGGAATGTCTCACTACTAGCCTCTCCTTCATTTAATGTTTTGCAGTGCCTCCACAGACCTTAGATGGCAAGAACTGTCAGAAGAGCTTGTGCACAGAGAGCACTATCTCATGGAACCATGCAAAAAGGCAGCTCCAGCCCAGGCAGATTGCAATTGGGATCTGCAGGCAATGACTTTATTACAAGCCAGCATCAAGTCACTCTGATGGCAGCCAGTGAACAACTGATCAGTGGGAATAGTGGTGGGAGCTTGTGAGGTGATTACTGAAGTGTTGTGGCTGCAGAATGTTTGGTGCTCCTTTCACTGCTGCAGTGAGAGCTAGCCCGAGGAGAGGACAGTCCCTCTGTCCCCCTGACCAGGTGCTGGTGATGGCATTTACAAATGTTCCTTTCCTACATGGACAGCGGCTGAGCTACACAGGCTCTGTGGACAAATCAGTGTGAAAGAGTGACACCACTGAGAATGGTTTATTTGGCCAGGTGGGCAAAATCAGCTGCTCCTGTGTGAGCAGTTTCAAGCGTGCCCAGCGTGCCCACAGCTCCCAGTACCTTTCCTGGTAAAGCTTTAGACCCATCCCTGGCCATGGCAGCGAGCACACCTCCGAGCAATGCCTGAGCATGGTCAGAGCAGTGTGGGTGGTTTGCTTACAGCAACCCTGCTGGGGAGGATGAGGAAATTTATTAGCATAGATGTAAGGCACTCAATGCCAGCTGGCCTCTGCACCTGGGAGCATTCCTGGGCACATCTGATTTATTATTATAGGCACAGACTTTGGGAATACCGCTGTGGAATACCTTGGCAGTGTGCATGGTACTATGTGGCCCAGATCTATTTGAATATGAAAACATCTTTTTGCCTTAAAAAATATAAGTACCTGCTTATATATGGGGGGCGGGGGGGGGTTGGTCAGTGTACCCTCTACTAGTCTGGCTGATGAGGCCATTCCCTGCCATGAGAGCACCTGGCAGGAGATGGTTCAGCTGTGCACTCATCTGCTGCTTAATGGATGCAGAACCAGTTTTAGGCAAAATGAAAGCGAAATGGACACTACCTGTAACCCAGCTGAGGTGCCAGGAAGCCTGATGCTCTTCAAAGTAGTGGGGTGGGAGGTAGATGGCACAATATTTACAAGGGTAATGCAGAGAGCTTTCATTGGCACAGGCTTAGAGCACCATCAGTTTGCAGGCTTGGCACAGGCAACTAAAGAGCTCATCTGTCATCACTGGGAGCAGTCCAGAAGAGGTAGGCATTGAAAGGGCCTTGTGTGCCTGGAGCTTTGTGTGGCAAGCAGCAGTGCACAGTGAAACAGCGTAAGAAAATATGATGCTGCATTACTTTGTCACATCCATGCCAACTGGCAACTGCTTTATGCAATTTTGAAATCTATTAAAAGTTTGGGTGAGCCTGCCTGTTTCTTGTGTTTCTTGATATACTTATCTGCCAGCAGAGTGTGGAACTATGGTCTTCATTAAAGCAAGTAAAGGCTGAAATGAAACAAAGAATGAAATAACTTTGTTGAGAACTAAGTAGACAGCAAGCAAATTTTGCAAATATCAGCAAAGTGCCTGTGATGCTGTCTGTGCAGAGGATCCCAGCCCTGTGCATCACTCTCCAGTGATGGGGTTACATGTTACCAGCATTTCTGCTCTTCCCCTCACTGCTGCAGTGGGCAGAAGAGAAAGAGTCCCAAGCCCCTGCCAGTGCCAGTGTCCTGATGGACCCCTGCCCACCACAGCATTTTCCAGGGGGTTTCTCAGGTTGAAGAGCAATAGTAAAGAAATGGTGGTAGAGCTGGAGAGATCTGCTGCACAGTCCCCTCTGCTCATGCTTGCTCTCCCTTCAGTCACACACGTGGTGCTCTGATACCACCTTACCCTCTCTGGCCATCAGCAACCTGTCCCTGTCTCCTCTAGCTCCTTGTTCACGGAGGTCTCTGAGCTCAGACTCAGCCTCTACATTCCTGTAGTTTCTTTGTTTTCCTCCTCTTCCCTGGTGGTTGAGGTCCTCTTCCTCAAGGTCCTCTTCCTCAAAGTCCTCAGGGGCTGTGGTAGCCTAGGAAAAGTGCAGATCCTGTTTTACAACAAAGGAATCAAAGGTATTTTCTTTGTCCTGGGAAAGTAATACAAGAAAATATCTTTTCGTAATCTTTCCTACAGCAAGATCACAGCTAGATACTTGTGACAGTTCACTATGACTAGATCTCTTCTTTCAATGTGTGTCTATCACAAGTGTTTGTCACCTAAGTTATTTGATAGCAAAAACAATAGCAGTGGTTTGAGATTTCGGTTATATTTATAAAAATTAAGAAAATAATTTTTAGCTTGGCAGAAGGCCTGGGCCAAATTCAAACATGACCTCTTCTAGCAGTTATGATCTTCATATCACAGTGCATCCAGGTTTTAATTTATTAGCAGGTGCTAAGCGTGAAAAGGCAATATTTTTTCAGCTCTCACATAAAGGTGTTTCTGTGCTGAAAATCCTTTTGTCATTTGGTGGTGGAGCAGCAAATCAGTGGATGAAGACCAACTGCAAGGTAAAAGAGAGGGTAAAAATTGCAGTGACATTGGGCTTTATCAGCCAAGAACAAATAAAAAGAGCAAATATAAACAGGATACTGAAGAGTGGGACAGAAGCCTGTTCACAAGAGTTCTGTCTTCTGTTTTAACCCCCACGTTCAGGGGGCACACAGAGGAACCAGGTACCCCTCCAGTGACTTTTCCAGTGAGCACAGTCAGCAGAGTTTGTAGCAGAGATCACCCAGGACCCCATCTGGATGCTGGCAATAATGTCCTAAACTCGGTGAATACTGTGTTTAGACAGAATACAGATACACAGTCACTTCTGCTGTCTGCCATTTTAAATACTGAAAAGGCAGTTTTTCCTTAAAGACTAGTAAGAAAAAGCATCCCTAGCTGCAGGCTTGGATAATAGCTCTCCATCTGGGATTGCTCTTGGTAGTGATGGCAGAGGAAGACATTACTTCTTCCCTTGACTGAGACAAAAGCCATCCCATAGCAAACAGAAGCTACAAAAATAATTTCAATCACTGGTCATGGGATTACATGGAATATTTCTCCAGGCAACATCAACTTGGTATCAGCTGTGACTCCAGCACTGATAATATCCCTGCCTTCTCTGCTTTGTTCTTAAATTTTACCCAAATGGCCCAAAAGACTGGGATCCAATCCTGCTTCCTCTGCTGTCTGAGCTTTAGGACTGCTGCTAGTCTCATCCTCAGCTAGAAGTGCAGGTAGGCTGCAAGAGCCAACAAATATGACTGTGGGGCCCATGCTGGATGAAGCCCTTGGCAACCTTATGTTAGGGAAATTATCCCTGATGTCTTGGCTTGCAGGCAGCCTGAAATAGCAGCCTGGAACAAAGTCTATGTTTATGGACAGATGGTATAATGCAGTGTGGGTAAAAGCCAAACAAAAGCCCTTGGTAACACTACAAATAACCCAATGTGGACAGGGAATCTTCAGTCATAATGCTTTCACAAGATTTTAGGTCTGTTTTCCCACACAGCATCTCTCTGTTTGCCACCTTTCTAGGCCTACCACACCTGTGCATTCAGGTGCAAGGGCTCTGAGGAGAGCTTTTTTGGGGGGGAGTGAAAGGCACTTGCAGAATTCCTTACATCATGTATGTGCACAAATGCCTCCTGTCCAACAGGCTATTTCTACCACCGGGAGAGGGGAACAACGTGCCTACTTAGTCACACACAAATGTAATTAAATCAATGACCACAGGAAAAAAGACCTATTTCTTAATGGGACATGGGGAGTAGTGACAGTTTTAAAGAACTTGAACTGACAAGAACTTGTTCTAGGATACATAAGCATCAATCTGACCATAGCCCATGTGGCATGCTTTGTCCTGGGACACCAAGGGCAGCCTTGGAATGCCACGGTAACACCACTTGGGTTTATGAGTTTTCATTAAAGCAGAGGGGGAGCATAACTGCTCATGTGGATGAGTCTGATTGTCTTCTGCCTACCTAAACTTAGGTAAGAAGCTGTCCTTTTGGAGAAAATGCAGGATTGCATTAGTACATGTGAGAACATAAGAATCAGACTTGTCAATCATGCTTTCACTGCATGGGCAGTACAGTGGTACAGTCAGTAATGGATATAAGCTGGCATATGACCAGGATTTCTCAGTTTGTCTAGGAGAACTTCATTGTCATTTTGACCAGAATGTAACACTGCAATGCTGTTAACTGTGCCAGTATAGCCCTGTGCATGGCTTAGCATTCTGGGTAAAACTGGCTCTGCTTCTGTGCAATGAGTATATTTCCCTGATCAATTTACACTTAAGCATGGAAAATCAAGAAAAGTGGTAATAGTATTTTTCTGGCTGGTTGTAGCTAATGCTTTCTCTGCTTTTCACATATGGCCTGGGAAGAATGGTTTTGCTAACCACTGAACAATGAGGGGAAGAGAGGAAAGGTACAGAACAGCTGGGTTTAATGAGCTGGAACAAATATAAGTATCAAAGCAGTGTGTACACTTGTCATGCAAAAAGGAGTTACATGTATAAAAATGACAAGGAATTTAAATCAAGATTTTAGTTACAGAGTTTACAACTGGCCCCAAAGAGACTCAAAACTTGGTGTCTTAATTCTGTCATTTAAAACAAACAAATGCAAAGCAATTCAAGTTATGGGGCCATAAACTATCAATCTATATTTTAATATGTGGTGAACTTTTCATTTTGGACTATGCCATGGTTTACTTTTGCAGCTATCTGTTCTTCTTCTCATGAATTTCACATTAGGTTATCTGGGTGTTTCCAAGGCAAATTCCTAGAGTGCCAGTTGAGCAATCATTTATTCTTTCGAAGACTACTCCAGAGGTGATGCATTAACATTTTTGAGTCTTTGTGTAGCATTTATGTGCAGCTGGAAAAGAAAAAAAAATCTAAATCCATTGAAGAGAAATGTTAGTAGAAAGAGAAGTAGAAGAGAAATGATAGTTTTATAATTTCAGTGAAAGCATTAAAATAAATCATATGTTAAGAGGATCTTCATACTTCAACACTAATTCAGTCTTAAATGACAGGATCTGGTATTGGGAATACAGACTTTTCCCTGTGGGATGAAAGGTGTCGATTTATATTTATGCAAATAAATTAAACTGCCTAATTTTAGTCTGAGATTAACTATTTTTCATGTTGGTAGCTTGACAGTTTCCAGTATTTAAATGAGACTGGGATGAAATTGTGATGGAAAAAATTTCAAGCTGTAATTTATTCTTCAAATCAACGCAAACAGTTAATACTAGGGTTAGAAATTTAATAAAACATAATGATTATTAAAATGGCTTAGAGGAAATTAAGTGTCCCAAAAAAGGTGTTGCTTTTGCAATGATGACAGTATCTGTGTTTAAAATTTGAAAGAGCTTTTACTAATTACCCATGAAAAATTACTATTTCACTTCTATGGATTCAGTCCACAAAAGTCTCCCCCTACCATCCAACAGCCTCCTGGAGACAGAGGGGCAGCAAGCACCACCAGCAAGTGTCCCCAGGCCAGTGAGATCACAGACCTGCAGGGGGAATTCAGCCTCAGAGAACCAGGCTGCTCCGTTTTGCCGCGTGGCTGGTGCCCGACTGGTGTTCGTAAGGTGTCTCCTGCCAAAAACTCCTCCCAGCAGATGGTAACAGCTGGGTTAGGCCTGACTTTGGAAAACCACAGAAGGAACCCTTGTCAAGGGCCTATTGTGCGATCCCAATGGCTTTTCCTTGTGAGAGGGCTTTTGTTGCACACAGCATAATTTACTCAGGGTGTTTGGGAGGACACGGGTTGAGTGACCTGCCTTGGTACAGCAGAACATTGCCCTGGATCCTGGGATACAGGATACATCCCAGTGATTCTAATGGAATCTGACCTTTGTGAATGTGAAATATATTCCTTCCAATAAATGAAGTCTCTTCTTACTGCTGATGTTAAAAATATTTGTGACACTGGATATTTTTAATTGCTGTAAGAGAGGCCATTGAGACATTGTAAGGATGTATAAGGAAAAGCAGAGGAGTTCCTGACTCTCTGTGGTAGTCTTTTTATTAATGTGTGGACCTATGCCACACAATGTTCCATACAACAGATGACTATGTAAATTACTTATCTCACTCCATATGTAGATTGCAAATGATCAGTTGAAGCTAAAATCATACAAAAATATGTTTCAATTATGTGTATAAATAAATCACATTTCCTTTTTTTGTTTTTCCTTTTCTAGTAATAGTCTTATTTTACTCATATTATGCTGTCAATTAATTTTTAGCCCTCCAGGGGGTTCTCTGGAGTAACCAGGAACCTAATTATCAGGTCTGTAATGGCTCATCAAGCTGTATTTTCAAGTCCTGGTTGACATGAAATACTTAAGAATACAAATTTCATTCAAAGAGTATTTTCCTGACTGCAACTCAAGCACCAATTAGAGCTGTAGCATGTGCTAGTTTCTGCACACTTAAAAAAATTCTAGTTAAAAGGAGTTGGTTCCAACTTTTCATCTTTATTCAGAGATAAATTACCACACACTAAATCACAGTTGTTTAAAGCAGATAAGGAAGGAAAAGGCTCTGCAGGTACAGAGATTTGTGCTATCTCATGTTAACATCAAAATAGTGAGTCAGATCCTGAATTTTTGGGGCAGTTCTGATGCTTATGTGTAACAGTCAAAACACAATTCTTATGTGACATTTTAAACTCACTTTGACTTAGAAATGAGGTTCTGGTGTTCCTGTTGTCTTCATGTAGGGCCTGTCTGCCTGTAATGCCCCATCTTTTTGTATTAAATGCAGGGCCCAGCTGGAAGCACATGGTACAAAAAATATTTAAATCCATATGAGTTTAATGGAGATAAGCAGCAGGATGGGAGGTACAAGCTGCTCTTAGCCTTACTACAGGAATGACTTTACCATGAAGAGTGTAACTGTATTGCTAATTTAGAGGGCCCACACAAAGAAATGTTCTATCTGCCTCAAGTGCAGAAAATACTTGGATAGATGCTTTTATACCTACTTAGACATGAGGAAGTTAATACCATGAGCTCTGCTGCTCAAAGAACTATTTGCTTAGTTGTGCTTAACACCAAAGATCCACCTGTGGCTAAGTGACCAAGGCAGATGGATGTAACACACCAGGCAAAGATCTGCCTCTAAACCCTAAAGCCTCTAAACGGCCTTCAAGTGTCACTGTGAGACCTGATTTTCACAGTTCAGGCCAAGAACAATTTTTGTTGCATGTCGGAGAAGGACACAACTTTTCTCCAGCAGTAAGCATCTCACTCAAAACCTCATATCCAAATGCATATAGGTAACTAGAGGGAAAAAGTAGGTGCAGATTTTGCTGTAGCTGTTATGACTGTAAATCACAAAGAACGTATTCATACGCACAACAGAGTGGTGTGGCTGCAGAGAGGAGTAACAAAATCATCTTGAATTTATTCACTAATATTAACATCTACCAATTAATGCTTTGTTACTGTCCCAGATCCCAGGTGAGTTCTGCCCAGTACATCCCTGCTGTGATTCCAGCATGTTCCAAATTCAGCTGTGGCCAGGCAGCCACACCAGGCAAAGGACTGGGAAGTCTGTCAATGGCCTTCAAGTGTCAGTGTGAGACCTGATTTTCACAGTTCAGGCCAAGAACAATTTTTGTTGCATGTCGGAGAAGGACACAACTTTTCTCCAGCAGTAAGCATCTCACTCAAAACCTCATATCCAAATGCATATAGGTAACTAGAGGGAAAAAGTAGGTGCAGATTTTGCTGTAGCTGTTATGACTGTAAATCACAAAGAACGTATTCATACGCACAACAGAGTGGTGTGGCTGCAGAGAGGAGTAACAAAATCATCTTGAATTTATTCACTAATATTAACATCTACCAATTAATGCTTTGTTACTGTCCCAGATCCCAGGTGAGTTCTGCCCAGTACATCCCTGCTGTGATTCCAGCATGTTCCAAATTCAGCTGTGGCCAGGCAGCCACACCGGGCAAAGGACTGGGAAGTCTGTCATATCAGGAAAATCAGAACTGGGTTTGCTCAGCCTTGAGGAAAGACCACATAGGGGACACTTTATCACTATCATTCAGTAATTAAAAGGTCATTACCAAAAAGATAGAGACTCTATTCTTTTACAATGAGTCACATGCAAAACATGAGGCGTGATGGGTACGAGTTACTACTAGAGAGCTTTTGACTGGAAATAAATTTTTTCACAATGAGAGCAATCAGCCATTTGCATAATCTGCATGGGGAAGCTGTGGATTCCCCAACACTGGACACTTTTAAGCTCCAGCTGGACAGGGTGCTGGGCCATCTTGGCTAGACCATGTTTTTGCCAAGAAAGGCTGAAGAAGATGATCCTTGAGGTCCTTTCCAACATGGTATTCTATGAGTTTATGAAATAAATGAAAACCACAAATACTGAGGGATCCCTCTTGTGCACTTGTTCATTCCAGGAGTCAAGGGTTAAGGGAACAGAGCTGAAGTAAAGCTGGTCTACTTAACAGCTCCTGATAAACCTATGCTTCATATTTTTTCCTAATCCTGTTTTAAAGTAGTTTATAATTTTGAGCTCACTTTTGTGGCTCCATCCCATGAAACTTGAAAGGAGTCCCACACATTTCTACCTGCCTGCAGAGAGATTTGGAGAGTGTATTTCAAAGCTGTTCTTTCACAAGCATCTATATAATTGAAATATTGCATTCATAGCTATGTCAGCCAGATGAAGAACACCTTGGGAAAAATCTGATCAATTATAACAAAATCTTATCACTCAAATTTCAACAGTCAAGCTCTAAAGAACTTGTCACATAAATTTATGTGAAAGGAAATGTGAACAATCCATGAACAGAAAATAGCCAATGACATTCAGCTAGTCACATGAGGTTCTTTAGGTGTGGTCCATCCAAATATGGATCAATCTGTTGAAGTTTTTCTTGTGCAAGCTGGAAAGATTTAAACCATGTATTTTTACCATTGTCTACAGAAACTTCCCCCTCCAGACAGTACCAGTACACTGCCACTGTCATTCTGGTTTTAAATACTGACATGAAACAAATAAACACTACTCCTGTTCTGTGTGTGCCTTGCAGCACAAATTTCTGTTTTGTATCATCTAAGGTCCTGCAGATCTATTTCAGTGTTCCACTTTTACCTTTTTGTTTCAGTGTTCCACCTTTACCTTTTGTTACTAGCAGTCTTGTAGTGTGCAGGAAATGATAAATTGCTCTAGTTTCAAGTGGAGAACATCTGTGTTTGTTTCCTGGGGGATAGCAAAGCTGATATTATTTCCCTCTCTGTGTGAAGCTGCTGTGTGCTTCTTCCAAACGCCTGAAGTAGCCACTGGATTGATCCACATTTAAGTAGCATGGCAATCTAATTATCTAAGGAACATTCATTTGAGCAAATTAAAGAAAGAAAGGTTATCAGATTTATTATTATTATTATTATTATTATTATTATTATTAAGCACTGTGCAGTGGAAAAAAACCCATACTGTTTCCACCTACAGTTCTTCATCAAATTATCAGATTGTTTAGCTAAATCCACAGAGTACAAAAGCCCTTTGTTATAACGACAACAAAAACCTGCCGGATAAGAGCCGAATGAAGAAGGCTGTGAACTGTGAAGCTGTGAATTGGACACAGTTTAGGACAGGAGCTGCTTCACTCTGGCTAAGGACTGCTATCCCAGAGCAGGGCAGCACTTCCCAGGCACGTCAGGACATTTCTGCACCTTTCCCCTAAGATAATTTCTCATGGTGGCAACCAACAACACTGAGATCTTTTTAGGAGTAGTCCAATGAGGAAAGATGTATTTCTTCTCTCCATGCCCTTAAAGCCTATTCACTACTACCATTGCACTGAATCTGTTTTTTTGCTAGATCTGAAAAGACCAAAGTAGTCTGAAGTGTGTTTCTTATGATGGGGTAGTTAATACCATTATTCTTTCTGTTGAATCTGTATCATGATTTCTTCTTTCCTAAGACCCATGTAATTGCTTCATATCTCCCAACTACGTTTTTTAATGCCACATTATAATGAACGTCATGCAGTTGAAGTTCACTTCTGAAAAAATTTTAAACTGGCTTGTATTGAAATATTGATAGCTTTTAGTCAGCGGGACAAACCCATAAGTGGTACAGTAAAGCCCTGTGGTAACTCTCTGGGCATGTCCCAAGAGAGCCTTTGGCTAGGAGTTGTCTTGCAGGTGGAGCCCACACTGCTCCAGAGCTTCACACAACTCGTACCTCAGTGAGTTATTTGTGCATTGCAATGGCCACAATGGCCAACTGGGCCAGCTCATGGAGATAAAACCCAAACAGGTTAAAGATGGGCTCCTGTTGGAGCTGGAGAGATCTTACTTTATCGTTAACAGAGTATGAAATTCATCCAGGCAGACAAGAAGGAATTAATAGATTTTATGTCTAACTGGAGAGGCAAGTGATAAACTGGGGTAATTTGACAGCAAGTTCAGCCATTCTGACATCACCCAGCAGCTAAATTCTAGCAGTACTCTTAGGATGCCTTGTCAACCACTGACTTGACTAAAATCTGACTCATGGGCTGATGCCATTTGTTTACTTTTGTTCTGCTCCTTAGGCTGGAGCAGGAGAAACTAAATCATATTGCCAGAAAATCCACCAAATTAGTTGCATTCCTCACTTAAAATTACTTATTGCTGATCTTTCTTTCTCCCATATAAAAGAAGATTTTAAAAGCAAACTATCAATTTTCTGACTTTTCACTACAGTAATAAAATTAAAACATATTCTATCTCCCTTTTATTATTGAGTATGCTGATCTCTACTCACAAAAAAAAGCCACACACTCCAAAGAAAAATTGAAAAATACATTAAAAAAAGTAAAATAGTCTACCATTTCCTCTTTTGCAGGTCTTGGCAGATAATAGTTAATGAGACCTAATTCTGTTTGGTTTCCTAATACCAGAGTCTTGAAAACCTTACTGAAGAGAGCCACGATTTTTGTGGTATCAGTCCAAACTTATTCCCACATCCAATGAATTAAATGAAAATATTTGCTATCTTACAGAATCCAGGGATGTAAGTGCACTTATCTTTAGATATCCTTTGGAGGTACTTTGGGATATCTAAGTCATTTGCATGGGCTAGCAGACATGACATTGGGCATAGGAGAAAAGCTGGACCTTCCCACAAGGTGGGCAGCTGGAGAACAGGCAGGATGCACCCACTCTCTTAAATAACAGTAAGCACAGAAGGAAAGGCAGCTGAATCCTGTCCAGTGCAGAAATCTAACAGGTTTTTGACTTGGATCCTTTTGAAAGTCTGGATGAGTTCAGCAGAAAGAGAAATGAACCCATTCATAAAAATGAAGGCAGAGAGAGATGTCACTGTGATCAGTGAGTTTTCTCCTGCCATCATTCATCTTTCACCAAAGAAATCCAAAGGCAACAGTTAGTAAAAAATTATTCCAGCCTGCCTGTGTCTGTAGGAAACAGGGAAATTAGGAGGCAGCAGGGAAGTCCTGCATCCTTTTAATACACAGCACTGGCTGTAGTTTAAGTCATAAAAAACTTTCTGGAGTTCTGCCGGCCAGCATTCCCCAAAACAAAACAGCCAGAACACAGTAGAAGAAGAAAGAAATATTGCAAAGAAATAGAATGTGGGGTCCTTTTAACTTACATTTTTTCATTGCCGTCACACACGCTTAGGAGAGGAGGAAAAGAAATCAGGGTAGCCCAAGTCTTACAAACAGGATGATAATGTAGGAAAAAGCAGAGACTTGGACAGACAGGACCAATTAAGCAATCTATACCTGCCAGAAAAAGATATCCTTACTACTGCAATGATTGCAATACAAGCACACAAAAGACTGATTCTTTCTTCTTCAAATGCAAATAAGACTTGGAGCACATTGTGGCATGTGGCACACACGTCTGGGAAATGAAAGGCATCTGATATTTGCTTAGCTTCCAACAAGAGAGTAGCATTTTGGCACAGACAAAGTGGCATAGAAAAGCAGGTGTGAGGTATGAATTTCACATTACCTGCTTCTATTGCCAACATTACTTGCTTTGTTACTTTAGTTGGAGTCTCATGTTTAGAAGACCAAAAAATGACATTGTGAAACAGCCAAGAGAAGAATTACACAAGCTCTGGTTATTAAGTTGTGCACCAGTTTGAGAAAATGTTTTCTGGAAAATTCTTTAAAGCAAATCTGATATGACTTGCCTACCTGTAACGTACAATTGAGCTCCACATAGTGTTGGCACAATTAGACACAGTCACCATTTCTGTGGCACTCAGCTTTTTTTAAGGAATTCATACTAAATTCATATTAGTTGGGAGGCTATTCTGGCATTAGAGACAGTTTATTTAGTTGTATTCAGAAATTTCAACAAGAATTTGGAACCAATGTCTCCTGGATCAATTTAATGGCAACAAACATTTGATTCTGAGACAGGTTTTGTAGCTGGTCAGTACCATCCCAGAAACAAGCACAGAGACAGGTTTATATGCCTAAATGTTTAAGATGCGGGGAATATTTTGCGGAAGGTTTTGGATTTAACTCTTCTCCTATATTTGCACAGAAAAATCACTCCCTGAGCACTGGAAAGCAGAAGGAAAGCAGTGGACCCAAATGCTCTTGCTGAACAAAATGGTGACCTATGAATCCCATGGATTCAGAGGCTCATCCAGGAAGTAATTTCCCCATGGAAGGTTGGGAGTTTATCCCTCGCTTCTCTTTTCTGCACCAGCACTAACTTTTACAATTAATCAGCAGTTTTCAAGCAACTTCTTAAGTTTGATTCTCTGATTGATACAACACATAAATGTTTTAAAGTGCGCTTATTTAACTGAGACATCTCTTTATTTAATGCCACCTGAGTGAGCTGAATTGAATTGAATGAGCTGAAAAATAATAACTTTTGCAGCTCACTGCATCCATTGCTTCTCTGGAATGGTTACCAAAAAAACCAAAACATGAGCCAAGGTTTTTAGTCAAGGTTTCAAGCACAGGATGACCAGTGCTGCTCAGACCATACCAAGTTCCTAAAGGGGCAGAGCAATCCCTTTATGGATTGATGCCAACCAAAGGCTTGGATATCCCTTTTCTGTTTCTTCTAAATGTTATGTGTTTTCATGCATACTCTTGTGCTGTGCAAATCCTGTGGAAAAGCAGACTAGGATTGCTTCATGTTTGACTACTTTTAGTGATGGAGAATTTTCATAAATACATACAACATTGTCATTCCTATGGCACTTTGCTTTATGGCGTTTCCTCATTTTCGTTCCAAGATCTTGATCATTCCCAAGCCTTGTGGAGCCTGTTATGCATATATTCAAACCGGATGTCAATAGAAGGAGCATTTTTATGCAAGAGTGTGCACTGTCACTCAAAGACTAGTATTTTAGTAAAGCTGTTGGTGGCTTCATCAAATTTCTGGTGAGGATCAGAATCCTAATCAGACACTTCTCTCTGTAAAATGAAATTTTAGCAACACAGAGAATGGAGAATGGTTTAGAGTTACGTTTCTTTGAGTACATCTTCCTTTTGGCCCCATTTGTGTTTGTGAGGCTCCTTCAACCACAGGGCCTTCCTCTGACTTGCCCTCCCCACATTTCTAGGATGACAAGGCAGCAGCATAATTTCTTTAGATGGAGAAAAAGATGAATGTTTGTAGTTACTACTGCAAGGATTTACAACAAATTTGGAAACTGCTGGCTGCTTAGATTGTGGGTGGTATTTTGGGGACTCTTTAGCCACCTGCAGCTCTCAAGCTGTTCAAGTGTAATTTGTTATGCTGGGGCTGCATTCGTGAGCTGAGGGAGGCTGTTCCACCACGGGGCCAACTTGAATATTTAGAAGCAGGGGATCCATGGGAGAGTTCTGAAGCCAACACTGCTGGCTTGCAAGGTAGCAATGGGATGCCCTGGGAAACTATTGTCATCACACTCCCACAATCCCTGGACATTTGAAGTATGTGGACTCTGTGTAGGGTTAGAAAGCTGAGTAACTGTTCCTTCACTTGTATTTTTTTTATTTTGTGACTCACTTTAAGCCTCTTGGAGGTGCTCTAAGAGGGAGAAAGAGATTGAGTCATAACCCAGTTTCCAGAAACCTTAGCAACATGACAGAATTTCAGGTATGATAAGCATAGTCGGAAAAAAAAGCCCTGACAGCTATGATATTCCTAAAGATAATTGGTTTTTACTGAAGAATTGTAGCAATAAAGAGTAAAAAATTGCATTATTGACATAAGTGCAGTGGAAAATCTGGTAGAGAAGCAATATCTGAAAGCAATATAAGCAATTTTCCCAGAACCCGGTCTTCTAGAAGAATGATTTTACCCATTGAGCTATTGCACAATCTATAAACAGATGAGAATACTCTGATAGGGGAGAAGGAAGGTGTATAACATAAAGCAAAAATCCGCTAGTAAATCCTGTGACATACTTGAGTACATTCCCTAGGGGCACACAATATATGAGTAAGACAACATGGATAGGAAAGGTCAGAAATTGTGGACACAAATCACAAGAAGGAATAAAGAAATCTCCACTCATAGAACACTTTAATGAGATGAAACCTCCCTTCACATCTTTAGAGTTTATAGGTATTGACTATGTCCCAAAAGCCTGCAGAGAGGGGGAGACAGGAGCAGCTTATTTAGACAGTGGGGAAGCACAGAGGATTTAAAACTTAAATGTGTCACTACCAAACAGAACAAATCAATAACTGAAACAGATTATGTATATATTTGTCTAAGACTGGGAGAAGAAATCTGCTTGATTACAGACATGTAGGTGGAAGCCCTGCAAAAGGCAGAGCAGTGCTGTTGGCTACTGCAGGCAGCACGGGGTGCAGCGACAGAGACCTTTGGCTCATCACCGCTGTTCCACAGGAGCTGTCTGCTGTCATAAATGTGTTTGGTGAGAAGCCACAGGCAGTTGCCTCTTTGCTGTGTGCTGCTGCCTTTCTCAAATGCTGTGCTCCTTTCTGTGCAGCCACGGCAAAAGCATCACTCTTATCAGTTTGGACAATGGAGAGTCTGCGGAGACAAATCAGTTCTGTGCCTGTAGCACGGGAGCGGGCTAAGACATCACCTGAATTTTAGTACTGCTGATAAACTCAGCTGCTGCTGTACAAGGGACACAGATACAAGGAAAACCTGTGCCCCCCAAACCTCACTTTGTTACTGTACCTCTACTGAGCTGATGTATTTTGCCAGAAAAAGGTGCCTTGGAAACTGATGTTTTATCCTTTACTTGATGATATGGATTTGCTGGGAGGGATTACAGTAAATTAATGTGTTCTTTCATTGCAGACATGATGGAGATTAAATAAAATATCTGAATTCATAGCGTCTCTTCCTTCCTTTTGAAGGGGTTAATTCTTAACATTTGTTTGTATCTCTACAGAGCTCTAGAGCTTGGCATGGTCATACCAGTCACAAATGTTTGATTTCTACTAAGTTGCTCAATGGGGTATTGATAAGAGATAAATTTTCTTATTGCCAGAAATGATTTTTGGAAAATAAATTATATTTTATATATTTTTCTATATTTCAGATAATAAATATTCTTTATATTTTATATATTTACATATATTATAGGTATTAATCTATTTTCTTTACACACTGCCCATTCATCAAGGAAAAATGGAAAACTGCATAAACATAAATGTATTGGTAATAATTCTAGTTTAGTAGTTTTGATTCATCAGGATATTTTTTACCCATCAATACTACAGAGAGAAATGTGACTGACTTTAGTGAAATTTGATCCAGCAGTTTCAATAGGTGAACAACAGTATTACACGCACAAAACTAAACACAAGTGTTTGAAATCTCTGGCTTGCACATTCTCTGTTTAATATGTCACACAAGAAATTGGATAAAGGTAAGAATTGAATTGGTTATCCTAAGGTCCCAAGATGTTTAAGTTAATTAATGTAGTTCAAGAAGGATGAAATGTGGACATATTGTCAGTAATTCAAGACTGGGCAAAAATTGTGATGATTTCTTCTGGTTTGATTGATACAGAGCAGAGTCTTTGATATTTTTAAAACATTAGAAATCTCTGTCTGGAAAATCTGACCATTTGGAACTAGCCTAGTAACCAATACTCTGCTGTCTCATATCAACAGGGCTGAACAGTGACCACTTACACTGTGGTGATCAGCCTTTACTGATTTGTAAAGATCAGTAACACTGGATCCTCTCAAGGTCCAAGGGGAGACTGAGACTCTTTGAGCCTGACTGGAACTCTGCCAAGAGTAAGAATTATTATTTTTTAAAAATAATACTTCATGAACCCATAGGCCATGGAAGACTAAGGGTCCATAGGTTGAAAATCATTGCTTTGAGAAATTATACTTGCTTCATTCCTCTATTAACTGGTAATATATGCCTGAATAAAACTCACCAGTTCTGCTATTTATATGGCATTTCATATTCCTAACTTCATCTGTGTAACATAAATTTCCTGGGAATATCTATCTAAATTATCATCTGCTGCCTGTTGTTTCTATAATGTAGCTTCTGTATGTATAACAAACAACTGTTGCAATATCTTATTTGCTTCCTCTATCTTCTGACATGTTGCTTCAATTAGTACACAATAATAATGTAATTATTACACTACTATTGTAATCACACAAGGAGATATCTGACAAAAGTTTCAAGAGTTTCAAAATGGCTCAGATCTTCATTCCATTAATTTCTGCACTAAGTCAGTGCATATCACTGACCACACGGCACCTGAAATTCCTGTGGGACACCACCGACATCGTACTCTTCTGTGCTAAGTAGACTTTTAACAAAACGTACCTCTTTTATTCCAGTACAAGGTAAAAACAACAGATTAGTTGCCAGGGGGTTTGGTGTGGGTTTTTTGGTAACTGAGCATAGGACTGCAAATGTAGAATGAGCTTCACATGAAGGACGTTGTGGTCTATTTAAATTTAAGTAAGAGTATTTTTATCATGGCCTCTCAGTGAGTCAAACTACTTTTTTATAGGAAGTATAATACTAAATGTAGTAGCATGTCACTGACATTGATACATGTTTGAGTTTAAAGAAATATGGTCTTCAACTCATATAAGTGGCAAGAATATTTTAAAATTACTCTCTTGAGGAGATACCTTTTACTTACCTTAGTAAACAGATTAAATTGTATGAAACTTGCTACAGTCAATGGTTGCATAAAAATTCCTGTTTTGATATCTAGTTCCTTTATGTCTGAATGTCTAGATGCTTTATGTTTCAACTTTTATCTGTGTTAAGTAGATATTCTATGGCTTACACGTAGGCCATGCCCAGATACATTCTTGAAATCTACAAAAGAGAAGTTAAAACTGGTGCATAAATAAGCTTGTAGAATATAAAGTGAAAGTTCTTGACATGGAAAAAATGAAAGCATAGAGAGACTATCTTGGCTGGTCACCACGTTCAATTGAGCAGTGTTGTTATACTTTGCTGACAATACTAATAACTTAAACCATCAATCTATAGGCACAGCTATTCTTAGCAGAACAAAGTGAAAACAAACTGCTTTGCTTATGGTATTTACAGCACTGAAGCATGCCCTTAGCAAAGTGGTACAAATGTCAATATGCCGCTGAGCTCCTCAAAACCTCTAACAAGTTATTTGAAGAACAAACAAACCTTCTGGAAGTCTTTGAAAATATAGATCAAATACTAATACAACTGCTTTCCCCAGACTCTGCACTTGTGAAAAATCTGTTCCTCCTCAAACTATCATAATGACTCTTCTAATACAACTGCTTTCCCCAGATTCTGCACTGAAAAATCTGTTCCTCCTCAAACTATCATAATGACTCTGAGTCAGATCTGTTAAATGGGACTGTGCCTGTGACCTGAGCAAGGACCCTTAAAGTAAAAATACACACATTAAATCTACCTGGAGCTTCAAGAACAGATCCCAGACTTCAAGGAGTCAGGTGCTAACCTTGAGTCGTTATCACTCATTTCAGCTCACCTTTGTGCCTTTTGCTATTATGATAATAAACTCTTTTTGCTGGAAGCAAGTGCATATTTTGAATCAACATAAAAATCCAAAGGATAACTGCAGATATTTAATGTAGTATTTATTAGATGGGGAAGAAAATGTACAAAATAAAGCTTTTGGTATTATCCTCAAGAAATTAAATTACAAGTCAGGAATTGGCACAGTATGCTCTCAGCCAGTTAAATGCTGCATATTATTTTAGCAAACATTTCTGCTGGCAGTTGTTAACCTCAGGCAATAGAAATACATGTTTGCAGAGGAGTAAAGAGCAACTAGGGAATCTGTTTATTCACTCCCATAAGAGCTTTTCTGATCTGATACGCAGAGTCATTATTTCAGAATTAATTATAAAGCAGCCTCATTGTAAGTGGCATCTTTGCTGGTTGATTTTATTTTTTGTTCTTATTTTTGAAAACCACATTAACAGCATACAACTATCAGCTGGTTTATAAATAAAATGCAAAATTTGTTGTACTATTAGTAGAAAACTATGCTTGACTTCCACAATTTTCAGAGAATAAAGGACCTTTACCAGCTCTTGTCCTTGGGAAAATATTTTTAAAATTCAGTAACTGACATATGGTGTAAAATATTCAGTTCAAAGGAAGAAACAAAGCCAGATAGAAAACACAGGCTGGTTCATATTTTTATGACTATAAGCAGTGTTCCTCCAGGATGGCAGGGAATTCATTCCAACATGTCCTTCAATGTGGCACTAGTATTTTATAATGACTTGCTGCAAGTCCTTTGTGATCTTGACTGTCTCTCTGTCCATTGCTCTTTCGAAGACATGCTCCATGATATTGCACCTGTCAGAGTGGTTTTCTGTTCCCAGACATAATTTGCTTCTCCTGTCAGGCCCAGCACACAGTCTTCCTGAAAGAGCCTCTCCTGGGTGGTCATCTGGAAGCATCACCTCGGTGCGGAACAGGCAGGCTGCTGGCTTTGTGTTGGTTCCCTTCCCCTCAGCACTGCCTACTGCCCTGAAGGCAGCATTAAATTTTATTCCTGGACTACACAGCATTATAACTAGGTGTGCAGACATGACATTTTGATTGCTGAATTCCAGGCCTATTGACGTTTGTGACAAGGCTCAGAGAAAGACTCAGCAGAAAAAGGATCCAGATGCAGAGGAGGCAATCAGCTGAGGACAGTCAGAGATGAGGATCCAAGTCTCCAGAACCCAATAAACACAGGGAGGTGTTACACCACACCTGAAATGCAGCACTGAAAAGTCTCTCTCATGCAGCATTTGAAGAGCAGTCAAAAGCCAGAGCTACGGTGCTAAAAACAGGCGTGACCAAACCACGGAGAAATTTGGTTTCAAGATTTTTCAAATTTTGGAGAAATTAGATTTCAAGAGTTCTGAGCTGTGGGCCTTTCTCTAGTCAGAAAACAGAACACAAAGTGAAAGCAGCTGAGTAAGAAACAGGAGGAAAAGCAGAAGAATCTTCCCAGGATCGAAAAGATCTGAAATGAGATCAGGAAAATTTACGCAGTATAATTAATACTACAGACCTTTTTCTGCATAACTTTTTTCCTGCAACTTTCCTCTGCATAGCTACAGTGTAAAAAGCATGGCTGCAGTTTTTTCTTGCTGTATATGGTACTTAGAGATAAATCATTTATGGGCTCGTGGCTACACTTCAGTGAAACTGATGACATTAAAGCCTGTAGACTTGGGATGAGGCAGCATTTATAATAAAAAAGATCCACTGAGTGAAAGGAATACTAAAATAGTTTCCATTATAATAATATATCTTTTGATGCTTCTTCATGTTACTATGCTTTAGGAATGTGTGTGATTATCACTAGGTATAAGAATCATGAATCATTCAGCCTCCCAAGGATGTCCTTGAAGAAGAGTCTCAAATACAGACACTTGAGAGTTCCCAGATTACCTGCTGGAGCTGGATTGATTCAAGGTCTTACACAGATAAATTATCAGTTTTCCTGAAATGGCAGAGGTCACTTGGAGTTACTCTGGTATAAAATGAGGGTAGTCCAATCTACCATGCTTAATCACCACCCGGTTTTAAATGCAGATGAGGAAATACTTGAGTTTGATTGTTTGTTTTGATTTTTTTTTTGTGTGGTTGTTGTTGTTTGCTTGGGATTTGGTTTTTTTTTTTTTTTTTTTTGTTTATTTTTAAATAGCTGTGTCACTTTGCTGCTTATTTATCTAATTCAGTAGCTGCAGAAGTTCACATTCTCACCAGAATTATCATCACCTAAAACTATTGCATTTAGAGTAGGTGTTGATAAAGACTTGGTTGTCCACAAGTAGGGCTAGCATCAAGGAAGAGACATTCCTATTTGTAGGGATGAACAGGAATTTCATACCACAGATACAGACTATTCTTGACTATTCTTTGAAGGGAGAAATAGAACACAGAGCCTTTCAGTTAACAGATACCTGTTGTATGGTGTCACTGTGAATCTCTCAGGCTTCAAAAAATTAAAAATTACTTTGAAATATCAGAGTGAGTTTTCAATTACTCCGAACAGATGGCTTAAGGGGAAAGATGCAAATTTTACTGCTGACAATAAAAGTAAAAAAATTAACTGATCTGACTGTGGAAAGGAGTAAACAAAATTTTCTCTTCATTTAATTGTGCAATATAAGCTAAACATTCTTCTTAAATTACTAACAAAATGCAATAAGAGCAAATAGAAAACTGTTTTGGTTGCACATATTTTAAGTCTGTGAGTGCCACAGTATCAACAGTGTGAAAATGAAGCCCTTAGAAAAATCAGTGATCATTCTTTCTTCTCTTGACCTTTACTGGTGTTATTCCTTCAGTATTACCATAGAAGTCAATGGAAATTTTGCCACAGATTTCAAATTGAATACATTGATCTCTTTGAGTTATAGCAAAGAAAGAGATGTTGAAATTTCATAAGTTACTTTTGCCTTCCAAATGCAAAGTACTCTCTATTTACCTGGCCTTGTGTCTAAGCCTACCATATAGGAAAAAATCCTATTTAAAGCAGCTATTTATTGGTTACAGGGAAGTAATTTAAAAGATATCTCACAAAAATGTATTTTTCCTTTTTTTTTTTTTTCATAAGGGAAGACCATTATATATAATATGTATAAATATCTATATCTATTTATAGATATATATACTTTTTTATTCATTTGAGAGAGAAAATAAAAACTGTAAACATTACAACTATATTGACTCCATTGTGCTTACTTTTGCTAGTTAATTTCTTGTCCAAATCTCACTGAAGACAATGGTTTTACCGAAAATGTGAGTTTTTTTAACGAAGGCTACTTGGAATAAGCAAAGATAAGCTTCTAAGAATAGGCTACCCATTCCAAGAGATGATAGCTGTTTAATGCAGTTCCCATAGGTCGGGATCGTGGGTCTGTATGGAATATGGCACAGAAATTCCCAACGTGTGCTTGAGCGCCGTCGCTGCCTCTCCAGCCCCCGCACGGTGCCGGCGCTGCGGAGCCACTTGCCAGGGAGGGCTGTGCCATCTAGTGGCACTGGGACACACGGCGACACCGGCACGCAGACGGACTCACAGACACTGCCAGGCTGGAGAAGACCGCTGAGATCATAGAGTCCATCCATCCTGTGGCCGAACACCACCTTGTCCACTACGACATGGCGCTGTTATAGGTAAAAATTGATCAAGCCAATTTAATAATCAAATAAAAAATAGAATTTATTGCACAACCGATACACAGTCTCGACAGCCACAGTCAAAGGGACAGCGTCGAGCCCGGGATCGGCGCTGGGTGAACCGTGATCCGACCTCTAGCACATCTCTGTTCACGAAGGCAGTCTGGTAGAGTCAGTTTTTATACACTTTTTCTTGCCTGAGGCAGAGTCTCTCTTGTTCTTTTCATAGTCAAACATATTCGTGTTGTCTTCTTTCTCCGTGTTGGGCTGGACAATGTGGTTCCCGGCAAGCTATGAATGCTGATGTAGAGTTATGGAACCCGGCATTTGGATGCAAGTTTTCCGATAGCTCCTGCTATCTTGATCTTGGTACTTGTCGAGCATTTATCGTCCAGGTGGCTCTTGAGTAACGCCCCATCTCCTCCAGAGCCAGGCTTTTTCGTTGTAAATTAGATCTCTCCGCCATGCCTCTGCAGTTTTGCAATGGCATGCTGCAGTCTCCCTGTAGGAGGCAATCCCTCAGCTCCCACATGTGGATTTGAAAATGTTTTTGAATATTTCTTTCAAACATTATAACATATATTCTCATCATATTCTACATAAGCACGAATTACCTAAATCACATATTACAGCACCAAGTGGCACGTCCTGTCTTTCCTTAAACAGGATGGTAACTCCATCACCTCTGGGCAACCTATTCCAATTCTTGAAGAATTTCTTCCTAATGCCCAACCTGTACTTTCCGTGGTGCAGCTTAGGACTATGTCCCCTTGTCCTGTCGCTAGTTGCCTGGGAGAAGAGGCCAATCCTCAGCTGGCTACACCTCCTTTCAGGGAGTTGTAGACAGTGATCAGGTCACCCCGAGCTTCCTCTTCTCCAGGCTTAATTCAAGGGCTGGGAAGCAGCTCCTGGGCATAACCAGTCACGAATGAAAAACCAAATGTGTTCACTTCCAGCAGCAGTGCCTCTTGCAAATCTCTTTCCTCTTTGATGCATTGATAGACATTGCCTCTAATTTACCTTTTGCTGATGCTTATCTTCCCCCTCTAGTGAAAACCCACCTGGACTGCTGCATCCAGTTCTGGGGTCCTCAGTACATGAAGGACATCAACCTGTTGGAGCAGGAGCAGAGGAGGACCACGAATATGATCAGAGGGATGGAGCTCCCCTCCTACAAGGAAAGCCTGAGAGGGTCATGGTTGTTCACCTGGAGGAGCTAAGCCTCTGGGAGAGACCTTGTTGTTCCCTTCCAGCACCAAAGGCAGCCTACAAGAAAGCAGAAGAGGGACTTTTTTTTTTTTTTACAAGAGCATGTTGTGACAGGACAAGGGGGCAGAGAGTAAGTTTAGATTAAATTATCAGGAAGAAATTCTTTGCTGTGAGGATGGCGAAGCACTGGAATAGGTTGTCCAGAGAAAATTGCAGATGCTTCATCCTTGGAGGTGTTCAAGGGCAGGTTGGATGGAGCTTTGAGCAACCTGGTCTAGTGAAAGGTGCCCCTGCACAGGGAGGACATTAAAAAAAAATATTAAACTCCCTTCCAACCCAAACCAGTCTATGATTCTCTGGCACAGGCAGGTCAGCTGGCCCCTCTCGGCCACAGCCAGGAAGGAGCCCGGCCCCGAACGCCTCGGGTCTTCAAACGAGGCTCGTGGGCCCGGCAGCCGCCCCAGCAAAGGGAGCACACCCGCGGGCCTCCCACGTCCGCGGCACGGACTACAGTTCCCAGCTGCCCTCGGGGCGGGCCGGCGCGGCCTCTGCCGCCGAGCGCCCCTGCGCGGGGGCTGCTGGGAGCTGTAGTAGGGGGTGGGAAGAAGATGGCCTCCAAGGTGAGCCTGGTGCTGCGGCCGGTGAAGAGTATCGTGGTCCGGTTCTGCCCCTTCGAGCCCAACGTGGAGAGCACCAGGTGAGGCGGCCGCGGGTGCGGCCCTGCCCCGCTATGTCCATGTTCCCTGTCTGTAGACGCCCCGGCGCCCTCCGTGCGCCCTTCCTGCGGCTTCCGGGCCGCGCCTTGTGCGCGGGTTCCGCGCGTCTCCCGGGGCGCTGGGGCTGGGCTCGTGAGGGCCGGGGTCACCTGTGCCGAGGGGCCGTGCCCAGCCGTGCTCCCCTTTCACGGGCGTGTGCCCCGAGCTTGTGCGGGCCGGGGTCACCCCGAGCCGCGGGCGTGTGCCCCGAGCTCTGGCAGAGTGCTCAGCCCCGCAGCGGCGGATCTGCGGTGAGGGCAGGAATCCACTCCAGCTGCTGGTAACGGGCAGGCGGGGCAACAGCAGCTCCTCTATCCAGCTAATTCATCGCTGGAGAAATTTAAGGGATTGTGCTTCTCTCCAGCGATGTTCTGGAGAACAGTCGGTTCCAAACAATTCTGGGTTCTGCACCAAACAATTCCAAAATGCCGTTTTGCAATGACTTTACAGGCACACCTGCTTTTAAAATTAATTTAGTAACATTAGTTAACTTAAAATATTTTTAAACTGCCAGAATGGCAGCTTAAAGCAGCTCTCACGCATTTCAGAAATCTACAGGAGACCAAAGATGTCGTATAAACAAATGCTGTCTCAAACTCAAACAAGAAAACATTGGCGAGCAAATGATGCATGAAGAAAAATGAAAATGCCTTTGCTGTTTATTTTTTTATTATTGTTACTAATCCAGCTACGAGAAACACAGAAAGCGTATACACTGAAATTTTACAAAGTTCTTTAGTATGCTTTTTTACATGTTAGTATATAAGGAATCTATACTGAATTTGGATTTTTTGATTTTAAAGAGTGATTCTCTCATAAATACCTGTCTGAACTTAAGTACAAATCCTATATTGTTTATACTTTGTTGCCCAGCAATATCGAGATGTGCAAATTAATTTTAGAAGTATGTTTACTTTAATTTCTGTCTACAACATACTTAATATATTTTTAATATATTTTCAGAAAATTTCTCCAAAGTATTTACCATAAAAAAATCCAAGCTACTAATACAAACTGTGAAGTGACTGCTGATGTGAGACACGATGGATCTGAACCAGTTGTAGATGTTACATTTGGTAAGGAGCTTGTTTTTAAAGAAACAAAAACAACCCTGCGTTTGTGTTGTTACAATGTTATTGTATTCTATATTTTTTTTTTTTAACTCTGATTTCTTTTTTTCCCTCTGGTCCATAACTAGATGTTGAACAGCTGGGAGGAAAAAAGAAAGAGGGTGTCACTAACAGCCTGATGTCTAGATAAATGTGTATAGATGTCTCTACTGTTGTTAGATCCAACAACTGACAACATTGGAGCTGAGTGTACTTCTGTAGTGATGTACTTATGTGACTTTGCAGTCAGGTACAATTCCAGGAAAGTAAATGTAGCTCTGTTTTTATATAATAATCTGTTTACTTTCCATAATTTTTTTATGTTACCTGTGGTGGAGGTATCTCAGTCTTGAGAACAGAAGGTTGAATACCTTTAGTTGCTTATGCAACTGAGTAACTGTAATTTGAAGGAACTGCTCAGATGGGTGAGGATGGACCTGTGCAGATGGACCTGCAGAATGAGGTCAACTATGTACAACAAATTTCTTGGTTTTCCTTTGAGTGTGTAGGGAGCAGGCAGGGAATTGGTGGTGGAAATTTCATCACTTCTGGAAGCGTCCCAGATTCCAGGCTATGAACAGATGGCTCTAATCTGCTTTTGTCCTTTTCTCTGGCTGCATCTTCTTTCCTGCTGTGCTGTAATGGCCCAATATGTCATGTAGCCCATTAAAGTTTTCATTAATATTGATTTCTGCTACCCTCTTATGTTTAAAATTCCGTATTTTTAGTGAATTGGTGGAAACGTCAAAAGTGTTGAATGTTTTTTGTTTAGCTCAGGAAAGTCTACCTATTTCAATGTTAACATTGCTTGTCTCTCTCTCTCCCCCATGCCTCTGTCTTTCTCATCCTTGTGATGTATTAAGACTAAAGCAGTAAAGCTCTATGTTTTTTCACAGTGTAAACCCAAACCAGTTTATTTCATTAATGCCAAGATACCTCTAAACTCTTCATATTTTAAAAGCTGATTTTTCTCCAGTGAAGTGTTTGTAGCCCTTGTAGTTGACAAAAATGAGGCTGGAACGTGGATGCCAGGCATGGTATTTCACTATATGGGTTTGGCTGTCAGTTTTGTATTTGCAAATCTTGCAAAATAATTAACAGTAGAAGGTAACATTCACCTTCTACTGCTCTCTGCCTGTTTTAAAATAAATTCTTTCAGAATTCTAGAAATCCTAGTGCTTCCTGGTTGGTTTTTTTCACATTATAACCACAGGATTGTGTGAACCAATTCATTGTTTTGGCTGAAAAAGCACGTTAAATGGACCACTGACAACAGGCTACTAAAATGCTTAGCCATGGGTGGAAATTGTGCCTTCCAATGCCTTACTTGCCTTTTATGAGATGACTTTGGGAGCAGAGTAAGAGCCGTTCATATCAAATGTGTTCTTACTATAGGCATACCTGGAGAAATGCTTCAGATTTTTTAGTAATGCAATGCAGAAGTGAAAATTAAATGCATTTTGCGTTTGATATGTCTGTTTGGCAGTGATGCATAGTCATGTTCCTTGGTAGCTAGAGCACTTTCCAATTAGACAAGGTGAGCTGTAGTTGGATTTATATGTACAAAACATCTGCACACCAGAGTAGTTGTCACTTTGTGACTTCTCAAGGTTTTCTTCATTTGTAGCTGATGGAGATCGACTGATAATGAAGGGAGCCCACTTGACGACAGGGGAAATGTTAACAGCATTGGCATCCAGATGTAATGCAAAAGACCTTAAGGAAGAGCAGAAGAGCAAGAAGAAGAATCCCTGAAGAATGGAAAACCAGCTGTGTTTGCATCGACATGTGTTAGAAACAGCAGGCTGCACAGAAGGCTTTTTCCTATGCAACAAAATCTGAGAGATGGCCAAAAGACTTCAAATGTTCCCTGCCTTCCCTGGAAGGAGAACATACTAGATCAACAGATCTTCTTATAGTAGTGGTTCAGAATGGAATAAGATGCACAAATGCATCTTTCTAAGCAGCTACACATTGGACTAATATCACATGTATTTGCATTTCAATGTGAATAATGCACATTAGCTATTAAATTAATACTGCAATGAAGCCATTTGGACATTATTTCCTACAAAATTTCTGTAAGTTTAAGGCAGAACATTTTTGGAGTGGTTATTACTATTGCTTGAAAGCTGTTAAATTTATTACATTTGAAGAAAACTTCTAAAAGTATTGACTTAGCTGAGGGACAGCAGGCTGCAAATGTAGAGTGGTTTTTGTACTACTTTGTTTATAATGCATCTGTTGCTAAGTCCTTACCATTTTCTTCCTCTTTTTTTGAAGGAAATGGGAAATTTGCTAAATGTAAATTTAGCTCAGCTATTAAAGTAACAAGGTTATGGGACTGTCAACACACAGTAAAGTTACTCATCCTGAATAAAAGTAACTAAGTTTAGCTCAAGTTAGTTTTTTTGATAATTGGAGAAAAGGGCTATCTTTGAAGTTCAGTTTTGTAGTGGTTTTGTCACTCACTTTTGGGATATTTCATTAACTATTTTAGAAAGATCAAAGGGAGAACTTTATTTGGTGTTTATAGTCCCATGTCCAGCCCTATTATTTATTAAAGTAACTGCTTAGGTGTCTCATCTGTATTGCAAAACTCTGTGGGTTTGGAAGGGTCGATCTCTCCTCAGGCTGTGCAGGTGAAGGTGTCACCTGCACATGTGTTGTGTGCATCAGTTTTGTTCATAACAAAAATGTAGTTCCAGTTTTGAGGATTGCAGGTGTGGTACTCTTGAGAGGTTCTACTTCTACCTTTTTATAATCAAAAGCCTGATTTCTCTAAAACTAGTACATGTATTTCCAAAGTTGGCAGCAGGTGTAGGACACAAATCTGAAACTAGTTTTACTTCACTTTTGCCAAGATTATTAAATGGACACTGTCCATTCTGAAAGTAGGGTGGTTCTAAATAGCACTATCAAGGTAATAATTCTTTGCAAGTTCTTCATTAGAATATTGAAGTCAAGGTGATGTCTTGTGTTGGAGGAGGAGAGCTGTGCTAAAGACATTGGGTGTTTCCCATGTGTTTGCAACAAACAGAAGAGTGGGAGATAAGATGATTCAATGAAATTTGGATGTGGGAACAAGAATGTGAATAAATTTGTCTGGGATAAATACCTTCTCTGCACTGGAACCCTTATTTTTTTATTAGGCCACCAGCTCTTCAGAGTGGTTTTGGAGTGCTGAGCTGCTAAACCTGCTACTGAGCTCTGTTACAGCAGAGGGGTTATGAGAACACCTGAAACAGAGAGGATTTTAAATGCTGTCAAGCTAGAGGAGTACCGTAGAGAAGAGGACCACATTGAAATAAGAATGTTCAAAGGACAGGTTGTTTTGTTGTTTTATTTTGTTTTGTTTTCCCCACAGTTTAGAACAACATCATATACCATGACTTTATCTGAAAAAGCTTTGTGGGAGAAGTGGGAATTGTTCAAGTGGAAGACCTACGCACAGTTATTGTTCCCCTGGTTAATCATATATTCATATGCTTAAAAGCCCTCTTACTCTAGCATATCAGTGATTTCTGAGGGGTTTTTTCTTTCTCTGACAGTCTGTACATCAGTGTACAAAACTTGTGTTTTAATTTGAAGTGCCTATATCCATCTTAAATAGCCATCTTTAAGTGCTTAGAGAGTTAAACAGGAGTTAAGTAATTAATAATTAAATATTAATAATAATTAAGTTTCTACAGTATTTATTTTGGCCCAAGATTAGGGCTTATATTTATGAATAGAAAAGGGAGAAAAATGAAGATCCTAGCTAGTTTTTTATCACCAAAATTAATCCCTTCTGTTTTTAAAGAAAGATGGTTTATTTTTTTACTTTACTAGTATGGATAGGCATCCTGCTCTGTAAAAACACACACTTTAGCTAAGTGCTTTCATTTTAATCCACACATGCCCAACCTTCCTTTTTAGGTTAGGCCAAAGGCCTGCCAGTTTGCCATTGAGAGATCACCATCAATTCAGGGGGTGAGATGTAGGCTGGTGCTGCTTTTGCTGTGGGTGCTGGGAGCTGCAGTTTGCAGTGATAAAGCTCTGATATGTTTCATGCATGAAAAAGAAGTAATGGCTGGGTTTTTAATATGCAACGTGTAAAGCAAAACCTACAGGACAGAAAAATCAAGCTAAAAATGTGCATCCTCGAGACTACAAGATACTGGAGTGATATAAACAAGCAAGATGAGCAAGAAGGCACTCCTCTGATGATTATTATGCTAATATGTAGAAAATTTCTCTCCCTGTATCGTTGAGATAAAGGTACGAATTTATTTTTCAAGTATGTTAAAGATAATCTGTAATGACTTTCTTCCCTGAGCATTTAGATAGCTTTGCTGCAAGCTGCTCCTGCGCTCCCGGCTCCTGCTGCTGATTGCCTGAAACAAAGCTCTGACAGCTTCCTGACACGCACAGGCCAGCACTGGGGATGTACAGGGTATTAAGGTCACTCATGCACAACAAAGCGGGTCTGGGTGAGCATTGACTTTGCATTCTGTTATTTTTTTAGCCCACTAATCTTGATTATTGTATCCCACCAAAAATGTGGGTGCTTGCCCAATTATAAAAGGAACTGGAACAGACCCTAAAAAACTAGGATTGCCTCCATGCACATACCATGGCCATGTAGGATGTCTGATAGCAGGTGATGACATTAAAATTACTAAATCTCTAATGCCTGGAGATTTAGCAATTATTAGAATAATCTTAGATCTTTTCATTGTACAAATACCTATTTATTTAGACATTCTTATCAGTGCATAGGGAAAATAGTCTTGAAATGGATGAATATGCCATTCAGATAGCACAACCTGGCTGAGGTATTCCCTTTTTAAGTGTCTGCAGCACTGTTTTTAGAAAAAGATAATGGTATTTTTATTAAAGATTTCAACTAGGAGCAGCAGTGTTAGAGAGCATTGCAAGTTCTTCATCTCTGCTTGTTTGAATTTTAAATGACCAAGGAGTTTATGTGATATAAGGAAGCCAGAAAAACCCCTCAAAAGTTGAATATCCTGGGACTGTGTTTAACAGTTCTCAAGATGCTTGCTTTCAAGTGTATCTCCTACACACATGTACACTCCTTGCAGTTTTAAGAATTGCTGGCTCACTGCCCACCTCACCAACTCCATGTGCAACCAGTTTCCCTGGATGCGGACCCTGCCTTTCCACTGAGAGGCTTGGAGTCACGTTGAGACCAGCACATTGTCTGTCAGTGATGCCTCTTCCAGATGCACTTCTCTGCCTTCTCCATCTCTTGGCCTAATGGTCTTTTTCCTTACTGGTATTGTTTGATCTCATCCAGGCTCCCCTTTTCCCCTTGGAAGGCCTGAGTCACTCTTCTGAGCCCCTTTTATTGTTTGTCAAGAGCATGCAGTAGCTTCAAGCAGCCAAGGTACTCTGCTGCTGGTGTACCGCTCCGTGGTCTCTACAGAGCCTTGCTCTGTAAGCTGATGACTGTTGGGACGGAGCAGCATGAACAGCTAGAGGTGGTACTTGGCTTCTGATTAACTTAACAAAAAATGGTCTTTACATTCAGCTGGTCTTCTCAGGATTTTACAAAACTAAGGATGTGCCCAGGGACAGATGTTAGGGGTGCCAAGACAAAGGAGCTGCTGACCTGTTTTGATCATGACTCCTGAAGTTCCAAAGTGGTACTTGAAAGCAGAGTTAAGGCAAGCCTAGAGATTCTGTTTGACTGTTAAAGCAGTCTCCTACCTACTGGCAGTGTTAATGGCAGAGGTTAATAGCACATCAAAGGAGATCTTTGCATTGTGCTTCACTGGAAGAGGTGAGTTTGACTTGTTTCCATATGAATGAATATTTCTTTTAAGGCAAAATAGCTGGAAAAGTGGGCCATGTTTTCGTGCAAAGCATACATGTTTGTGAAGGGGATGCTTGGTCAATAGGAGCAAAGCCTGGGAAAGATATCCTTAGCGGACAGATTTTCACAATTCAGACTGGCAATCCCTGCAGGAAGTTCAGAGGACAGGTAGGAGGCAAAGCAGCAGGTTCCTTCCTTACTCAGGCACTACTCTGTTTCATTTGAATGCTCCACCCTTTTTCAACAAGGAGTCAAAGACCAACCTTACTGTAAAAATGACATGGTTGGCATGCAAAGCCAGCAAATTTGTCCTCTCTAACACAGTTCTTGCATGGATGCACGGAATTGTCTTTTCACTGCTGGGGAATCTGAATGGTTCAAGTCACTTGCATGAATAAAATAAACAATAAATATTTTCATGGAGTTTTTAAAGTATCTTTTTATAGATGAAGATTTATAGAACTTAACTTCAAAATCCACAGCTCAAATGAATTTCAGAGCATTTGCTGGGAATGAGAAGTTTAAGGATCAGGTGATGACTTCTTTCCTTCAAACAGCTAGTTTGGTATCAAGTTAAATTACACATGAAAGAAAAGGTGGCAGTCAGTTCCAAAAACTTTTGGCAGAAGCATAGGAACAAATCAGAGAACTGCAGTGTAATTTCCTACTTCCTTACAGATTTTCTCTGGTAAAATGTAAATATCTAAATCAAATCTTGAGATGGAATCAGGGATGTAAACCAAAATAGCATGAGACTTTTCAAGTCTAGAAGAGCAAGCTGGAAAATACCTGCTTGTCCTGCATGGTAGCTGGAGATGCCAGAGGCAAGAATTTTCTTAGAAGACTTTTGAACACAAGTCATTTAGTCAACCCTCTTTGCAAACCTAGCATGTTGGCAGTGGGAATGTGTTAATAGTAAAAATTAGCTTTAGCTTCCAAAGGGTTTTCCCCCAATGTTCTTCTACAGTCCATGAAAAAGCAGGTCTTGAAAAGTGAGTCAGAACTGGAAGCTTTTTTACATTGAGCAGCAGCCCAGAGAGCCTCTCTCTTCCTGCTGTGTGCAGGTGTAAGAAGGCTTGTGCTGTTTGGTGGAAAGGACCCCCCATCAACTGTGCCTCAGGCGTTTTACACCTAAGCCCTTTTCATCCCAGGATGAAGTCCTTTGGGAGTCCTGGCCAGGTAGACAGCCTACACATATTCCTAGCACCCTATTACATGATTTTGGCCAACAGGAAGAGGAGCAATTGCAGCCCCTCTCCAGCTTTCCTGGGAAAGGTGTTGGTATCCACATCACAATGAGAAAACGCTTCCTCTGCAGAGTGTGAGTGTCAGGCTCTACCCTTCAAATTTCTGTACTATGATGCTCTCCTTTGTGACATCCTGAGAATGAGAAGTATGGTTATAACTATAAATGAAACATTGTTTTTTTCCTGATTCCCTTCACAGTGCTTGATCAATATCCTCAGTAATGGAACTCTACTTATAATATGCAATCAAGGAAAAAAGCTAAAGCTTTATATACCCTTTTAAAATCCAGTGGGTACATCTGTACTTTATTGATTCCAAATTTCATAATCTAATTATTTATCATTGGTAAAAATATTTGTTTTGTCATTACCTATTCCAAATAATTTTGACATTCTGTGTCTTTTCCCTTATGTCCTTATTGTTCCAGACTGCACAGAAAGGACAAAGTTGAAGTTTTATTTGTCTTTATTTACAGAGACATAATTTGGGATGATTTTTTTTGTACATCTGATGTTTCTAAAAGCCATGCCAGAGTATTTGCGTTCTGAAAGTCTCTTCTGTGAGCAGGTATTCCTTGCTAATGAGCTTTTGTTTTACATGGATCAAAGGCTTTTTCAGTGCTAAAACTACAACTATGGAAGATTTGTAGTCACCCTAATATATTTTTTAGCATTGTAATGACTATGCTGATTATAAAATTCTGAAGATAAATAAAAATGCTTTTTATTTTTATATGTGGATGTTTGCTGTTCACGGTAGATACTGCTGCTAAATAAAAACGACTTTTCAAAGCTTCTGAAGTTAGGTACCAGCTCACATATCTGCAGTCACTGTGACCTGGGCTGGATCTGACATCCAATAATTTTTTGTTGGGAATGAGGAAAATGAGTCCTGAAGTCCTCTTCCAAGTCCCTGCAGGCTTCTGGAGCTTTCTCTCTCATCACTGAGGCAGGCTTCAATCGGTGAGCTGTGACACCATTGCCACAGTAAACTTTGCCCTAGAAGCATTTCCCTTTAACCTTGCTTTGAACGTGCTGCTGACAACGTGCAGGAGCTGGGCTCAGGCTGCCAGCGCGCTAATTGCATTATAGTAATGCAGTAATGCTCTGTGGCGTGAGCAGCACCGCGGCGCCGGCACACGTGAGCCTGTCCACCCCGGCTGCTGCCTACCAGGGCAGATGCAGCAGTCTCCAGATCCACAGCAAGGATTCTTTGGACCCATGACCCAGGGGTCTCCATGCTCCAAAGCAATATGCCTTTGTTTTGACTCTAAACCAGTTGTATTGCACAGAGTCATTGATAAAACAAAGCTATGCCCAGCTCTTCTAGCTCAGAGGTAATGAAATGCTGATATGGGAGATCTTGTGCATATTGACATACAAAGGAAAACTTGCAAGTTCGTGTGTTGTTGCTTCATAATCCCTGGCCTAGTATTGCCCAAGCAAACATATATTGAGTGGCAAAGCTTCCTTAGGCCAGCTAGGCAACAGTAGCACGTGTTTCATCATGCCTGCCTGGTGATGACATGGCTGGGAAGGGAAAACCACACTTGTACAACAAGGAAACAGAAACAAAACTCTGCTACCTATGCAATTTTCCCCATCCATGCCTTGAGGGTGAGTAGCTATTATTCATAGACTGCTTTACCTTTTTTCGACAGCTAGGGATAAGCCAAAGAGTAAAATTTTGGCAGTGATGTCCAGTTTTCCTGACCATTTTTTTAAGGCTTTCTCAAGAGGTTATCTTATCTAAAAGAAGACTACCACTTAGAAAAGGTGGCCTGTATACACAATATGTCTGTATACTAGAAGGAAAGCGAGATCCTCCCTTACACAGCAGAGCACAGCTCTATCAGATTGGGTTCCCTCCAAGTTAAACATATGGGCAGTTTAATGAGTAAAGGTTTAGGGAAAAAGTTACACCTCCTAAGGAACCTGATTAGTGACATGTTGCAGACGAGGAGGTGGTGCTGTGCCTGCCCAAGCAGCAGGTATTGTGACTCCAAAAGACAAAATATGGCTTAGCTTGCATGCAGGAAGTGAATCTATGGCTACGTGAAGAGAAACCTCAAACGCTGCTGGCCACAGCTCCCATGTTGGATGAAGCATCACTGCACGACGTGCACCTGCCCGAAGGAGAAGAATGAAGGTCTCTGTGCACATTGCCTTGCACTTGTTAATGAAGAGCTGCAATACCCTCCCATCCTACAAGGTGCAAGGGTTTGACTACCTCAGGAAAGCATTCACCCTGGTTAGGCTCAAGCTGCCAAGGTGGTGGTTGCTCCTAAATGTGGCTACGTGCTTGCCGTGCAGCTCTGTTCCTCAGAAAAATTTACACTTCTCATTGCAAATTTGATTCTCCTTTTCTTGGACAATATATAGCTCATTGTGAAAATGAGCAAAACTTCAGAGAATGTATTCTGTCTGCACTGAAACAATAATATGTGGCATAGGTATTCAACACTGTCCATAGGGTAGCATGTATTTGCTGCTTCTCTTTTCATATATCTAAAGAGGAGACTACACAAACACAAAAGGTTTGTTTATGATGTCAGCCTCAAATCAGGCAGGAATTGAGATTTACAGGATTGAATCCCTGTGGCTCAAGCACCTCTGGATATCTGAACATTTTAGTTTGCCTCCCAAAGTAGGAGCCGTATTTGGAAAATATATATTGTACTGCTGAGTTAAGAAACAATGTATATTTTGTAGCCCAGGCCACTTGTACCTTACCCAGAAGAATACATCTCTGGCCCCTATAGATACTTTATTTGCTACATGGACAGTTTCAACATTATTCTGTTTCAAAGAAGTTTTGAGATGTGGCATTGATACATCTCAGCCAGTAATCCATATCACTGGATTGATTAATTTGCAAAACCTTAGAACTTTGTAAGAATTGAGTGAGATTTTTTCACTGTATACTAACAATCTGCATTTCTGAAAAGAGAGATAAGAGTATCTTTTCTTCTTGTGTCTTGTATGAACTTACATGCCTAGACCTGAAAAATTTGTGAGGAGAATAAATCAGACCAAATGACTTGCGGGAGGATTCAAAACAGTAGCAGTGTTGAGCACAGGTGGGTAACTGGATCTTCAGGTACTTCAGATCCAGGAATACTGTCTCACCACTAGATGGAAATAGTGGATTTTACATCTGCTGCATTATCAGCACTTATACCTGACTACCATTTGCATATCATAAGCCATCTGCAGGCAGCACTGCAGAAATGTGGATCCAAAATTATTTGCTAGTGCACATGGAGTAAAGCCAAGATTTCTATTTCTAGAAATTGTCCCCGCTTTACAAGACTGAAGACTTCCTAATTCCTGAAGGATGATTCTGTTTGATCCCTAATCTAATGGCTTTTCATTTATCCTTTCTGTAAGCAACCAGAGAACTGCAGCATGGACAGCATGTTGATTCAACTATCATGAATTAGTCAGTAAACATCAGCCTAATTTAACAACTACTCTGAAATCTCTTACACAAGACACACACAAAATTAAATTAAAGAAAAAAAAAAGTGGAAGAATGTTGAAAGTCTTGTGTTTCAATATACCTACTTAATAACACAAAAAAAGCAATGTGACTTGCTGTCTTATGAGCAGAGGCTATAATGTTGTTTGCATATTAAAAGCAAGCATATAGTCAGAGAAGCAGAAAGTAATTAAGGACAGCTCTGTAGAGAAGGCTAGTTAGAGGAATTTTTTTTTAATATCAGTTCAAACATTATCTGATTATTTTGTGTATGACAAATTTGATTTTCTACAAAGTCTTGAAACTTCTAGCTGCTCTGTGAAGTTGTATCACAAAAAAAGCGTAAAGGAAAAGGTCCTCTTTGCTGCAAAACTTTTGGCTTTATGGCACTTTCTCATATTGGGAAATGCTGAAACCAGCACAGAATCTGCCTTGCTGTCTCCTCTGGTTTTGATACCTTCATCTCAAACTCCTTCACGAAAGTACTGGCAGAGAAGTGTAGTAACTGTTATTCCATAAAAAAAACCTTGAGATACCAGATGTATCTTCACATTTCTCTTTTTCCAGACAGGAGAAAGTAGCTGTGTGATACACATCATCCAGTGTGAATACAAGGCCAAAAGAGGCAGAGATTGGCATAACCCTGATGTTGGAAACAAATTTTGGGGGTACATTGGAATCAGATTTTTTTTTTTTTTTTTTGAGACTTAATAGTAGCAGCTTCCTCACAGATTATGACAGTAAATCACTTTCCTGAGGGAATTTGACAAAAGATTGGTCAAAACCTCACAGGGCCTGTTGAGAGAGTATATTTTATAATGCCACTTCTGTGCCAGTGTACAATAGCGGCAGCTGCAGCATTTTCCTTTAAGAAGTAGGAATTGTAGTTCAGGATGGACTAAAAACAAGATATCATATCTCCATTTTTTTCCAATGCTAAGGCATGAGGTTGCATTCAGGTTTGATTTTTCCTGAGTACTGCAAGCACCCACAATAATTCTGTATTTTCATTGATTTTGTTTGCTGAACTGACCACTGTGTGTATGTAGAAGGTCTGTTCCTGGGTCACAGTAACTATGGATTGCTGTAGTTCAATAATATATGATGTACCAGTGGGAGATGGGGAGTTGTTGGGAAGGCTGGCAATCAAACCCAATAAACTGCTTTGGGATGCTGATGCCTTATTGCTCTGTCTCTGTGCAATATGATGATTTTTTTTTTTTTTTGACTCAGCCTTCAAAAAAAACATGCCGTGTAATAAACAGTATAATTTAGCATTCAGAGTCCAGCTAGGAGCGCATGGGTACCGGCAGTCAGCACGCTGGACTCTTTCACCACGCCGGATGGAGTTTGTGCTCGAAGGAGCGTTGAGGCCACAGCATCCCTCGGCGGGACAGCTCTGGCAGTGTCCCACCGTTCCAGGGCGTTCCCGAGCTGGGGTGCAAAGAGGGGTTGGGAGTCCGTGTGTGTAAGAGTGTGAGTGTTCGTTTTCTCTGTGTTCGTGTCTATTTGTGCATGTGCATGTGAGTGTGCCTGCCTGTGTGTGTGTCTGTGTGTCGGTGTGTCTGTGTCTGTCTGTCTGTGTGCGTGAGCGTGTGTGCGGGCGGAGGGCGGGCAGTGCCGCGGCGTGCCCGCTCTTGCCGCCGCCGCGGGCGGGACTCGCCGGGCGGGGGCTCGGCGGGGAAGGGGCCGGGGCGCGGCGGGAGCCCCATTGGCTCTTCCCGGCAGCACATGTTGCCGGCCCGGCTATAAAGGCGGCCGCGGCCGCGCTGCAGCCCGTCCTTCTGCCTTCACGTTTCTACGGGGACGCCATCAGCTCCAGTGCCGCCGCCATGGCCATCGACGCGTTTTTGGGTAAATGGTGCCTCGTCTCCAGCGAGGGCTTCGAGGAGTACATGAAGGAGCTGGGTAAGAAGCCGGCGGCTCCCCGCCCCCGAGAGGGAGGGATGGATGCCGGGATGCCGCCCCAGGGATGCGCTGTCGCTGCCGGCCGGCGAGGCTCTGTCCAAGGTCCGCGGAGAACGTGGTCCCGGAGCCGGGCCCGAGGGTGGGATGCAGCCCGGCCGAGAGCCGCGGGTGGGCGGCGGCTGCGGGGGTGACGCCGGGATTCTCCGGGATGCAGCGCCGGGGGCTCCGCGCCCTCTCGGCTCCGGGAACGGAGCGCTGGCCGGCAGCAGGGTTGCTGCCTTGGTTGGTTCGTGGCGGGGTTGCTGCCTCCTCTGGCTCCGCGTCCTAAAGATGTCAGCGACCCTTTTTGCATCGTAATTGCTGTGAGGCAGGTGCCGGCACCGGCAGGCACCTTCCCGCCGCACAGCCCTGCGCCCTCCGCAGCAGCCGGGATTACCAGCTGGTGCCGGCAGCCCGGCTGCGATTAGGCCGGCTCGCCCCTCCCTTACCGCTAATGCCCGGGGCGGGGGCTGCGGGGGCTCGGGCTGCCCCGGCCCCGAGCGGGGCGGGTGCCGCACGGCAGCGCCGGGTCAGCCCGCCCGAGCGGCCGCACACAGACCTGCTGAGCCGGGGCTGCCTCCCGCCGAGTCACCTTGGGCGTCTCCTCCCGAGAAAGACAAACTGGATCAGCTGCCTGTGGGTAACCGGCAGCCGGCTGCCCTGCCGGAGGCTGTTTGCCTGCTTTCTTCTGTGGGTAGTCACACCTTTATCTCAGGGAGATGGTCCTGGCTTGTTATCCCTGCGTCCAGGCTGCCCTACATTTTGTAACATGAAGTCACCGGATGAACACACCTAATAGACCAGGAGCCTCATCTGCAAGATCTGATTTGCCACTTTCCTGTGAGCATCCTGGCTGACAGGTGATAGATACCTAGCAGTGTCTATATGGCCCCGGAGCTATTATTTTCTGCAATTTATTCACAGATGAAAGCTGTGATATTTTCTCAAGAGGCAGAAGATGTAGGCTTATCCTTAGAGGGAGGAGAAGAAGAAATTTAGGTCTTGCGTTCTTCATGTAAAATACAAAAAGCATCACTGCATTTATGCTCTGCAGACAGTGGTGGCTGTAATTACATTTTGGGAGGCCTGTCAGTATGTGATAGGTATGATATGAGAAAGCCTTTTGGACTGAACTCTGTGGGAGACTTTGGAGGAAATTCAAGAATTTAAAGCTCATCTTGGGTGAGCCATGGATTAGGACGCCTTGGTGCCTTGATGTCCAATGGCCAGACCTAGGCGTGTGCCAAGTTGCAACTTCAAAGTAGAAATTAGGTGCTGTAACTGCAGAGCACCTCCCATGTGTAGGCAGAACCAGACTGTTGTTTGGTTTTAGATTGAAATCATAAACCCAGTCACTTTTCCATTTTACATTTACAATTTGGGCAATTAAATTTAGAACAAGTCATATTTTAGGAGCCAGTCATTTACTGGATTTCACGCTTGCTGGCTACTTGTGAAACTCTCTGCCTTTGATCCTACTGATGCACCATAAATGAGACCACGCAGATTCTGCTCATTCTGTGCAAAAGAACATTTGAGGACAAAGAAGTCGGAATTTCACTTCTTGTCATATGGAAGACATGCAGTTCATCTCTGTTTAGTTGGCTCCCGAGCTGTAGCTGATCAAATAACTCCCTGAGTACTCTGGCCTGGACTACAGCAACAGAATGTGTGTGGAGGTTACTGTGGCAATAATTTCCAGTTCTGATCAGAAAAGCTGGACTGAGAACAACTGTTTTTTCTCTGTGAACTCAAGCTTAAGGCTCAATTGTGGAATCTCATTTGAGTCTGGAGAAGCAGTGTCTGGAAAGTACTTTATTTCCCTCTCAAGGACTCAAGCCTTACCTCCACATACCAGGGGAGTGCTGTGCTGATACTTGACAACATTTTTAAACTATTCCAGTTGCAGAACCCAGGCACTCACTGACTTGGTGGTACTTTCTGCCCCATTTGCATATCAATTCATGGTTCAGATATGCACTTACCAGTTTGATGGATTCACGTTTGTTGCTTGCTGCCCTCTTATTTGTGTTTTCATCCTTCAGATCAAAAAGATTCAAGCCAAACAGTGGAAGCAGCAGCTGAAGCAGGGTGTGTCTGAGGAGTTTTGAGGGCTGCTGTCTCCAGATCATGAGTTTTCAGCCATTTGCAAATTGCTCATTTCTCCATTTCTCTGTCTTTTGAATGCGTGTGTAAGCACTATTTTTTATGATAATGATTTTCTAATTCACAACTCCATACTTTGTAAATAGGATGTAAAATATGAAATTTAATTAAAAATGGCATGTTTGCAATGGTGTACAAATTAATGGAAGGGTATTTATTGAGTAAGTTTGAATAAAGTGGATTAATCTGTCAATAAAAATAATTTGTAGACTTTTTAAATTGCTCAGAATTTGAAGAGAATAATTTTAGTTTAGTTTAAGCTTTTGTATTTGTTTTCCTTTTTGCTATTTATTTCTGTTTGAAAAAAAAAATCGGTGCTGAGTTTTGGGATATCTAGAAATCCTCTAGAGGGCAAAATAAATTTAACTTTAGCTCTCTGAGGAAACAAAAGAGTAACTCTCTAAATAAGCTTTTTTCCTTCCTCATCTGTGGAAAATTTAAAACATCCTCTTTCTTTGTGGCTCTTGAGCTTTGATTCTCAAGTGTACTTAAGTGCCTAATTAAATGGGAATTAGGTATTTGAATTCTTGTGTGGCCCTAAGCCTGAGGGTTTAACTGACTTTGTGACACTCTGTGCCTCTCGCCTTGCAGGTGTGGGTATGGCTATGAGGAAAATGGGAAGCATGGCCAAACCAGACGTTTACATTATTCAGGATGGGGACACAATCACCATGAAAACAGAAAGCACCTTCAAAACTTCACAGTTCAGCTTCAAGCTTGGTGAGAAATTTGAGGAAAATACATTAGATGGCAGGAAAACTCAGGTCAGTATACTAGACTTTCTGTTGAAAAAAGGCAATTCTTTGGGTGTTTTACAGAGGGAGGTGCTATTTTAAAATCAGTTTTGACATCCACACTAACAGTGCTTTATTCAATGAGCAGTTGTCTCTGTAAGTCTCATTGAAATATTTTTTTAACATGGATTAAGCAAATTCCAAAGAGGGAGAGTGCTCCCTCTTTGGAATCAATAGTCTTGTGTATTTTGCTGTTTGCATTTTGTAGCAGAAGCGTTTTTTTAGTAAAACTAACAGACCTCTAAATCCCTGTTAAAGCCAAATGCCACTTCATTTGAAGCCTGTGGAAAAAAATGCCATTGATGTTTAATCAGAGGCAATTCAGCCCTAGGGTTAACCTTTCTGCTCTGTCTCTTATTTGCATAACAAGAGAGCCTGGTTCAGTGTGGGGTGGGATCACAGACAGCAAGGTAACCATGTGAATTACAGGCACTAAACTCCAGTTTTAGAAGGCAAAGACTTTCTCCTTGCACCTAGAAGGGAGAATATTTATCCCAAAGGAGGGAAAAAGCAAAGGATATATGTAATTTCCTCTTGTGAGTGCTCTCTGTTTATCACCCCCCTCCCTCCAGCCACACACTTTCAGTTCATCTATTATTGCATGATCAGATAAATGCTACACAAAAGCTCAAAGCCCATGTAACAAAGAAATGAACAGAGAACATCTTCTGCTCCTGTTAATTGAAATTGTGGATGCTGTCAAAGGTTTGTCTGACGCAGAAATGTGTCAGAGCAGTGAGTGAATGAGCAGTGAGTTAGTTACTGTAAGAAGAGGGTGGATAAAATGTTTAAGATAATTTCTGGCATTATAGTTGTCAATGATAAAATTATTATTGGGTGAGCTGGGGTGGGAATCTTTCATTTGGAATAAAGTGTTGAAAAGCCTCCGTGCTGCCCAAATGTCATGGGGAAAATATTGATGGTCAGGTTCTTCTTTCAGACTCTTGTCAGCTTAAAAGATGATGGGTCATTGATTCAAGAGCAGGAATGGGATGGCAAGAAGACCACAATAACAAGGAAGCTCGTGGATGGACAGTTGGTGGTGGTGAGTTCAGTCCCACTTTCTGGTCTCAAAGTGCTGCTGGTTGGTAGCCTGAAATGTAACTCCTAACATGTCTTTTCTCCCTGTTGGTCTGCATTGAGAGGTAAATTAATAAATCCATCTCTTTATCTTCTAGGAGTGTGACATGAATGGTGTCAAGTGTATTAGAACCTACCAGAAGGCATGAGGACATCTTCAGGTTCAGTAGGAACTTGCTGCAAACAACTCAGTTCAGTGGACAGAGCTCCTTTTCACTCCATGTTTTCCTTTTCCCTGTTTTCTAGTATTTCAATGGACTGAGTAGCTGAGTGCAATTCTTTTTAAAAGCCGTGATGTAACTATTATGTAACTATTCTGAACTTAGGCTATTAAATAAAATTGTTGAATATATGAAGTGGAAACATTGTTACTAGTGGAATTTTAAGTGAGGTTTACAAAAAAAAAAAAAAAATTTTGGTTTTAGGCTCTACTACAATCTGCCTTCAGCACAAAACAAGCCAATATATCACAAACATCCCTGCTTTCTAAGGTAGTAAAATTTGAAATTGGAACAACTCCACACCCCAAACTTCGAATCTTTTTTCTAATTCCCATGTTACAAAATAAATAGAATTGTGTGGGTATAAATATGAGATAAGCTAAATTGGTGTTTAAGTAGAGGAATGGATTTTCAGGGTTAGTTTGGGGTTTTTGTGTTTCAATCCCACAGTTTTCTTAATTTCAATATATAATACAGTTTTTTCAATATATAATACCCACAGAATTTCTCATTGTATAATACCCACAGTTTTATTAATCTCAGGATATACCAGTAAGCCAATGAACACGATAAATCTAAGCAAGCACATACACACTTTCTTGAATGGAAGCCTTATTTTATGAAGATTCCTCCTAGCAAAACTCTTGTTCCATATCTAGTAACATTCTAAAAATTCTTAACAAAAATTGCTGAAATACTGCCTAAAACCTAAAGCCTCATTTTTTTTTTATTTGTTTGAAACACCTAGCAATGGACTATATATGCTTTGAAGTGCCATAATAAATAATCAGAAATATCAGTGTCTTGAGTGTTACTTTTACACTGGTTGGGAAACAGAGCCTATAGTGCTACTCTTCTGCCAAAGAGATGTCAGATGAGACAAAAATTAAAAAGGTTTAGGTGAATTTCTGTGATACCAGACAAGCATGTCCTAAAAGTGAAACCATTTGGTGACAGGAAAGTTTCCATAAACTCATGAGCCTTGGGGATCATGCAATTGCACAGGTCCTGTTTTCTTCATCTGTCATTGCAGAATCAATTTTTACTTCTGAGATTTTAGCTGCTCAGTGCATGTATCGTATTACTGAGCTTACTCAAACAGAAAAATCTGCTATGTTGTGCCATGGAAAGTGACTTTTCACATTATTTTGGACCATTTATCTTTTTCATAATTTTATGACTACTTACAATGTCATCCCCTTTACATCTGTCATCTGAAAGCATTTCTCCCCGGAGAATATTTCTTTCAATTTCTTTCTGTCATTCCTTTTTGTGGGTTGTCCTTTTTCACATTATTTTCTAGTAGTATTTTTCCTCATTTTAATATGAATCCTAAAGATAGAGGGTGCAGTCTTACACAGACCTTAGAAATAGAAGGAATCTACCCACACAAGTAACATGGAAAACAAACCAATCCGATAAGGGACCTACTAAATTTCAGATCAGAAATACACCAAATAGCATCAGGCATGGTATGAAAATCTGCCTCCCTTCCTAGAGAGACAGTGTTGTTGCTCTCAGCTGGGCATTAAGCCTTCTGTGAGGTCACTGGTCTATCACTTAGCCCTGCTTTGTTTACTCCTGATCCTGGGTAGTGTTAATTGTTTATCTTTCATTTGAATGGAAAAACAGTCCGATGTCTTTTCTAGGACATCCGTTTTGATTACAATGAGATCACTTCTTGTAAAACAAAAGGCAGAAGAGTGTCTTTTTACAGTGATTTCCTTTGGAAACAAGGCTTATAAAGTCTGTGTATCTGTGCTCTCCAAATTCAGCCACATGTGAAGTAGAGGCTAGAGGTCTCAAAGCTGACAATTCTTCCACAAATGTCATGAAAATAGGTGGCCTGATGAAGGAGATGGACCATTAAAGTACCTTGATGATGGAAAGACTGCACATAGAAGTAACACTTTGACATTAAATGGAAGTAAAACATTACAAGAGCTCTTGGCAGACAAATTATCTTAAGCACAGAAGCTGACCAATGGTAAGAGGCAGATCAAAAGGAAACTGGAATTCTTCAGAGCTAATTCTCCAGAGCTACTTAGCCTCATATATTTATTTGCTTTATTTTGATGTTAGCTCCAGCCTCAGTTGCCAGCAACTTCAATGTAAGTGTACTGTAACCCAGAACTACCATATATACAGCCTGTTTGTGTTAGATTAGACCATACACTAAAAATGATGATTGTCTATAGTACTGCAAGCCAAGATTTATAATGCTCAGGACTTGAAAATATATTTAATTTCCAGTTTCCTCCTATTATTTATTATACTAGAAAAAAGCTTCATGCTTCGTGAGTTTATATACACAATATTCCCATCAGTGCAAAATAACCAATTGTCCTGACATTTGAATAACTGTAGTCCACTGTATCACATACGAAGGCAGAAAATAAGACTTCTGAGTAGAACTGAAAAATAAGAAGTTGTGCATTATCCAGCCCGGACTGCTTTATAATGCTAAAGAAATAAATGAGGAGACAAGTTTTGTTGTGACATTTTAGTGCATGTTTTTTTAAATACATTGGAGGGATGAAAGAATCATGTTTAGCAAACAAAGCTGCAAGTAGAACTTGCTCAAAGAGAAGCAGTTTCCATGTCCAAAACATTCATTTAAAGTCACAAGCAGTGTCCAATTTATATCTTTAAATCTCACTGTCTTCTCAAATTGTTGTGGTTCTGCTGTTTACAAGGAAGAGGCTGCTGTTGATTTGTTTGTCAGTGAGTGGGTGGGTAGGTGGAGTATTTTTGGAAGTGAAGTGGGATAAAGGAGTAGAAAATGAACTTGTTGAGTAATTTAGATCTGATATTCCACCACATTAGGGAAGTCTCTTGTTTGAGCTTTCCAGGAACACTAATGAAGTGGCACTGTGCTCTGTGGAGTGTGTGCTGGCTCTGTATAATGCTCAGACTATTAAGGATTTTCCTGTTATGGTTTGGTATTATGATTTATTTCAGAATTGTTATCCTACTCTGCCTGCAATCTCTGCAATTAACACCGGCTTTTCCTCTTCCTCTCCCCTTCCTACCTCACACATGCCATCCAAAGGTTTTTCATAAACAAAGTCCATGGTAGGAAACATCTCAGTTTTCTGAGAATATGGTTCAACTGATAGCTGTCAGCTGTCCAGAAAAAAAAGAGTGCTTATTTCTTCAGGTGTGAAGATCAAGAGTAGGAAGACAGTTTTGCTCTGCCATTGGACACTTGGGCTGTATTAACTGAGGCTCAAAGATCTGAAAAGCAAATTAATCATTGAATAGGCACTATTTTTTTTTTTCAGGTTAAGACTTAATAATCTAGTATTGCATAAACCACCTTATCTACTTCTACATAATATTATGTCCTATGAATTCTGTTGCTTCATGAAGCATCCATTCAAAGTAACTCTTATTAAGGTCAAGTGCTGAAAATTAGTGCCCTGTAAATATTTCTCAGGGTCCTAAGAGAGACCTGAGTCTCTGCCCAGAAGCCCCATTTCAGCTCAGCCTCGGGTGTCAGTCTGTGCCTGAGCTGGTTATCAGAGGATAAGTGTCCAGCTCAGATATCTTCTGATTTTACACAAAAAATTCATTCTTAAAACTAATTTCTATAAAGGAACTGCCATGTTGTTTATATTCTACATAAAACAGTTTAACAAAAATAAAAGCAGTAATGTAGACCAGTTCCACTCAGACCTTTGTAGGTGATTCCTTCCCTGCCTGAGTATGTGCTGACACAATGAATGGATTAGAAACCTTTGCACTGTGTTGATTATTTGTGATCGTAGGGGAAAAAAAGGCAGTGTGAGAGTGGGTGGGAACAAGTTAACATATATTAATTATTCTTTGATGCCTAATTTCAGTCCCATTGTTCAGCCCTGAGAGGATTTAGCACTATTTTCTTAGGTTTTGGAGAAAATCCAGCATCTGTGTAAACACATTTTTGTCCCATGGTTCTTCCAGCTTTGGCTTTTCAGCCCTTGTACATCAAATTAAGTTTTTGTTGACACTTCCCAGAATGGTTTTACTTCATACTATTATTTCAGAGGAAAAGGAAACACTATGAGAGACCCTGCTCCCAAGAGTGAATTTGGTTTCCTTTCCAGCAAAAATGTTTTCAAAATCAATTCCCTCTCCCAGGTGGTCCTAATTATACTCTGAAGATATTTACATGTGAAGTTCATTATAGTTTCAGAAGAAATGTAAAGTTTCTGCAATACATGCAGCCTAGAACCAATTTCAAATAATGTCCTACAAAAATCTGCCGAATCTCAGTTAGTATTGTTGATACTTTAAAATAAATAATGTTTGTCATTAATCACAGACGTGCACTCTGAGATTAAATACCAGAAGACAAATATCAAAGTTTGAGGACCATGCATACCACTTATCTAGGACTGGACTTTTTGCTCCTCCAGGCAGAGCATCTTCTTCCCTTGGGAATTCCTGCTTGGAGTCATTGAGTCTACCTTCAGAAAAGGTGTTACCTGAGGGTGAGCTCATTGTGCAGTGCAAGTGTCGACCAGAAAATTGAGGGACTGAGTGCAATTTTAAAGCTGAGAAAGCAGTAAGTTGCTGCTGCATACCCCAGGGGCATTCGTGTTCTGTGGCTTGATTTCTGTGGCATGGTCTTCTGGGGTTCTGTGATCAAGTTCTGTGTGGTGATCAGCAAATTCAAAAGCATACAGGGTAGGATAGCCTGCATGGCTTGACCTCCAGGAAAACCTTGAACTGAGATCAGAGAGTCCATGACAGGGGGTTTCTGGAAACTCCTAGAGTACAAAGGCTCCTTGGGTAAGTGCTAAGTTGAGCTGAAGGCAAATTGGACTGACTCTTCACTCTAGAAATTATGACCAGACCTTGTTATGGCAATTTAATTCTATTGGTAGCAGTAGAGTATACCAGTAGGAGGTATTCCTATTTTATTGTGTAGTGTAATTAAGGCAAAATATTAATACTGTCAAACTGTGTAAAGCAGTGTCTGATACTGGAATTTGCTCTGAGTGCTTTCTATTGTCTCATCTCATTCTCCTAAACTGCCTTGCTTTGTCCAGAGTTATATAAATAAAATTCAGAAAATGAGACGTTTCTATTCTTTGACGTTTATATTTTTCTGTTGGTTAGATGCAGAATGAAAATTCAAGGTGCATTTCTCTGCTGGAGGTATTTGAATAACTGTATTCTTATTGCCCAGGGCATGGAAGATGGTCCTACTGTAAAGGGCTAGCTTAACTGCTGGCTGCTTCTCTGAAACTGTGACAGAGCAAAGGAAGCCAGTTGAATAGAGCAGACATCACAGAGCCTCAGTGCCTTAACTTCCTCACTTCTCCTTCCCCCTGTTGTTAGCACAACACAGTCCATGCTTATCTGAGCCTAAGCATTATCCTTCTGTATGCCCACTTTCTTCATAAAGGATATTCTTTTTTCCTATTTTAAAAAAAGATTAACACGTCACTCAGACTCTGGTTCTGAACATCCAGCTGTTGTGGTAAACTGCAACAGGCTTTAAGAAAGATAAGAATTATGTGTATCTTGTCCAGTCTCCCCCTTTTTTATTTTTTTAAGCTTGTTTTCTTCGCTCTGTTTTTCAGCACCAAGAGAATGACAAAAACTAAGTGCACAACTTTCCACTCCGACTACATGCAATGTTATCTGTGGCAGCCATCTTGAAAGTCTGATTTTGAAGCACTAAATGTCTAAGCAATATTAGCCAGAGATTTAATTGTTTCCACATGCTCTTTGTTCTTATGCTTGTGCTGAAGTGGTTTCAAGCAGAATTTTCTGCAGTATTTAATCAGTACAGTCCTGACCTAAGAAAGTAAATAGATATGCGTTTACCCAAAAAGCCAATCTCTGCTGAATTTATTTTTTTAAAATACTGACAGTGCTACTAATTTCTGAATGAAACTTGTGATAATCAAATGAAGTAAACAACTTCATCTGAAAAGATCTGTTTCCTTTATTAATCTATCAGCTAAAGCTCCACGGACCTGGACAAATTTCATCATATCCAGATGGAACTGGAACTTGAGTTTCAAGTTGGAATGCAAAAGTTTACAGCTTAATTTTTGATTTCTGCCTTGTTGTTATCTTAATTTGCAGGGTTCTGAGATTTTTCCATCATGTTTAGATCTGCTCCCAGTTAGTAATATCTGTCAAATATACTTTACTTTGGGAAGTTACTAGATTATATCCTTACCCTGTGATCAATGTTTAAAACATAGTCATAGGTCTGCAGAGGAGAAGGAAGGAAAAATTCAAATTAAATATACTTTGATATAATATGACCAAAATAGTAAGTCTGTGAAGAAAGGTCTCCCCTGAGATTTTTCTGTTACAGAAAACACAAATATGAAAAATTACATATTCTTGGAAAATGAAGTGTACCAAACCTTTAGGAATGTTTAAAACATCTTAGATAAAGCTGTGAAAACTCAGGTCATCACCCATAGCTCTAATTCATGTAGATAGTGACTTATTTGGATATAGCTAGATATCCCTCCTTGTGGTTAAAACTACTGTCTGTGTAGAGGTTGTCCAGACATGTACTGGAATTTCCCTTTCCTCCAGCTGACAATCCTTTTGGTCAGCTGTGTCTTTATTCCACTGTAATTGACTGTTTTCTTAGAGGTAAAATCAATTTTTTTCTCTATTCAGTGAGATTTCTCTGGTCATGTTGTACTCATGTCTTTAAATTTCAGGAGATGCTTTGCACTCTTCCATGATTTCTTCTATAGATTTTACTAGACATTTATCTTCTGCTTTGAGGCTGAATCCTACTGATTAGGATTTCTGGGCTGGATTCCTGCTAAAATCAAGAGCTAAGTGCATTTGTTATAGAGGCACTGAGAGCATCTTGTGAAGTAACAGCCTTTGATATCAATGGAAAGCCTTGCATTACTGCAGTATGATTGGATTAGGTTAGTAACTGAAAACTAATATCAGAAATCAAGACTGAATAATTAATTTTAAGAAACATTACTGACTCTTTAAATTATAAAAATTTCCTTCTTGATGTTTGTAATACTTATGATGGGAATAGAGTTCACTGGGAACACAATTTGAGTGGAACATAAAGTTTGATAAATTCATATATTCATTTATTTATTTTGATGAACCTAATATTTAGAGCAGAAAGTAGACATCACTGCTGCTGGTATGGTTTTATTATGCTCTCACTGTCTTATTCTTGGAATAAAGATTGGCATGTGGAGAAGGAAAATTCTCTTATTTAATTACATTATTATTGAGAAAATATTTCCCTTACTTGCCTTCAATAGTATCAACATATTTTAGTAGGAAGACTATGTAGTTACATCAGAATATTCAGTTAACATTTCACTGTTAACGTTGATTGACTTTTTTTTTTTCTTTAATTTAATGCTTGTTGGGACGTCTTTTGAAGAAAACACCAATAAAATATGTTGTAGAATATCATGTCTGTACAGTTACTTCACATCATGGAAAAGAAGGCTGTAATTAATTTTTGACTACCTTATACAATGGGCAGTTATCTTTGCAAGTCTTGAAATTAACTTGACATAATAAAATGTCAGTTATTTAATAAGCAGAGCAACTTGCTTTGCATGGTAATTTGCATGCAGATACATTAAGGAGAAAAAGGAAAACATTATGGTATATGTTATTACTGTGAATCCAATGGATTTGGAAAAGCCAGATTTATTTAGTGTATAGGTCTCATTACCAGCAAAATTGTGCTATATGAGATATCTCTTATGACTGAAATTGTTCTTTGAAACATACACTTGGAGGTAATTTGATGCAATTTCAGATATTATTTGAGAATAATAATAACTTGTATGAATAAAAGTATGATTTTGTTAACACAATTACTCTTAATATTGAAGCCAAGAAGAACCAGTGCAAGTTTTCTCATGTGATGTGCACTTCAGAGGTGCATTTTACAGGTACACTTCTTGTAGGGCAGAGCAGCATAGCCTCTGTTTTTATAACTTTGCCTTTCTATCAAATAAAACTGTGTCTCTTGAGAATTCTGGTGGGCCTTAGAAGTGATTGGTTTTTCTAATGACCAGTGTCATTTGGCCAGCCATAGAGTTCTCCTTCAGATGCAGATGCCAAAGTATTCACTGACCCCCAGAAGTAAAATAACATTTACTGTTCGAAGGTTTTATTTATGCAAAAAGGAAAAATTGTGAAGGGCTGGTAAGCAGCCATGGCATATCTTCTGTCCCCTTTTTGTCCTTTGGTGAGGCTAGCTCGAGCATTTTTCATGGTGAAAGGACTCTTCAAAAGGTAAGTTTGAACATTTTACTGATTTTGCTTATATTTATATAAGGAGGTTTAAAAGGCTTTTGCTTATTTTTGTTCTGTAACAAGATGGATTTAGTGACATTAATTCAACTTTCATTTTTTATAGGTCTTTAGTAGTCAATATTCCCATGTTGTAAAAGAAGAATTTTCAAAGGATTCTTTATGAGTATTTAATGTTCTACTCAAGTATAAGTTCAAGCTCAAGTATAATTGTGTAAATGAAGTTTTATTCTACTGAAGCCAAATTAATAATTTTATTTTTTATGGAATTACTCTGAAGTTAACAGTCTCCTAGTTTCTTGTACGCTTTTCAATAGTTTGATCTTTTTTCCTTCCTTCCTTCCTTCCTTCCTTCCTTCCTTCCTTCCTTCCTTCCTTCCTTCCTTCCTTCCTTCCTTCCCACCCTACCCTACCCTACCCTACCTTACCCTACCCTGTTTTCCTTTTCTTTTACAAGACTTTGAGGTTGCAAGGAAGAACACTGTTCTTCATTACTATTCCACTTATATTTCAAAGAAGTGTATTATAGAAAAAAAATAAAAAGCAGAAGGAAGGATCTTTCACAAATAATTTCATTCCTTCTTCTACTACAAACCTGAATCAATGATGTCTGTGTTGTCCCTGAGAAGTAACAGTTGAGGTATTCTTAAAACACTTCACGAATGGAGATCACATATTCTTCCATAGTAATATTATTCAAATATTACTAAGGAAAAAGATAGGCTCCCCTTGTTGTGAAGTTCAACCCTGTCCTCTATTTCATAAGTTAATGTGGGTGCCAACACACTGATAAGGTACTTTTCTTCTAATCATTCTTCACAATTAGACAAAAGCTTTCTTGGCAACTCCCCCTCAAGATTTTTCGCTCCATGGTTTTGCTTCTGCCTTTCTTACAGGCTCTGCCTGTGCATGCAGGACAACTCCTCTGGTGTTCTGCTATTTGCATTGTTGATAATGAGTAGGGTCTGATAAGGTCCTACTATAAGACTGATTGTTTCTCCAGGTTCTTTTTACTCTGGGTTTACGTAATCCAGAGTCCATTCAGACTTGGGATGTGCCCCAGCAGCGTGCTGAGGCTGCCCCTGTCACTGGTGGTGCTGTGCTCTGCACAGTGACTCTGCTCCTCTGCTGACCCAGGGGCTCGTAATTTCTTGGCTCCCCTGCAAGCCTCAGAATACACGTGGGAAAATGGGAGTGTGGTGCTGAGTGGAATGAATTAATCCAGTTTCCATTTTTAACTGCAGTTATGTTGTTTAGGTTGGGATGAAGAAACAGATGGTGCTTTAGAAAATCCTGAAGAGCTTCACTTTCACCATCTGACGTCTCACTTTCTCCATATGAGAAGAATTTGCTAGGAAAATATATTAATTTCTCTTAGTGCAATCTACAAAGGGGCACCTAAAAAGTTCGCTTAGAAAAGCACCTACAAGTAAGCAGTCCAAGCAAAATTATCATTTGCAAAGTCTAAGAACAGCCTGGGGACTGATGTAGGATCTTTTGTTCTAGACACCTAAATAGTGCAGTTACGGCATTTGAGTTTTAGTCCTTTATAGGCAAACCTAGCAATAGCATTTATTAGGAGCTACAGGAGCTATAACAACTGTGGCACACTGTGGAGTCACACTCTCCTCACCAAACCTCAACTGGAGGGCCAAGCTGAGGTGCTTTGCTCCTGCCACGGCAGACGAAAGGCAGACATGACCTGGAAATGCCAGGTGGCAGTCTGAGGAGCAAACTGCCAAGCCCACTGCGAATACACTTTGTTGTCTTCCTGGGACACACATGGTACGCTCTAGCACTAGAAGCCATGACACAGTAGGAGGTATAGAGCCTACCCCTCATCCCACAAACCTCACAGGAGCTGAGTGAATGACACAACGTGCTCCAGTTCATGAGTCACACTAAGTACATACAAACTGTATATGGCTGGAACTGCATGCTTGCAAGGTGTGTTTTAGTAGATCTATTGTCTAGCTGGGCAAAAATTGTTCAGTTGTGAAGTCAATTGTTTTTGGTTGTGTTATCCCCATTAAAGATCTTTAGATGGGTGTTTTGTGTTAGCAGACAGCAGCACAGAAATAGGCACTGTCATTAATTAACATGAATACCTGTCTCTGAGGAGTTTTGTGTTATGCTGGACTCCATTGTTTTGATTTCTTTTAGAGACTTCTAAAAGCCACTAGCTGTTGTTGTCTCCACCATCAAAAGCAGTTTCCTTCTAGGAATCTCCACCATAGGAGGTTTGTGAGATTTTGTCCACTTGGGTCAGTAGCTTGGGCAGCTGTTGAACAGCTTTGCCCTGCAACAGCAAGCAGGTTATGCCTCTCTAGGTGCCACCCAAAGCCAGCCAGCACAGTTTATGCTGTGCTGTCCCTGCATCTGACCATGACACCCAGTTCACTTCTGTGCATCAGGTGGGTGTGTGCTCTTGATCCGGTCTTTTTGCGAAGTGCATAAATTCAAGGGGTTTTGTTAAGCTATTGACACAGACTTCTTCACAGTCCATCTGAGTCCTTCTAAGTTCATGCCTTGGGAAACACCCACATTTTTCTGTAGAATATACAGAGTATCTTAGATGATGGAACATTGCTAAGTGTCACATTTAAAGGATGATTTTGTAAAGAGATAGAAATGAACTGAGTACAGCACTTTCCTTGGCAGTTTTGCTCTAGCCCAGGTGTTTTTTTGATTCCAGGTTGATGCCATCACTCACAGCTCCTGTGCTCACCTCCTGTTTCATGAAAAGGACTTGGGTAATTGCCTGACCGCCTTACCTAAACATCTATAACAACCTAGTGCCACCCCATCTCAGAAGTGCTTCATATAGGTGAATTTTTCCATTGCTTACATGATGCGTTGCAAAGGGTGGTTGCCTCAGACAGGTGTGTCTCATCCTCAGGGACAGAATTTGTTCAGCTGTGTGTTTTCTTACATTACTGTAGTAACTATCTTCCAGTAGGATATTGAATCCCTTCCTCCTTCAACTGACCCACCCCCTACTTCCTCTTCCTCTAGAATATTTGCATTTTTCTGCCAGGACCACTAGGTGTCACAAGTACTCACAACTAACCTATAAAATCCTCTAAAATATTAGTCCAGACATCTTGATATTTCCCTAATCAAGGGGTCCAAGAATTTTGATATAGACCTGACATGTATGTGAGGGCTGCTGGAGGTAATAAAAAAGTCAGATACTTCCGGCTGGTGCTTAGAGAGCAGATCCGTGTTGTTTCATAGCAAACAATTTAGCACTCAAAGGAGCTATACCTGTTGTGGAAGGGCCTTAACTCAGCTAACCAGAGAAAACTAAAAAGTTGGACATGATCCGAAAGATCAGCAGACTGTGTGTAACACAAGGAAATATGCTGGTGAAACAGGGTGTATAGAAGTAGAATAAAGAAAGAGCTCCACCCTGAAAAAAGCTTATGGTTAAGAAACAGAACAATCCTTTGGTTATATTTAGATAATTTTCCAACTAAATCTGAGTTTGACATGCCAATAAAGAGACATATCTTTCTTTTCTTCCCTCCCCCACTTCCAACCTGTCTGTTTATAAACTAACCAACCATTCTTGCCTAGCAGTTTGAATTTTGCACTAAATGAGGGGATATATTCTCAAGTTTCCCAGTGGCAACCACAGCACACCACTAGTTGACTCTGTGGGACCCTAAGACACTGATCTCTTCTGAAGAAGATATTTCATATTTCAGTTGTTTCAAATGTCACAGAGCCTTAACCCTGTTAATCCACATTTTATTTATTTATTTATTTATTTATTTGAGTTATAGGTGTTTCCATTTCCAGTTGTATTTTTCTACCTAAAAACAAACGTCCAGCACTCCCACAGCACGCAGCACATCCACCTACAGATGCACTGCCTGTCCTTTTGGTGCTTTTGGAGGCATGGCTCAGTGCACCATTATACTGTGCACTGAACAAGCAGCACAAGAGAATATTTTCTATGTAAGTGGAGGGAAACCCAAATCTTTCCATCCAGGGCCTCAATTCAGCTGAGTCCTGTGGAAGGCACAAGCCTTTGCAGCTTCCCAGTGACACCTTCTTACATCAGTTTGGTCTGGAGCTGCAGCAAGGAACAGGGTGGAAGGAGATGAGCACAGCTGATGAGAAAAGGAGGAGTCCTTTTCAAAAGGAGTATGTATGAGTATTAATCTAATGACAGTCCTGCTTCTGGTATTATAATCTTCAAGATCACCCCATATCTTGCAGCAGTTCTGAAGGCACTGCAGTAGGGACAGGATTTCTTGTGTTTCCCTGTGTTTCGTACCTCTCCAATTCCTGTAAGACCCTTTCCATAAATTTCAAAAATTCTCTGTAAACTGCATGCCAATGGCGCTGTATCCTGTTATCTGTCACATCACTGGAATAATTTATTCTAGCATTTTAACTGGTTAGATAGCATAAAGGGAGATGTGTGGAAACAGGCTTGATGAAAGGTTTTAATGCTTCCATGGATCTGTTCTGAGCAGATTCAGAATTATGTCTTTCCTCCTTTTTCCATATTTAAAAAAAATATTTTCCTCAAAATTGGAGCAGTTTTATACACAGTAATTTAAAATATTACAGGCAGTTAGGGGCTTGATCAAATGTGGCATTACTGCATGATGTCCAAACAGACAGACAGTATTATAAATCTGGAATGGTCTATTATACTATATGTTGTTTTAAGATGGCAAGATGACATAATGGCTTTGGGCTATACCAGATGGTGAATTTAGGCACTGAAAAGTGCTCCTCAGCTCCTGGAATAGAATGCATCACCCTGAAAGAAGCAAAGACCATTCACCCCTTTTCTAAAATAGTATTTCAAAGATAATGATTGACATCATCATGTAGCTGTAAGTTATTTCTTACTAAAGCTGCATAATGCTTACTACTAATGCCATACAGTTCACTATCAGTCAAATTAATCATTTATTCAAGACAGCTAATTTGGTTCTAAATGCACTATTTCGAATGAATGCTGAATATTATGAACTGTAATTAAGTAGCCACCTGCTGCACCTTTATGACATTATGTTTGGTGTATTGCTGCAATAATCTAAACTGTGCTTAAAGGCAGAGCTCAGTTCCAGATAATATTTTGTTAATAACCTACCTATGTAAACAAATACAATCAATTATGGCAAGAGGTAATTGCAGTGTTGAATCATTTTCTTACAACACTTAAATAAGTTATCAGATTGATTCAGAGAGATTTTTGAACTTTACTTGTATTTAAATGAAGGTGTGTCCTGAACTGTAATAAGTGCAATGACAAAGATAAGATTAGGGAGGTACCTTTGTAACAAGAAAAGGCTTTTGTTGCCCAGTGCTCTGTGAAGAACAGGCATTTTCCAGGCAGAAATCTATGTCTATCTCCACATATGGGACCTGGCCTTTTTTAGGGATGTTTCTTCTAATTGCCAACCAGAAACAATAATTGAAAGAAAGGAGAATGTTACATTTTGCTACCACTGGGGTGTGCCACTTAAAAGGGTTATGATTTCTGCCCAGTAATTCGTTCTCCTGCGGCTTCATCCTGGACCTGCGCCTTTCCATTCATGTGGAATTTCTTGTATGTGAAAATCAAACCACTTGGCAAAATGCTGAAATCAGTCATCATTCTCTTCTTCTAAGAGAGAGGAAACAGAGAATGAAGAGGTGTCATTGCTTGGCCAGTGCCACACAAACATAGCAGTCAAAGACCAGAGGAGCGCCTGTGTGCCTGCTGGCAGGGTTTATTGCTCCTGAAGCCTGCCATTTGGATAGTCCTCTGCTTTTAGCTAAGTAATTAGTCTCTTTGCCTTATCAGCAGGAAATCTCCAGCATTTGCAGACAAGGATAGGATTTTCAACCTATCTCTCTGGCACACCTATTTTGCAAGAGGATATTCCCCCAATGATATCTCCTTCTTCCTTCACTGGTGAGGTGAAGACAAGACCTATCTGAGATACCCAAGTTTTAGAGGATGAGTTTGAAAGTGAGTTGAATCCCACAGCTAGAGCACTTCATAACCCACTTGAGGCATGTTTAGACTGGAGAAGAGAAAACTTAGGGAGCACCTAAGTGCTCCCTTACAATATTTGAGGAGATTACCGAGAAAAGGCAGTCAATCTCAATACTAACTTGCATGATGGGATAATGAATGCAATTATCATAATCATAATAGGGCAGTGTCTGACTGGATAAAAAGAAAAATGTTTCCTTTCTGAGGACAGCCATGCAGTGTAAGAAATTGCCCAGAGAACTCTAAGATGCCTGAGCCTGGAGATTTTGATGTCTAGACGGATCAAGGCCCTCAGCTGCCTGGTCTGAAGACAGAGCTGCCCCTACTTTGAGTAGGGGTTGAATGGTGACCCCCCAGAGTCTCTTCAGGCCTAAGTGAGAAGGGAGGCTGTGTTGTCTTTCACGCTGAAACATCACACAAGAGATATTATGCCTGTATATCAGAGGCAGATTGTGAAGGTAATGCAGGATCTAGACAAAATATAACACAGAGGGTTGTATCAGGGTCAAATTTAGGTTCAGCTGGCACCTCCGGAACAGAGGTTTTGGAAGCATGTTTGTTCTTATGAGAACTTGACATGGCACAGGTGTGGAGGCTCTTGCCTTGGTGTGTGTGGGAAATATCAGAAGTAAAATGTTTTGGAATATGAGTGAGAATTAAATAAATAAATAAATAAATAAAAGTCAAATCTGTTTTGGAATATAAGTGAGAATGAAATTTTAAAAAAATACAGAGAAAAAAAAGATAGTATGCACAGGTACATGGAAACATCACTTAAAGAGACTCAAAGAATGGTTGACTGATGAGTATATAAATTAAATAAATGGGCTACACTTCATTAGCTTTAAAATGAAATATTTCCTCTGAAGACAGTTGTTAAATGATTTTTTTAAAAGACTTGATTTGAAAAAAATATAAATCAATATTTGCAATCAAGAATGAAAATCAAGAATGAAAACTAAGTTATACTGTAGGTGGAAAACAAAATGATGTTTTAGTAACAGAGGCCAGTCAGAGAAATGTCGCACAGGCAAATGCTTGAGCCTGCTGGAAATAGGTGATATAAACTGGTATAAAGAAGATATAAATGATAGGTCACTCAAATTCTGTAATTCTGCAATTTAAGAAATATTTAGTCTGTGCCCTAAATTCTGCAGAGTTACAATCTGGAGCACTTTTGGCCTTTGCCTTGGGGAATGATACAATGCAAAATTTGTGCACAGATTTCCCACTGGCTTTTAGAGCAGACTCACACAATGAAAAAGAGCCAAGTCAAGGTCAGATTTTGATTTCTCAATGCATTGCTAGCATATTTCCTATTGCAAGTAAATTGCACAAAAATGGTTATAAATAGAACAACTCGGCATACAGACAAATGAGCAAGTGCTTTTAACTATTGAGGGTCATGTAATTATGTCCTTTTGCTGAGCAATAAAAGAGAATGCTATAAAGTGATTAGTGAGCCAGACTGGAAGACACTGACACTAATCTTCTGTATTGCTTTCAGCAAATAGAATTACTTAGACATAGACATTCAAAGCCATGTGCTTAAGTGTCTTTTAACATGCGCTTTTATCCTCTGTGCATTTCTTTCTCATCTGGGAGACATAATGATAATACTTCTCTACCTCATAGGCATTTACTGGATGCTCAACATTAGAAAAATGGGGTCATAGAAGTAGTTGAGGGAAAAGGCTGTAAGAATGAGAGCAACTTAGTAATTTGTTAAAAAAATGATGCTAATCACTTCCTCCCAGTAATTTTTTTTAAAATATGCAACTCTCCCCCACCTTCATTAGCCCCACCTTAAATGATATTCTTTGCCCCTATACTAACTAAAATATTAATTTGGCATGTGCAGAAACAGACATGGTCTGCTTTTTTTGTCCTCAGATTTAGATATGAAAAACAAGGGAGTTTTTATATTTACAAATTTTCCCTTCAGCTTTCCTGGAAGGGAAGTTTCCCTTGCTCAGTACTGCTTCCAGGTATTGCTGACACAACAGCCTCAGGGAACAAGGCCCAAACCAAAACTACTCTGAAAGTGCCCAGTGTGAAAGGATCTTGACTTTACCTTTTTTTTCTTTCAGGCTGATGCCATTGTTAGCACTTCAAATGATACCTCAATAATCAAAACACAAATGGGGGTATTACAATACTTAGAATTCAAAGCATTTTCGTCCCATGGAATCAAGGAGGCTACTTAACCTGTATTTGGAACTTATTTTGCTCTCTTCTGTGCTGTTTGCAAGGTATTGGAAGTTCCTCCTTCAGTCTCTACCCACTGCCAGAAGCTCCTGTGATGCCATCCACAATCCCCTGTTTTCAGGTCAGGCCAGTGACTTTAAAGTTAATTACATCCTTCTTGCATGGGAGGAACCATATTAAGTTGTTGATGTTTCATTTTACTATTTTGAAATCAAAAGACCTCTGCAATCCATGGAATGCATAGGCAAGCTACAAAAGTATGATGTGCAACAGTGTGTATAATCAGAAGTCCTGAACACACTGTTGGACTAACACCAACTTTATTAAATACAAGGTTCTTGGTTCAGTTGCAAAACAATTCCAATTCAAATGCAAAACGATCATATTCTAAATATCTAAGGCCTTTATGAACATCGCATAGCTTCATATCAGCAGTGGATGCCCTTCTGGAGGTCATTAAGTCCAACCTGCTGCTTGAAGTAGGTACTCTCAAGTGGTACCACATTACTCGTGTCAAGTCAGACATAGATTTGTTTTAGCTGGGTCTTGAAAAGTCCAAGGTGGTGACTCCATTTGAATACACCCAGACTGATTTGTTTTTATGCTGGGCAGCAGGTACAATGCTGTATAAGAAACGCCTTCAGTTGTATTTGCTAGGCAAGGGCCAAACCCAGAAGTAAGAGCTTCTCCCTATTTCCTGCAGAGAACATTTTATCCAAAGATGAGTGGAGGTTTGGTAGTTAGTGGTAATTATTGTGAAAGTGATATGCCACTAAGGATTGTCAAGTGTAGTCTGCCCAATGTTCTTCTAGGCAAAATAAAACTCAGTGGCATTTTGTAGTCAGGGTCTGTGCAAGTGGTAACCCGCTTATTGCAGCTATTGCTCTCTGGTAAATACTATTAAAAGCTCTTTTTTCACTGGAAAACAGTATAAATAAATTATTATCACCATCCCCAAAGCTGTACTAATTGCCATTAAGTGGGCTCAGAAGGAAACAGCTTACTATTATCATCCAGACAGCCCACTAGAAACTACACAGTTCCCAGTTTCTGAGAATGTGCACTTTTGGATGAATGGACAAGCAGTGCTGGCCTCTAATGCCTTATGGTGGAGGGGGCTGAATTACTGAATTGTGTGTTCCTCTGTGAAGGAAAAATGTCATTTATAATGTAGGTGTGTCACATGTAAAACTTTCAGTAGGTTTCTTCAAACTCCAGTTTTGCCTTGCTGAATGCGTCTCTTGTTCCTAATGACTTTCATCTTCCTTCACAAATTCCACAAAAATTGGGCAGGAGAGATTTCTTCCAGTCAGAAAGTGCATATTCCTTAACACATTGCCTTCCATAACAAAGATAAAATTTATCTTAAAGATGATGTGGAAAAATTATACAGCCACAGCAGGATCCTCTGTGTACAGAGAGTGAGTAAAACTGTGTTTCTCTTCCCAGTCACTTCTCAAATTTGCTCTCCATACCTGAAGCCTTCAGGTTATTGCCAATTTTCTGAATCAGCAACAAACAGTGATAATTTTTTTTGGTCCTTTTCCTAATATAAAAAGGACTCAAAATGAAGAATGCTATCTTAGGAACAAAAGAAGAGCTGCTGTCATATATCTGTAACCTTTCCCCATGACTGGCCTGTGCCTGTTTAACTTTTAAATTGAGGCTGTAAGACTAGAAGCAATTTCACAGAATCACAGAACTGTGAGGATTTGAAGGAACCTCTGGAGATCCAGTCCAAATGCCCTGCCCAGGCAAGGCTACCTAGATCAAGTGACACAAGAATGTGTCTGGGTGGGTTTCTGGGTTTTGAGTGTCTCCAGAGAGGGAGACTCTCCAGCCTCCTGGGACAGGAGGTTTCAGTGCTGTGTCACCCTCAATGTAAAGTGAAAGGAGGTGAAATTTATTTTGTTTTAATTTATAGCCATTGCTCCTTCTCCTTTTGCTAGACATCACTGAAAATGGTCCAGCACCATCTTCACACCCACCTTTGAGTTATTTATATATATTGATGAGATTTGACTTAGTTTTTGCCAGGCTAAACAGGCCCAGCTCCCATGGTCGCTCTTCATAAGAGAAGCTCCAGACCCTTCATCACCCTTGTGGCCTCCCCAGACCCTCTCCAGTAGCTCCTTTTCTTCCTTGTACTGAGGAGCCCAGAAGTGGCCACAGCACTCCAGATGTGGCCTCGCTAAGGCTGGGCAGGTCACCTCCCTTGGCCTGCTGGCTGCACTCTTCCTGAGGCACCCCAGGACACCACTGGCCCTCCTGGCACAGGAATACACGGCCAGCTCATGGTCAGCTTGCCATCCAAGACTCCCAGGCCCTTCTGCCCAGAGCTGCTCTCTGGTAGGTGAGCCCCCAGCCCGTGCTGGTACTTGGGGTCATTCCTCTCCGGGTGCAGCACCAAACACTGCCCTTGCTGAACCTCATTGAGTTTCCTTCTGCCCAATTCTCCAGGGTGTCGAGGTCCTGCTGAATGTCAGCACAGCCTTCAGGGGTATCAGGAACTCCCCCAGTTTAATATCATCAGGACACTTGCTGAGGGTATCTTCTATACCATGATCCAGGCCACTGATAAACAGGTTGGATAAGGCTGGACCTGGTACTGATCCCTGAGGAGCACCACTGACTGCAGACCTCCAAGTGGATTCTGCTTTGCTATCATGATGCTCTGAGCTCTGCTATTCAGGCAGTTCTTGATCCACCTCACTCTCCATTCATCTGACCCACATTTCCTGAGCTTACCTAGCAGGATGTTATGGGAGACAGTGTCAAAACTGCTGAAGTGGAAGGAGAAAACATCCACTGCTCCCACCTTGTCTATCCATCCTGCCATTGTAGAAGGCCATCACATTGGTCAAGGATGATTTCCCCTTGGTGAACCAATGCTGACTACTCCTGGTGACCTTCTTTTCATCTCTATGCTTGTTGATGACCTCCAGAATATCCTGTTTCTTTCCAGGGATGGCAGTGAGACTGACTGGTCAGTGTTTTCTTAGGTCCTCCGTGTTGCCCTCTTTCAAGATGGGGATAGCTTTGCTCAGCTTTTCCAATAAATATTGTTTGTTGCTTTTTTACTTTTCGAAATAGTTATATCCAGGAATATTTTAATATATAATTTCTTATTATAAAAATTATAATGCTCACTCTGTTTTCCCATGACACTCATTCTTCTGTGTAAAATTAATTTGATATTTTGAATTCAAATAACACTTCATTTTTAATTGGCCTGTAAAAGTTAGAAAATGAGGAATTTGGTGATATGAAAATGAGATTTACCTCCTTTACAAAAATACTTCTAAGCTTCAGAAATCAATCCTTTAGATTTTTTCATCAACATTGCTTTTTATGGCACAGGCAGGTAAAACTTGAATGAGGCCGCAATTTCAACCAGATTCCTGAGAAATATAAATAGCATTAATTTTCCAATTGCTTTCTACAAGTAAATTTGTGAAGTATTTCCTGTGATTGCAACAAAAGTAAAGCCACCTGGGCTTATTCAGTTGTTTTGTTTGGGGTTTGTTTGGTCAGAATTTATGGTAATGCCAGAATCTCAGTCTTTATTAAAAAAAAAAAAAAAAAAAAAAAAGGCAATTATTGTCTAGAAAGAAACATTTCGTCTCTCTGGAGATGCACTTTTGTTGAACTCATTCAAACTGAGATTTGTCCTTGAAAAAGGCTATTTGAGTTTAGCTCCTTTTTCTTCTGCCTATGCAGTGGAAAAACATTTTTTTCTTTTACTCAGATTTTTTAACCTTGCTGTCCTGTTGTTGAAAGTAAATTCTATTTAAATATCCATAAATGAAGCGATGAGTACCTACTTATGTGTGTGTAGCCATGACATCCAAGGAAGAAAGAGGAGAGCAGGTACTTTCTTGCCAATGTGCCACATTTAGGAGACGCTATGGAGTCCCTTTGTGGGAACAAACTCTTTCCTGAGTGATTGCTGTGAAGCACTTTGACCTGTGGGACACATACTCGTGCTCAAGTTCATGCATGACAGAAACATGTAGCCTTCTGTGGAAAAGCTGCTAAACAGGCAGCACCATTTCTAACTGCAGTGCCATGCAGGCATTTCCCGTCTGAGAAGGGAAAGGCATGAAGCCTACAAGAGTGCTGAATAGGGAGCTGACTGTTCCTGCCAGCTGGCACTCGGGGACATGGCTATGCCTGGCATGGGGAATCACCAGCCCTGTGGATGGAGATGGCTGCATCCAGAGCAGAGACCAGCAGGGCTTAGTGTGCTGCTGGATGCTGGATATGGATGCTGGACCTCGGCCCTCGAGGAGCCCATGGGAAAGCAGCTGGGCCTGGGTCAGCTCCAGCTCAGAGGGACTGTATGGAGACAGACCATCCAAAATTCCTGCTTAGGCACTTTCAGGTTCCTGTTTTCTCTTGATGGCATGCTGGCCTGGAAATAAGGAACAGTAGGAGGGTCAAGAGCCCCTCACCCTCTGCTGGGTGGTCTCTAGAGCCTGGACCAATAGTTGCCATTGCACAAGCTCCAATGAATAGCCATGGAAACTCTGGAAACCTCCCTCTTGGTCCAGCAGCCCCAGGAAACTCTCTTTGCATTTTAGCTGATTTCCAGACAATGCTGTCTTCGCTGTGCCAGTGGGTGCCCGAGGTGCCTCTGGCCACAGCTGATCCACAGCGGGAGAGCTCTGGGGGCCTGGCACTGCCTGGGTGTCCTGTGCAGACCCTGCCATGGGCTGGCACACCTGGGACAGGAGAGAGACAAGCCCTGGGTCCTGCTGGAGGCCTGGTGGCACCCACTGCTCCGGCTCCAGGCAGCTACCCTGGATCAAGGCCTGTGCACTCTCTCCTGTGTCCACAGCCATGATCCCCTGGCCCCAGGGGTCCAGGACACCCACTCTGCCTCCTGTGTCCTGGGTACCAGAGAAGCCAGCATTGCCTTCTCCCTCCAGCAAGGCCATGAGTACTTCTTGGAGCTGTGTTCTGAATTATCTACATGTTTATTTGACAAAACTTATTTTTCCTAAATAAATCAAAACAAAGAGAAAAACCACTTGCAATTACACAACTTATTTCCAAAAGTATTTATTTTATATAATATTTGTTCTCCAGCCAAAACATGGAAATGTCTTTCCAAGCTGCTATTGTCTTCCAGTTTAGCACCTGGCTTATTCAGCCATATCTTCTAAATTTAAATCTAAAATCTTTAAATTTAATCTTTTGGTTGACTCTTATGTAAGAAGAAACTCTGCCTTGATAAGGAGCATGTTTCTGTGTAGTTAGCCATCTGCAACCGCCTGTAAACTCTCTGGCGGTGAAAGTGAAGGTGACTGATCAGAAACATCTCAGGACTACAGAACAGGCTGCAAGCTTTTTGGTGACTATTAAAATCAATGCCAGGTTTAAATGGATGTGATTGTAAACTGAGCTGTGTGGCTTTTGCAATGTTTCAAAAGCACCCCTTGCTATAATACTGGATATCAGGGTAGAAAACAAAAAAGGTGTTCTTATTATGGCAGGGGAATGGGTGATATCATAGGCAGTAGCTTAAAAAGTTATATACTTTGTAATAGTTTTGAGAAGAAGCTTGGCAATTTTCAGCAAGTGAAAATGGATCATTGAAATGTATTTAAAATGCATTCCACATTTACAGTAAAATTCTGGAAAGATTTTTGGATTGGGACTTTTTACTGCTTTGTATGGAGCATTTAGATTCTCTTGAAGGAAATTTTCCCTCGGACATCAAGGAGATAAATTTGCTTTTTGCTATCTCAATATTTACAAGAATGAATAAAAATTTTGGAAAATTTCAGAGAAATTGCTGAAGTTCTGTGGACTGCTGGAGGCAGCTGGAGGCCAAGGCACCTGTGCTGGCACTGGATGCCTGTTTTAGGCAGCTGAAATGAGTCTCAAGTCAACGCAGCCAGTGGAGCCTGGTGTTCCATCTCACCATAAAGCAGACCCTTATTCACTGTCCAGCTAAACAGCAGCACAGGCTCTACAAACTGTACCAGACAGATATCTGCAGAACATGAAGGGATTTACACATTCAGAGCACAGCTAGACACCCATTACACAATTATCTCAATCTTATGTCAAGATATCATTTCCAAATGAAAAATTGCAAAGATATAATTACATTATATAAAGAATAAGTATTTTTAAACTTTAAAAAAACTTTAATTTTTTCCCAAATAAAATTGGTTACATGTAATACAAGTAAATGGATTGCTGATGGCAACTGAGATGTTAATTTTAGGTGACAAAATAGTAGAGTTTTACCTCCACTAATAGAGATGCTTTATTTTTTTCAATCTTTTATTTCAGTAGTTTAATGTTAATCAAACGTTTTTTTTTCCTCATCCCTTTCACTCATATCCAAATGGGCTGGAGACATAGCTCTAGGCACTGGCATACTATCTAAGACAGTTTATTTCTAAAACAGCCTTGCTGATGAGTAGCTTGTACATGTATTATACATGTACTTGGAAGGAATGTTAGAACTGATGCAGGAACTGCCAGCTTGGAGAATTGTGTGTCTTTCAGCAGGAAGGTCAATAAACATCTCATGCATGCTGCATGCATGTTCTTGTGGATAAAGTAACACTGGGGTTTTTTCTCAAAAGTGTTGATTTTTTTTTTGGAAAGAGGAAAACCAGATGTGTATGTAGTGTGATCACTGTGGATTAGAGAGAAATCTACCAGCAAAGTATATTTATCTCTTCCATAATCAGGTTTTCTTTATGTTATTGGAAGGTGATAAATTTATCTAAGAGGAAAATGCATACTCACTTGAAGTTTCATTTTACACATGTGCACACCAACAAATCTGCCTAGATTTTACTGGAATGTAACTGGAGCACCAGCAACTCCTGCGGCTGCTTATACATTTCCATTCCATGCTTCTGTTTTCATGAGGGGAACAATTATTTCTTCTCAAAAACATTCATCTTTCTATTTTCATATGCCTTGAATTTGGACTTTCAAACAAAAACCCAAAATAATTACTCATGCAAGTATTTTTTTGGTGTTGTCTGAGTTTTATGGGAAGTATGAGAAAATAACTTCGCAATGTTTGCATGTTTGTTTTTTTTTTAGCAAATCTGGACCAAAAATTCTAAAATAATGGAGTGAGTCAAACATAAGCTCCATTTAAATGGAATATCTTTTGCTATGCCAGTGAAAACTGGACTTGATTTCAGTAGTTATAAGTCTGAAAATCTGCTGCTTGGCATGCCCATGGGGCTGTGGCAGTGTGGCACTGAGTGCACTGTGAGCTGGGGAGCTGCCAGGGCAGGTGGCTGTCCCTCAAAACATGGGTCATCAGGTCATTGGTGACACTGTTCCTTCTGCAGGGACATTTAGTATCAGAATGTGATGCCACAATTTTCCTTCTTCTATAGGTATTTTTAGACTGGCTAATTGAACTCTGGCACTTACAAAGGCCTCACAAACGTGGGCCAAAGGCCAAATCCCTCACCAGAATGAGGAACTGGTGTCTGCTGGGGCCAGACGAGCACTCTCACTCAATCAGAGTTTTCCTCTCTTCTTTTTTCCTCTCCCATCAGTAAGCTTCCTCCTATCCTCTGGCAGATCAGTTGTCCCACCTTTTTGCCCATTGGGATGGGTTTAAACTTACTGTCTTCAGAATGGGCTCACTGTACAACATCTGAACAGCTCTCTAACCTGCAGATCAGAGAATATCCTTTGTAAGTGTTGTAGATACTGTAATGGTGGAAGGAGAGCTATGTGCAGCTGGAACAATAGTAAGTTTGAAATAATAATAATACTAATAGTAAGTTTGAAAGTAAGCCTTATGACAATAATAATAGTAAGTTTGAAATAATAATAGTGGTTTTCTATAGTCTGTTCTAGATTAACTCTATGTAACAAGTGTTTGCACAGTAGCTTGTATTGAGGCTCTGTGGTGGCTGTAATTCTGGCCACTTTATTCATAAAGGTGTCCTATTCATTTCAGTGGTCCCTGTAGAGGAGAATTGAGATGACATTCTCTATCTTGGCTTGAAGTGTCCACTGGGTTTTTTTTCTTCTGACCCATTCTATGCCTTCTATCTTTGTGCTGTCAAAATGAATTTCTAGGGCAAATCCCACTGCTTTCATCTACTGCTGCTTTGGTGAAGCTGAACGGGAAGAATTTTGAACTGTGAAAAATCCATAATTTAAATGGGAATATATATGACACTCTGCAATGATGCCTAGAAGAAGTACAGTTCTGCAAGAGTGATAGTAGAGCAAGATGTCTAGAGCCAAGCACAGACTAAAGCTCTCAGAAGGAGGGGACCCAAAGAGCTGTCCCACGAAATAGCTGAATACAGCAACTTGGAGTCCAGCAGGTGCCATGAGTGGAAAGTATTTGACATCAGAACAGGATGCAACCTTGAAGTTAAAACCAAAGTGATGCTCCACTTTGCATTTGATACTTCAACTCTTTGTCAGGAAGGTGTTATGTTAAATTTGCTTTCATCTTCCTAGTGAAACATTGCAACTTTTAATGTTTTAAAGTGTTGTTTAAAAAAAAAAAAACAAACCCTCAAAATCTGTCTGTGTTCTCTGACTCATATTCTCCATAAGCAACAAAAACAAGCAGGGAGACACAGAAGAGGTAACAGACAAGATCAGGGGGCCCAAAAGGAAAAAGGAATGACAAATCTCAAGGCATTTTGATGACATTGAAAAGTTTGTCACTTTTTTTTTCTACTTAGTCTATTTCTAACTTGATTTGTTGATATTTTTCTTGATATTTGTTACTTGATCTTTTGAGAACATGGTAACTAAAGACTTCACCTTGCATTGTGACCATATTTATGATGACAATATTATGATGAAGTTACTGCTTTCAAAGCCTCCTTAAAATTTGCTTGGTATAAAGGGAGATTGCTAAGCCTGTGAAATGAGACTATAACCACATTTATAACCACATTTAAAAACAGGTCAGCAGACAGTATACTTGAGGAGGGGAGGGTGTGATTTTCCAGGGATATAAGTTAGGTCTATTCAAAACAGTCTTCATTTTGGAAGTGTGATTCAGATATGCTTGCAGACACGCTTTCACTTCTTTAAGAAGTGAGATAATGAGGCTTTAAGTGGATTTATCATTGCACAATAGCCAGCATTTCACAATCTGAAATAAAATTACCCAAGGCAGTCATAGTGCACGCTCTATGCTGCATGCATCTCCCAGGTGAAAGGCAGGTGGTTGAAGTGATTTGAAAGCACAGTGTGATTGCATCAGCCAGGTGAGAGGCTGCCGGGGAAGAGCCCCAGCCCTGAGTCAGCAGAGCATGGTGTGATACTGGCTGTGCTGGAGGTGCTGCAGAACCTCCCTGCCTCAGCAGGAGCCTTGGGAAAGGCTTTGGCTGAGAAAGCTCTCCTGACACCTACTCCCTCTGCTGCTGTTTTCACGTTTTCACAAAGGATGCAACTGTGTCCCTTTGGGGGAACATTCCCTAGGATGCCCTGAGAATGACAGGCATGTGTTTTGCCTGGCATTTACAGGGATCATACAATATGAACATGGGAAGACAGGGAAAATTGAGATGGGAATGTCCTTGTTCCAAACATGTGCATTAATGTGACAAATTAATGTTCTGGAAATACTAAAGACCTTAAAAATTGAAGTGTTGGAGACTGTACAAAGGCTATACTCATCAAGGAGGATTGTAGCATGACACAGCTCTTGTATTTTGCAAAGCAGTTTTCTCTGAATTGCTTAGCACAACTGCTTGGTGGATTATAGGATAAATAGGCAAGGGAGAAGTAGCCATAATTTTTACTCATGAGACCACAAGGGATTGAAACCGACTACTCTTACAGTAGCGTGAACAAAGCTGTAATCCTCAGTTCTGTGCCCTTTACTGCCCTGAATGGGAGTATCCACGTCAGCATGGTTGATCCTTTCACAGCAGTGAAAGGGTATCCTGCATCAGAAAGCAAATTCTCCATCTAGCAAGTCTGGTACAGTGTATGCTGATGGAAAGAAGACAGCTGCTGTGCGCTTATTGCTCCAAGGGGAATGTAATCTATGAAGGAAGAATGTGCATCTGGGGATCTCAGCACTTCAAAAGGCATAACAGTCAAGAACTCTGAATGGTACCCTCTTAGAGAAAACATAATACCTCCTCACTGACTCATCATTCTTTTCGTTCTCTCTTTCTGTCTCACAGGACAGGGACGTGCCTAGTTAGTATGACTTACATAAATGAATGTGTGTGAAAATTCAATCCTCTTAGAAATTGCATTTCTTCAGAACCCCAAGCAGCTGTTCAGACTAATAATGAGTTATTGAATACCTCTTTCTTTTGTTCAGCCTTTTACTGGTTTTACTAGATGTGCTGCAATAGCTTAGACTTCTGACTATGTGAGGTAGCAAAAGAGTGATGACAGGGCTGGATTGTGAACAGAGAGCTCCAGTGACAATGTCTCCCATGTACAGAATGCAGTCATCAACAGGGGCATGAGAGATGCTTTGTGAACAAAGAGGAAAGCTGAGAAGGAGCTGGATGGGTACAAAAGCTGACCCTAGCTATATAATCCAATGCAGCCTACACAGGGACATGTCATCACACAGCCTTACAATCTTCGATAATTCCTTAAAACCACAAAGACTGAAAATGCTCATTTCTGCATATTTCTCCCACATCAGTGGAAAATTTATATTGAGGCATGCAAATACCATTTAAACAAAAAAATGTTAATACAGATATCTTTTTTGGTAGCTGCTTGAATGGCTAGACCATGCTTTAAGTGGTGGTTACATCCACCCTACTTTATATGCTTAAACTCCTTTGTCTCCTCTTTGCATTCAGAGACCTGCAAACTTTCTGGCATTGGTTTGCATATGTTAATAGTATAATTTGTACCATTTCTGGACTAAGTGCTGATGTTGTCTTATTACTACTAATGGGTATGCTGCTTTTAATTAAAAATAAATGCAATGAAAAACAAAATCATAAAATAGATTATGGACTAGGTCCCTAGCACCTGATCTTCATACAGGTGGCTGCACAAGCACACAGTCATTCACCTCATCTCCTCCTCTTGTGGCAATGTCCTGAAGACTTAAATTTATGCAACTCTAAAAACATGTGAAGATTTCTTGGTTTGTCTGACTTTTTGGTCACCTCTGGGAAACCCTAGGAAAATGTCTAGGAGAAAGCTGCCATTTTCTGAGCAATGAATTTAGCAAATTCCCAGATGTCACCCTACAATGGGAAGGACAGTGGGTCCTCATAGTGGAAGGCTGGTGGCCAAGGCTGGCAGGTTTGGACAGACCAGTTGGTTTGGCACTATAGAGCAGTCCCCTCCTATCATTGTGGGAGCTTTGGGAAAGAGAGCAGGAAGAGCTGGTCCAGATTAACCGGCTTGTCAAGCCAGATGTAGACTGGTTTGAGGTTTGACAACTCTGTACTAAGTAAGTTAGTATTACACCCATTTTAGGACCTAAATGCTCTTAGGAGCAATATAGGTGGAGATGTTTCATGATATTCTAGCGCTTAACTGATGCATATTTTTCACTTTATAGTAAATTTTTAGTATGAACAAATTTATCCCAATTCACATCTGGCCTTTGTGATTGCCATCACAACAAATCTCACTAAATCAGTCCTCCTTTTTTACAACTCTTGGTCTGAAAGAAAAAATTCAAGCCATGCTACACAGTTGGAAGTCCTGGTGTCTTTCTGTGAGTTATCTATATAATTCTGTAGCAATACCTTGCTATTGTTTTGAGTAGTTCTTCTTTTGCTCTTTAGTGACAGATTGGATTTTCATCACTATCACTATTTTATCAGTGGGGAAGTGGTACAGAGAATATTAGTTAAGGTAACATTCCCAGGAAGCTGGTTGCAGTGCTATAAATAGAGGGTTAGTTTTTATAGAGTTCTTAATTCACTGGTGTCACCACTTGAATTACAGCAGAACTTACGGGCTTGATGTTGAATCACAGAATATCCCAAGCTGGAAAGGACTCCCAAGGATCATTGAGTCCAACTCCTGGCCCTGCACAGAATGTCCCCAAGAGTCACACCATGTACCTGACAGCGCTGTCCAAACACATCTTGAACTCTGCCAGGCTGGTGCTGGGACCACTTCCCTGGGGAGCCTGTTCAGTGCCCAAACACCCTCTGGGTGAAGAACCATTTCCTAATATACAGCCTAAACCTCTCCTGATACAACTTCAGGCCATTCCCTTGGGTACTGTCACTGGTCACCAGATAGAAGAGATCTATGCCCCTCCTTTTCCCTTCACAAGGAAATTGTAGATGGCTGTGTGGTCTCTCCTCATAATTTTACCAGGCACTAAAGTGCAACTGAGAAGCCTGTAGGTGTCAGAGTCCTCCTTTTTGCCCTTCTTTAATATCTGCCTCCTGAAAACTTCCAGTCAACTAGGAACTCTCTGGATTCCCAAGACACCACAACAATCATCAAGAGAGGTTTTTGATGACATCATCCAGCTCTTCAAGGATTCTTGGATGAATCCAATTAGGCTCCATAGATCTTTAGGGATCCAGCTGGAGCAGCAGATCTTGCACAGTTCCAGGGTCAGCTGGGATTTGATCATTCTTGCAGTCGTGGTCCTTCAGGTCAAGGCTCTGAGAACCCTTTGGTCTGTCATCCACATTGAAGACAGAGATAAAGTTACAGCAGGAGTAATAGATAATATATATTGTGCAACTTAGATCAGAAATTAGTTGCTTTTTGGGTTGAGAAAATTAGGGCTTTAAGAAAACTGCTATTGCAAACCCTGTAAAAAGTACTCTTTGAGCTGAACTTGCAAAAGGTGTGTTTGACTCTTGTGGAAACTGATGGTGCTTAAGGAGATGCAACTCTAAGCCCCTTTATCTAAACACTAAATGTAGCTTACAAGGTGGACAGCACTGATGCAAAAAAAAAAAAAAAAAAAAAAAAAAAAAAAAAAAAAAAAAAGAGATATTGTCAGCCCATGCCACAGAATATAAAGAAAAGAAGAAAGTTTTGCCTTGGAAACATTTGGTGAACCGTTTTGTTTTGCAGCTGGTTGATCAACAGTGTTTCTGATATTTCTTAGGATTTCAAAACCTTAACAGTGGCTCTCCAGAGATGGTTTTAGGGACAGAACTGGAACATGGCATTACGCAGATGCCATCTTCTATTTTTAGAGAAGAAAAATTTTCTCTTTTCTCTTCAATATATTCAGAAGAGTTTCACTTGAATGTGGCTTTTTCTGCAAATCTGGACAAATCCACTAGCACACTTGTCTGCAGTATAGTGCAAGTAAAATGCACGCTGAGCAAAGTTTAAAAAATGGAACATAACACTAGTGAACAAGATGGGAGAGGGAAAGAACCAGCACATAACCTTTGGAGTGATTTCTCCCTAGATGTTTATGAAATCTCATTTAAATCCTGAAAGTTTAGGCTGAGAAACACTGAGAATAGTTTTGTTTGGGTGAACTGATGTTTCCAGAGGTTTTGGTAATGGGTTTCACAGGTTTCATTTAATTGCTCTCTGTCTGGGAAAACAGCCATGAATTTGTGACTGATTGGAAATCCAGATGTAAAGTTGAGCCATTTTTTGCAGCTGGACTCCAATGGACGTAGTGAACAGTTAAGGGAAAGTACAAAGCGTTCCTGAGGGAACATTTGAGGAGGGAGGAGTGTGGACTGCCTCCCTTTTGGCAAGAAACCACTAGCAGTTTTAAAAAAAAATACTTACAAGGGAATATAGAATTGTTTCTGAAGGAGATGGGCCATGTTCCTTTTTATTAAAAAAAAAAAAAAAAGCAAAAAGTTTTGTTTGTCTCAGGAAAGGAAATAATAAGTGCACATTTATTATAATGATATTAGTTGCCTTGCTTGATTTCAAAGAGCTATAATCCCTCCAGAAAGAGATGTCCTTTTGGACATTCTGCATGAAGAACTACTTTGACAACTTCATCTGAACAGAGCACTTGAGTATGGCATTGAAGAAAATAAAGAGCAAAAGGTGGCATTCTGCTCCTTCTGCCTGTTAGCAGGTCAGACCTGCCTCCTTGATCCTCTTCTATAGCTAAGCATGCTTTTAATGTATAAGGACAAAGGACTCTCAAGTAACAGAATGGAGCCTAGAAAATGAGGATATTATAATAATGGCCTTTCTTAAACATAAAAGCTATTTTAATGATTATGTTGTGTAATATCAATTTAAATTGATTTTTTTTTTCTTGTCAATTTGTATAATTTACTTCTAGAGGTTCTTCTTCAGTGACCAATTTCTTTGACTTCAACAGAGAGCTGGGCCCTACCATGTGCTGATCCTTAAATCAATTGGCAGAGGCACTCCCTAGGAGCTCCATGTCTGTTCATATGCACTAGTTTAAGGGCTATGGGCTGCTGTAATCTTATAGGAGAAACAGTCTAAAATGTTCTTTACCATGACCACAAACCTAATTTGTCACTCTGGTTATGCTGGCAGCAGTGCTGAGCTTTGACTCTGGCTATGTGGTTTTTGAGCCTCAGGCAGGCTGGGGCAGTGCCCCACCACTCCTGGTGGGAAAGCAGAAGGCAGTCATCTCTCTCAGCACTTCTTGGAGTACGTGAAGCTGCTCCAGGTAAGCTCTGCCTGTAGCTACACTTATGCAATAATTTGGAGCCAGTGAGCCATCAACTGTAAAACAAAAAATTAAGTTCTGTGGAGATACAGCCACGAATAGTATGATCTCCTTATCAAGATATCATACAAGTAAATTGCCTCAGTTTGTGGTGGAAATATTAAAGGAGTTAATTTGCTTAAATTTTGCCTGTCATATGAAGCCTGTAATAACAGCAACTGCTGTTTCCTTGGGAATTCCCTGTGGAGTACAGAGATTGTTGCCCAAATACTGACCAGGCAAAATTTTCTCTCTTATAAGACAACAAACAAGATATAACTCAGAAGTTATTTTTGCTTATGTAAAATAGTTCCAGCTATGTTATGTTCCTCTTGCTTTTGCCTTGATCCATTAACTGGCAAATCCTCACAGGCTTGCACCAAAGACAAATTTCTTCACTGAGTGCCTCATCATGAGCCAAAGGGTGGATGGATACACCTCTGAAAGGCTGACATCAAGAAGGAGGTCCCTACCAAAACACAATAATAACTATGAAATTTTGCTACTTTTCAAAATTCTGTTACAGTATGGCAAGGTTTTATTGCAGGAAAAAGGATGGAATCAGAATAGTTGCTGTATTTTTTAATAAAAAGGGTTTAGCATTGCTGAGTTTAGCATTGCTATAGTTGGTAAGAAATCTGAAAATAGATTTCAATAGTAATAGGATTTAATTTATAATTATATATTATTACTGTAACATCAGAGAAAATATTATGAATTGAGATCCACTACCAACAAGAGTTGTCAGAGGCATTAACCTTTGTAATTGATTTTAGTCATCTGTGACTTGATTATGAAAATGCTAGACTTTTGCAATGCACTTGGAAATAGTAGGCTGGGCATGTGAATCTTGCTATAAGTTGATGATTGTATTTTATCCTATCTCTTGTGACCCTTGGCCTTTTTAAAGCAAATATCAGATGACCTTTTTTGTTTTGTTTCATCAGCAGAGAGGACTGGATGTTTTAACAGGTCTTTAATAAGCAGCTTTATGCTGCATCTGTGATGCAGGAGGGTGGATCAAAATTATGTTCAAGGTGAACATTTAACTACAGACACAGAAGAGTCCAGCACAGCCACTGAGGATTCCCCTGTGGGCAGTGGACAAGGATCCCAGCAACCCCAAGAAAGCATTTACAAATGAGGTCAGCGGTCCCCTATTGATTTTTGGTTTTATCTGTCTGGTATAGTGAATGCACAAGTGGCTAGATTATACCTAGACAATTTCCACCAAGACTAACAAGGGCAAAATAATTCCACTGGGAAAAGAACAAAGGTAAACTGAGCTCTAACAGGATGTGACCTCTGTATGGGGTACTGAGCAGTGGTACTTAAATGACCTGTCAAAATGCCTCACTGATGAAAAATAGTCTAAATCCAATCTGAGAATCAAATCAAAGTGCAAACAGGAAGAAACCAAGAACTTGAAGCAGACAGCTCAGTCTTGGACAGCCCTTTGACAGGAGACATATTCCAAAAGAGGGTAACTAAATCATGCTACTCCTAAGTAAGCAGGCTTTGATGACCCTCAAATGAAAGTGATAAAAGGGTATGAGATGTATTATATATATATGGGGGGAGGGGGGAGGTTGTTTTGCTTTGTTTTGGGTGATTTTTGTTGGTGTATTTTGTCACGTTTCATTTTTGGTTGTGAATGTACATCTCTTTGCCTGTCTGATGGCTTTATTTTTTTTTTTTATTTTTTTTTTTTAAGAGCTCTCATGTTTCATATATTCACATTGGTGTTCAGGTGTTCAGGAACCAAAAGGTGATCAGTTCCTGATGTATTTCCCAGGCATGTCCAAGCAGTCCTGGTCCCTATGCCAGGACACCTACCAAGATTCTTAGCATTCTCTTGCTGCAAGATAGGAGTATTTAATCCTTGGTATGTTCTCATTTTGAGGAGCATTGCGTCTTTCCACATTTCATACCACCACACCCACCAGGCTTTCACTAAAGTCTTCTCAAGGTGATTATCGATGCAGCACAATACTCCTGAGCAGTGCAATGGCCTAATGGAGAATAAGGGGAAATCATTAAGATTATGTCACATTTCCAAGTCATCAGAATCGTGCAGATCTGGAAAGCAAATGTTGAACTCAGGAAAACCTTCATGCCGCCCATTGTTAAGTGAAAGCCTGGGAGAAAAATGAACAAATACATTACATGTTTTTCTAAATATTGCTGAACTGCTCAGAATAAATGTTCTAAAAATGATCCCATGAAAGAATAGAGAATATAATAGATGCATTTTTGTTGGGACAAATTCATTAGCTTGAGGAACTATCCGTTTCCTGACGACTTCCTCTCTTATTAGTACATATTAGATCTTTCCAAGCATGTCTGCCTTGTTGCCATCTAATCTGTTCATTGAGGAGAGGTGATTTAAATTTCATGTTTGTAGAGCATGTGAGAAGGCTTACAGCAATGTATCACTGAGAAGGAAATATCCAGTTTGCTGGTAGAAGGGTCATCTGAACGGAATAGTTTTGGGGCCTTTGACAGCACCTTGCTGAAGGCATTGCTGCTGTCGGACACAAACAAAACAGATGAAACTGTTTGGAGGGAAATGATATAATACACCATGGTGGCCAAAATATATCATTCTTTGTCTTCATAATAAATTAAAATACGGAACTATTAATTTCCTAGGTAACGACAGACATATTGTTTTTTAGTTTTGCTCTTGGTCTTGTACAATACCTCAAAAGAAATAATTTGTCTTCTATATTTAACATCCAGAATTTTTTTCTTGCACAGAAGTTCAAAGAAGATTTCAGTAAGAACTTGACCTTGACATTTTCACCAGTAAAGGAATTTTTCAGCTGCTTTTGTTCTCAGCTAGAAGAATCTGGCCTCATGCTTCCTGCTGGCCAGGGCACGTCAAGCTGGATCTTCTGCAACTTTCCTGCTGACCATGGCTCTTACTTTTCAAAGGTGACACCTGTGAATCAGTGCTTCAGGCATGCAACAGTCAGCTCTCCAATCATTACCAAGATAAAAAAGTCCCACAGGCAGCTCTCCTTTGAGCTCACCTCAGCTACTCAGTGGTTCTTCTACTCCCTGCCTCATGTCCTGGTTTGCTTCTTAACCTCCACCCATGAGTTTTCTCCTTTTATTCCTTTTTGGAAAATGTGACTATTGGTTCTACTGTTCTCTTGAAATCCATGTATATATATTTCCCAAGCTGGCCAGTTGTTTTCTGTAGTGAACAAGAATTCAATATGGTCCAACATCCAGTCTCCAGAAACACTCTTGCAATAATATTTTGCCTACCTGCAAAAGTCATTCAATGTTCAAATGCAACTGTCTTGTACTGCATCCATGAGTTGTTCATCTATAGATAATGAGTGAGTGTTGCCAATGAATAGCTCAAAAATTTTATGAACAAATGAGTTTGAAAGGTGGTATTGTGAAAAGAAAGTTTTCTTTTTGAGGATTGCATTTTCTTTCAGGTAAAATTGCATCATCTTTTTGCTTCATTCCTTTTCTTTTTCATGTTTTTTTTTTCCAAGGCCTATCATCCATCCAGTATAACTGACTGTTTCCAACAATTAGCTTCTCTTGTTCCACATTTCAGGATGAGGTTATAGCTCTAAAATATTTGTGCCATATCATTTCTCATGAAAACTATTTTCTCTACTAGCTATAAAATTGCGTGATCCTGTTATTCTCACTGAGATGGGAATTTAGAAGTGTGGACACCTTCTTCTCAGAGATTTTTAAGAACATAACATGGAAGATTTCACAGGAAGAGATAGGCTAAGTGCTCATTACTATTCCCGCTTCTCTAAAATATTCCTACTTGTCTGCAATATCACTGTAAGCCAGGAGTGAAAGTAGTCTTAATCTGCCTGGAAGAAACAGAGCAGGCCATTACCAGAATAACTGGTGGCACCACTGTCACTCTGGCTCGAGATTATCTAGTGCATGGAGTGTGCATCACCAGGCACTTGCTCAGATCTTTCCTTTAGACTGCTAAGTACTGTGAAGCTGCTCCAAAAAAACTCCAGGGGTGTCTGTGGTGTAAATCCTTATGCATAAATTGACCCTTCCCCACATTCCGGTGTTCCTGCTTTGATACCCTTTTCTCCTTACCTGCAGGTATGCTGCACCATTGCTGTCAAATTCAAGTACACTAATCTCACTGTGCATCAGTGTTACTCAGAACTTCCTCCTGCCTGAGAAAGCTTCCCAGCCACCTTCAGAGTGCTTGTGCTGTAACTTTGAAGTTGCACTAACCTGCACAAGGCTGCCAGTAAGGAAATCCCACTCTTTGTTTCCTTTTCCTCTGTATGAAGTGTTGGATTGGCACCTTTAGCAAATCAACACAAGGCTGCTGAGGGCAGAGAAATGGTCTGTTCAAATCCAACCAAAAGCCTCTACCTCTCTTGTTCCTGAGGGCAATTGGTCATAGGAAAAGACATTTGATCTTGTGTTTTATCTACCTACGTATGTATTTCCACAATCCTGCCTCACCATAAATAAAGAAAACTAGCTTATTAAAAGTTAAAATAATACTCGATCATCTTCTGTTTCTCAGCTTTCTGCCCTTCAAGACAGCTTTGAAAATTTGTCTAAAATTTAAAATCAACACAGGCAGCTTCATCTACCATAATGAATAGGAAATATTTGTGCTGCCTACTGGTCCCCTGTCCAAAATCCTTATTTCTCAAGAACAGGTCCACTGAATGGTGAGAATGTTTCCATAGCTACCATGCTGTGTGGGCATAAGGAAGAAGAATTTTCAGGGAAACCTTTGTTGTTTATTAAACTGGCTGATAAAGGTGAAAAAATTAGGTGACATTTCAGGCTTAGAATTCCTTCTTCAGTTCAAGCAAAATCATTGTGTTCCGCCTATAAATATGATTTTCTGTTTGTTTCAGCTGTCTCACTGATGGGCAAGGCTGTATGAGCCTGAGCTCTGGAAGGAAAGAGAACATCACTCCTGTTGGTCATTCAAGCTGTCAGCTTTGATCACTAACCTGGGAAGGACTGTGACTGCATAAAAAAATCTCTGCGTCTCAGTTTGTGCCTCATTCAGGGATCTCAGCTTTTACCCAAAAGTTGTCTGAGACAAACACATTTCCAAGCTGAGCACTGGGATGCATGTGACACAGTCAAATCTCCCAAGACTGTTTTCTGAAGGAATCCATATGCTTGCTACTGTCAACACTTTGCTTAATAGCTGTAAAGTTGCATTGATTTTCTCAGTACTGTAATGTCCCAGTGACATTAGGCAAGAATGCCTGTACAAGTCTATTACCACATACCCAGCAAGTATTACCAGACAAGAAAGAAGCACAACTCTTCAAGTACTGGGGGAAAGGTTGTCCTAGTTCTTTGGAAATCTTCTGTGTTTCTTTGACCTGGCAAAGACCCAAAACTGCCCAGTGCTTTCTTCAAGGTTTTGCAGTTGTGAGGCAGAACCTGGCAGCTTTCTTAATTAACTTGATAAAAGTGTTTGGAAATGACATATCAAAAGAAGTGAAGCAGGACTAGCTATAGTTACTCATGGTAAAAACAAAAACAACAACAAAAAAAATGGGGCAGGGCTGTGGCGCTGAGTGAGAAACTGAGCTCACTGTTCTGTGAGGCAGGGGCAAGGTTGTGATGGGACAGACTGAGGCACACCTGGAGTTTCAAGCAGAGAAGGAAAAGTACAACAAAGGGTAGAGCATTATTGTGGTATTACTGGCTCCCTCTTTTTGCAGCACATGATGCAGAATGGCACTAGGAAGATGCTTCAGCTCTGATACTGTATGTCTTCTCTTGTATGTGGAAGCTGGCAAGGGATCTCTCAGTTGTCCTTGCACAAAGACATCCCTGTCATCAGTCTGCAGTGGGCCCAGTCCTGTCAAGTGAGCAGACTGTCTGGTACTGTTACACAGAAATCTCAAACTGAGGGATTTTTTACAAAGGCTTGTGAGGGGGATATCCTGTACTCCATCTTTTTTTCTCTACAGCTCCTCTAGCCCCCTCCTCCCACTTCCACACCCTGAGCTCAAGTTTCTAAGCCTTTTGAACTATTTAAAAAATGTACAGCTTGTCCTCTAAGACATAGGAAATTACATTTGATGGTCTATTGTATAAGAATTTCCATATTTAGACAAAAATCAACAGATACAATCTCTGATTTCCTTTCCCCTATACTCCTCATATTTGCCTCTTCTTGCATTGCTTGGTTTGGCTGCTGCCATGGTGTAGCAGAGATAGATGGCATCAATTAGAAGATGGATTTATAACTAGTGAGAGATATATTCAAGGAGCCTGCTCATCCAGATCCTGGGTACTCACCCTGGTCTGGGTTGTCTACCCCACAGCTCACATCTGCTTTTTGATGCTTTTAAAGGTACTTCAAAGATAAGCTTCTACTCAGCCTGTGCAAAATATATGCCTCATATAAGGAAATTTTGGCTCCCTGGTCTATAAATTCTGAAGCAGTCTTTCTAAGGCTTTATAAAACAGAGGTTAGTGATATTAGACTGGATTAATTATGTAGCTAAACTCCTAAAAGGAGTTCTAAACATTAATTTTGGGTTTCTTGTAGTTACCTATTTGGCGTAACCATGGTGTAAATTTTCTCAGTAGCAGTCAACTCAGCAACAATACTGATTGAGGAAGGAACTCGGTAACAAGAGCTCAATAACTTTGTAGTAGTTAAACCCATTTGTAGAAATCCTGAAGAGGAACACCATAAAACAGAATAAAGTCAGAATAATATGTTAAAATACCAATGCAATAAAAATTAAGCTTTCTGATTAAAAATTAAATTTCTCAAGACCTTTAAAAGTATGATTATTGCTAATTTTAAAACAAAGAAAATGACTGATGAATTCAGCAAATAAGTTAAAAAAAAACTTCAACTATCCCCCCAAAAAACCCAAAACCCCTATGAAATTAAGGGAACAGCTACAATTTATCATTTGCACTTGAGACTTTGGCCTTTGTCAATTTAGACAAGAAGAATCATTCTTATATTTAGTTTCCAAACTGTGGGATGGACTTCCTTTGATACAAAAGACGTTTGCTGAGATCCAGTTTCTACTCTGACAACAGTGCAGATATTAACCTTTCCTTTCCCAAAACAAGAACAGATTTCTCTATCTATTACATACATAAATTTATTCCTTGGGTGGCATTTATGAGAAAATAGAAAATACGTCACATCCAGGGGGAGTTGGTCACCTCTTACATTACAAATTAAAAGCTCCTGCACTTTGACACCCAAAGTGATCCAGGTGCACATCTCTGACCAGCAAGGATTCCAGTGTAGTTAGAACTAGTCTTTCATGAAATGTTGCTTAAAAAATCTGAGGGCTCGAGTCCAAATGAAAAAAAAAGTTCTTTTGTTTTGTTGCATTGGATTTTTATTGCAAAATGAGACAGATCATTATAAATGAAAAGTTAATGCTTTTTACTTTTAACTCTCCAACCTCTCTAAGTATTTAGAATAGCCTTCACTGTTTAGAAAGCACATGTAAGGTTTGCAAACTGGCCAATTTTTGTGCAATAAATCTGTTTAAAATATATAGGTTCAGCTAACCCATATTTTCCATTGTCAGTCTTCTGTCTTATTTATTAATCTACAAAGAGTGTTTTGCACTGCGAAATATCCATGTAACCACAATGTTTGTATTCACATGGAGAAAATTATAAGCACATGAAAGTAAAGCACATTCCTCATGATCTTTATGCTGCTTGAAGATTAAGAATACAATAGATTAAAAGAATCCAGGAATAAGTTGGTCTCCGGGGGGCCGTCACAATATTTGCCTAAGTCTATGCTGCTTGAATATATGAATTACGAATAAAGACCTAATAGAAATGTTTGAAATTTTTTTGAAACACACTAAATATATGGCCTCACCCCCCTTTGGTTTTTGTGTTTCAGTAGTAAAGTTGATCAAAAACGTTTGTGGCATGCATTTGAAAAAAAAAAAAATCAGAGTCCAGTCTGTGTTCAGTAAGACTATTCAAGATATGTAGTTTTACAAAAACTAAGAGAACATTACCAGAAAGACAATATTTCCAAATAAATGGATGCCCCTAACAAATATTTAGTCCTTATTTGCAGTATTTATGAAGTTTGAGATGTTGTAGATGATATCAAGACTCTAATAATTACTTGGGGCTAGAGTAAGTTACTTCAGTGCAGTTACATTGATTGGCAGGATCTGAAAAACAACTTTTAACTGCTTCCATCAAGAAATCACAGCCATCTTGTGACACGAAGCAAAAGTTGTTATTAAAAGATTAGCAAAGTTAAAATAAAATATTAAATTAACATTTTAGGTCTTGCTAAAATACAGTGGAGAATCATAGATATTAAATACTCCTCTAGCAATAGAAATGGCACTACCACAAAATGACAGGTGATGCACTTCAGATAGAGTTCTTAATTTGACTCTCTTCCTGTCATACCAGCTTAAAACTGTCTTTATTCTTCTGCCATTAAATAATATTTCAGAAAAAAATAAGTGAAAATAGTAATCTGTTTCTTTTTGATGGGTCATTAAACTTTGTCTTGCTCTGACTTTATGGCTCTATTCTTACTCAGTTTCAGTAGCAACCACTTAAATTCAAATTGTATTTGGCAAATACTACCAGTCTTCCAGTTATCAGTAAGAAGCCAAAAGCCTCAGGGCTGAATATCAATCTATACCCAGCAGGACCTGACTGCCAAGCACACACTACCATATCTGCTGCTTTCTGTAGAGTTAAATTATTTGGAACGACACTAATAAGTCTTTAAGAATATTTTGCTATGTGTGACTAAAACCTGTAAATTAATTTTCATGATACTGAGAAAACAAAACTTATTTGAGGTGATCAACTGTGCAGGAAATATTTGCCTTGAAATAAAGTTCCCAGTTTGTTCATGCCTACTTAGCCCTGTGAGAGTATTGTGAGATTATTTGTTCTCCTGTCTCACTTTTAAATCTTTTGAATGATTTTAAGCCATCGTCTCTCAGAACCCAGATGACCTAAGTAGTTTTAGCACCTAAGTGCTAAAAGTGCACTTCACCTAAGTGACCTAAGGTCCAAATGCTGTTATTCCCTGTGAAAATTCAGCAGAGAATTACTTCATCTGACCACGAGTTTGGGAAGAGTACTCTCTTTGGCTGCAGTACTGGTGCCTTCAACCTGACCCAAAAGTTTCTTTGATTATGAGATTTCATGGCCTGTTAACATCAGTGGGCATAACTGAATCACAGCTCTCTGGTTTTTGAATGTTTATGCTTAAATTCAGATTTTGGTCAGTGCTGCTTTGATGATTTCTGCATCAAGCTCTATTTTGTGGCGTAGGCATCCCTGTGTTAGTTAACCCAGAGAGAGCTTGCAAAACAGCCATTGTGAAATGCAGGCAGTGTTATAACCAGATGTTGTTAGCAATAAAGGCCTAATTAGACTCTGGTCCCCTGCATGGTGCCAAACCCAAATGGTCTCGCATGCCTGCACTTTTATTGTGCAGCATATTTAATTGAATCCTTGGAAGCAATCTAGGATTCTCATCCCGATGACTACAACCCCGATCTCCTTAAGGGTTAAATCCTCAAATGCTGTGGCCAGGAGGGAATTTCAAAGCAGACCTGCTGTCAGCTTCACCTCCTGTGCAGGCTCCAGGAGCAGCAGGCCTGCAGTGCCCTGTGGGATGTTGCTGGGGAGCAACCTCAGCATGTCGGGGAGCATGGGATGAACACCTTGGCAATGCTCCCCTCATCCAGCCACAGCCAGCCACAGTCCTGCAGGATCCTCCCATCCTGGCAAATCCCACATTCCTGGAGTGCAGTAATGCTGCTGTGAGCAAACAGGAAAAAGTGTGCACGACAGTGTTACACTTCTTGCAACATTCTGCACACACCTACTTTATTCTTCTTGCAGTCAAGAATAAAGACCCAGGTCTTGGACTGCTGTTTTTCTTCAAGTATCTGAATGAGACTTCTACAAAACAATTGCTCACAAGAATTTTTTTATTTGCAGAGCAAGGACATACAGACCCATTTTTAATGGCTAAACAAAACATTTAGAGTGATATCCCTGAATATCAATCTGAGGAATAAATAAATTAGGTGGAAATAATCTCAGATTTTACAAGGGAATTTGAAAAGAGGCAGAGGTCCTGAAATGGCTGCCTTCAGACATGAGGAATTCCAAGGTTTTTGTGACCTAAACTGTTCCTTGAGCATCCTGACCTCAGCAGAGGGAAACATAAGCAGGTTTGATGGTCCTGTCTTCTGGCACAAGTCAAGTATGTTCCTTCTGCTTTGGGCAGGGATTTCCTTTGCTGCTGGGCATGCTTCAGCCTTGAGTAGGTAATCATGTCATTTTCTAATAATTTCAGACAGCTGAAATTTCACTGAAGTACAGGGGCAGGGCTGTTTGGTGTATTTTTATGAGTTTAAAGACATGTAGCAAGCAAGTAATATTAGAAGTTCATTGAAAGGTAAGAGCAAGATACCTTTTAATTTTTTTTTTTTTTTTCAGAGACTTGTGCCCCTTATATTAAAAAGCAAATGATTTTGTTTGATATGTTGTTCTGGACAGGCAGAAGTTTTAGTCAGCCTGGCTAGGCAGTCTGGTAGCATATTGGAGAAGGTTCTCCAATTTCAGAAATCAAAATAGTTTTGCTAAAGTCTACAGGGACTTTGAAAGATGACGTTCAAAAAGCTACAACCACACCCCTCTTTTAAAGATGGTTTATCCATTAAGATTCATAAATTGTCCTGGGAATTTAACTAGGAATTTTGCCTCTGATTCAAGAAGATAGGACCACATTCCCAGTGTTTAGCTCACTAACCTCATCAGAGGTCATTTTCATTCTTTTGTTGCACATGGCTGGTATGTTCATGTCTAACACATGTCAAACACAGGTCTTTTGTTTCTGACCATTCGTGCTTTCTGTTTTGCAGATACATAAGCTAAAATAGGAAATGAGTGATCTCTGTGCAGCTTTTTCCACTATTATAGTGCACAGCAAAACATGAACTCTTTTTTCAGTCAGGAGTTTATTTCTCCCTAACATATCTATCAAGTTTCTTGCATGAAAACTGAGTTAACAGTAGTGTTTTCTCTACAACACTGCTGTGTTTGGTGCAATTGAGGATCCTGTAGTCTCCATTAACTTTGCAATATCAGGAAGTTTACTAAACTATCAGGAAGAGCTCAAATCATTCTGATAGTTGAGTTTTCCTGGACATTGGGTGGAGGGGGCAATAAAATTTTAGAAATGCACTGAACATCAGGAACCCCTTTCTATAACTGGAGAAAATGAGGTACAGAAAGATTGACTAATCATTTGATCTTTCAAGCTAAAGTCCATCTTTAACTTGTGAAAAAATAATCAAGGTTAGATGTGAAACAGACCTACAAAGTTATCTGGGGAAGATAAAGTATAAATGGTTGTTTTCTTCCCTTCAACTTTTGCAGAATTCAAGGACTTCAGGCAGCCAACAGGCAAGCAGCTAAAAAGAAGCAAATGACTATGATTTTCATGTAGTGACTCAAATTTTTGTATGGTGGAAACTGAGATCCCAGAATCGTGGGGAGGTCAAATGTATAAATTAATTTGCAGACAGCAGCAACCAGACTCTTCAGTGTAGGAATGTTCATGTGAGCTCCAGCAGGGCCTCATTTGAGGGTATCTGAAGTCTAGGGGGATGTATGAGGGGGAAGAATCACTTGGTACATGCTCTACTTACTCTTGTTTGCTCTTCTCATCACCCATAGATTGCCAGTGCTAGAGATCAGGTCTTAAAAGCACTTTCAATCTGATCCAGTACAGCAATTCCCTTGTTATCTCTAGGTAAGCAATGCTTAGACACAGATTTATTTCAATGCATCTTTATCTCAAAAGTGCTGTCAGGCAATTTCTAACTAATTTGAATAATTCCTTTTCACATCCCTAGTAAGCGATGCCAGGGAGCATTTGCTGTTCAGCATTTGTAAAAATGCTGATCTATAATAAGATAGTAATCTGTTCCTTTGCTGCCTGGAAAGAAAAAAATTGCCATAAATTCATAGCTGTCTCATGAGGACTGCAAGGATCAAATGCTTTTTGTTTCTCTCTTTCATCCACAATAGCTTCCTTCACAAAGTAGCTGCAGTAAGCAGTGGCACAGCAAGTGAATTCCAAATCACTCCAGGCTTTGTTTGACCTAGAAGTCAATATAAGACAGGGACACAACTGCATTATAGCTTCCTTCCCACAACACAGCATTGTTTGGAAGCTACCCAAAGACTATTACACCACGGACTACATTCTTAGCCTAGTGGGTATCAGTAGCCCAGAGAACTGGTTCCCTCATTTGTTAGTTAGAGAACTTCCCACTTTTACCCGGTCCCTGAAGCTCTGTTCTCTATGCAGTACCATCAGTCAGTACTGACAGAGATACCCTTATAAACAGACAAATTTTATATCAGAGAGTAAAAATGTTCTCAGTAGGAACTTTATAACATTTTTAATGACTGCTGATGAAACAGCAGACACTGCTTTAAATATTTGCTTATTCAATGTTCTCTTCCTCCTTCCTTCCCCTGCACCCATGCTTGTCCTCAAATTCAGTATATTTAGTCCTGTTATCTTTCAAGCCTTTTGCTAAGACCAAAAGGAGTACATGGTCACTAGAAATAGGCATCTACCCTGAGTATGCAGGTTGTAATTAATACTGTATCAGTGAAAACCGTTGATCATAGTGGTAAGAGCATTACAAACCCTTCCTGTTCTCTAAAATAGGAAGAAGGGCACATATTCCAGGGTACTATTGCATTTTCAGTGTTAGGCAGACGCTTTACTGTTTCAAAGCTTAAGACTGTAAGACGTAATATATAAACCTTGCTATCAGGGAAGACAATTTGGGATTATTAATGAAAATTTAATTGTGCAATTAATCTGGCTACTACACAGATTAAGTATTATAGTCCTGACATCAACCTCTCTTTATCTAATGCTGAACAGCCTTTGGCCATGCTCCAAAGCCCACTGAGGACAGCAGAAGTCTTCCCAGTGGCTTCAATAGGCTTCCAACCAGGCTGTTTGGTATTATCTATTTATAAATGATGTTTATTGAACTTTCTTGTGTTTTTAGAGTACCTGAACAGCTGCTAATTAACCACACAGGGGTATAAGGGAGAACATTTACCTAAAGAGTGGAACAACAGTGGTGTGTCTTGGGGCAGAAAGCCCATGCTTGGCTCGGACAGCAGCTTGCCTGGGGCAAGGCGCCAGGCTCACTTCAGCAGATCCAAATCCCTGGGAAAGGAGGGAGGCTGCTGGAGCAGCCTGACAAACTGCTCAGGAAATGGCTTTCAGTCCTGACCCCACTTACTGAGGGTTCCCATAAAGATGTTCAACTTTAACATCCAGCCCAGAGAATGGTCCTGAGAGAGTGGGTGGTGGGCTCACTGGCTTCCTTTGCTTTCCAGAGCTGCTGCCTGGACCCCACCCTGTGCAAAACATAGCCTGGAAAAGGAAAGTGGGCTCATAATATCCTGAAGTGTCCTTGCTTCAGGTTTCCTTGCCTTTCCCCAGCATCCCTGTGAGGCACTGTGACAACCAGCTGTGCCCTGGCTTTGTGCTGGGCACGGGGACTTGGCACACTGTGTGGAGGAGGCCTGGGCTGACTGTGGTCTCTGGAACACTGGGGCTGGGCAAAGGGAGCAAGGGCTGGTGCTGCTCCCAGGGACACTCTGGCAGCTCAGGTGAGGACTGTGTCTGGGCCAGGTAAAGCTGCAGTGGGGGGTATCCCTGTGTGAAGTGCTTCCAGGTGACTTGTGGAGAAAATGCAGGGATTTAGAGGGGCTCCCTATGCTCTGAAATGGGAAATTGTTCTACAACACACCAGATGGGAGATGAAAAATTTTATACAGCTTTTTACAAACTGATATATCACTTAACTTAATAAAACCCCTGAAATTATGGGAGTTTCCTAACAAAGATGTGGCATCTTTGGTGATTGCAGTAATTCTTGCTTTGCTACTCAAAAGTGACATCAGCCTGTACAAGTACCTGCCACGAGTGTCAGATTTGGAGGGCTGTGTTTACTTCCTCTGACTCGCCTTTATGGAAGACCCTAAACGTTTATCACAAATAGAGATCAGTGCCTGTCCATGAAGATTTATTAACCCAGTTTGAAAAAAAAAGGTCATTTAATAGACAACATTGTAGATATGATATATTACTGCGTGTCTCCTACCTATATGCACAGTCATTTCACTTCCCCAGTTGAGGATGGGGGAGCAGATTTACAGGTATCTCACAAAGACAGATTTAGATGCTGGCATTTACCCAGTGTGCACTGTCTGCTAACTTTAATAATGTTCCATTGTCCCTGGGAAATCACAGCTTCCATAGCTGATGTTTTTAGAATCATGAGCATGCAGCAGCATAGTTTCCTAGGGAATAGAGAAAAGGTGACTGTGACCTGTGAATGAAGCACAAAGTGATGATTCAGGGCTCTCTAATTTTAAAAGGAGGCGTCCTGCCTACCAATGAGTTGGCAGCTGTGGTAAAGAAAGCAGGTATTTCACTTTTCCCATGTTGTCACTGGTTATTTTTTTTGTAGACTTCAACTCTGAAGAGGAAATGTACTGAAAGGATGAATGTATGCATGAATTTCAGACTTCTTAGTACTGCATAAGTCAAATATGTTGCATTTTGGAAGAGGTGATGTCTGAGAGAGAGTGAAAATATTCCTTTTGAAAGCTACTGCTTGGCTTCAGGCCAGTGTCTCCTGCAGGAAAGGAGATGCTCTAACCACCTTTGTTCAACTGTCATTTTGATGTCACAATTCTGGGGATATTTCTTACTGTTTTCTCTGAGCAAAGTCTCATGTCTTGACACAGGTAGACCAAGATTCAGCTTTCCAAAGTCTGTCTGGTGAGACCTGGCTCAAGAGGGTCCATCCCAACTTCAGCCACAGAGGCTGTGCTGTGCCTGTAGCTCCCCACCTGCAGTGGTACTTCTAATAGCAGATCACGGTGTGTTCTTACAGCTCAAAAATCTCACTGCCCCACACCACTTCCTTTTTACCATTCTTTTTGACATTTGGAAACACCCTCTGGATAACCAGTACAGTCCTCTCCTGGTACAGCCTAGATGACTCAATGCACAGAAAGTAAGCTGTAGGCTTTGCACTTCTGGCCTGCCAGCTGGAATCCAGCACAGATGACTTGTTCTTGTCATCAGCTCTCAGAAGGAGGGTGAATCGAGGGCCATTTTCTATTTCTCATATGACTTACCACAGTGCCAGCTTTTGCATGATCTGCTATGCCTTTCCAGGGGTGGTAACAGGGATTAGGTGTCTCATCACACATATGCATCCCAATAATAGGCCAGAGATGACTTATGGCTAGAGCAAACATATATGGGGGAATCTGTCCCACTCTGCACTGATTAGGTCACTCTGTCACAGAGATAACTAAGAATAGCAGTGCCACACAGTCAGTGTGAGTGATGACTCAGAAAGTGTTTTTTTAGCTGAAAAACATTCTTCAGGGTTGTCACGGAGGATCATAGATGCATGAGGAGCATAGCACTAAAATCTGGTCTTTTCATTTATCTTTTACTCATTAGTCAACTTACATGTCAACATTTCTTCATGCTCTTCTACTACACATTTATTTTTAGAAGCAAGTTCAGTGCCCTCTTGCCCTTGAAAATCATTTCACCTAAAAAGATATGGAGGAAGAAAATAAAGCTGTGCATTAGCGTTGCTTTATAGGCTACTCATGTACTTTGCCACTTTCAAGAATATATGTAAGCAAAATCCTACTGCTTCCTTTCCCCTCAAACTACCTGTTTCTCATAACAGGTTTTTTGTTTGCCCCTGTTGCAACTGGCAGGGTGGAAATGAACAGCATATCTCAAGATAACAAGTATTGTTGCAGGTTCCAGGTGCATTCAGAGTGGAGGCTGAAAAGCAAATGTTTTTGATGTCATGGGTCATGTAGGGTCTTGAAGTGTCTGCCTGTCTGACTACAGGCAGCAACTGTGGGATGCTGAGCTATAAACTTGCTCTGACTGTGGAAATTTCTCCCATTTCTTAGTACCATGCTGAGTTGTCTGTGTGGTAATAAGTCATACCATTAATGTTGGAAAGCACTAATTCTTAATGAATATAAGTTTCTCTAATCAGCCACCAACACAAATTCAATAGAAACATGCTGCAATGCAGTTTATTGGCTTCAAAAACGTTGTGAGCCATATTTGGTTAACTGCACCTTCCCCAAAACAGCTTTAAAATAAAAGAATAAGTATAGTCAAGAGAGTCCCCGGCTTAGGGTGCATGTGACTTTTTAACATAGACCTTAATCCTGGGCACTGAAGTACTCACATGATTATTTAATACATATTTAAAATACCAAGAAAAGTACATGACTCTGTAATCACTGATTTACTATTTTCCTCTCTTGTACAGCTAAAAAACCCAGGACTTTATATGTGCAGCTGCTTTTTCTGATCTTCTGGGACTGCTGATTGTTCACTGCTGGATAGGAAATTAATTTTATAATCTGGGATTTATTCTCTGCCAATTTTTTTTCTGATTTCACCAAATACCTATCCTTCCAGTATACTTTAAACTGGACAGTGCAAACCAGCTGAAAGCTTTTCTAGAGAACCAGCTGTAAAATAATGAATATATGAAGACAGCATATTGAATATGCTGGTTTGCATTTAGCACATGAGGTTTTTAACATGCTTTGTGACATTGCTGTTCACAGACCCAAGCCCTCGAAGGGGTGGTAGAAGTAGTGGAGGTGAAGGGAAGTGTCAGTGGCTTCCATACAGTGAAAGAGCAGTGACACTACACACCCAGAGGGCCCTGCAGACAGCCTTGCTTGCTGCAAATCCCATCTCCCTGGGCCCCTGGGGAAAGGGAATTACACACAAAATGTCTGTAAAGGCTGGGGCTGCCTTGCAATACAGACCAAGGTCTTATGGGGTTAATGTGGCCTCCAAAGACTGATTTTAGGGTCAGTGTGCCTGTGTAACTTCTCACTCAGGTCTGTCCTGGGGAGGTCTTTATCCCAGACAGGTCTTAAAAGGAAGGTCTTAAAAGGAACAGTGATACAGGCATGTCTGTTGGACATCCAGCTCTGCAAATTCTTGCCTTTTCATGGCAAACTACCTTAGAGGTGTTTAGTCTCATCACCCCAGGAGAGTTTGGCAACAAGCAATGTGTGGTACGCTCAGAAAATACATAAGCTGACCTTGTTCATGGCTTTTTAAATATTCTACATCCAAAAGCTATTGCTGTTTTTTATGATTAAATCTAATTCTTTCACTTCCTTTTCCAAACTGCTGTGTTTCAGTGAGACTTTATGAATCTCTGTCACACGTTGGCAGGCCTTTCAAACACACTCTCAGTGAACTGTGTTTCAAAATGCACAAGCGCACGCAGTAAACAGAAATAGAGAAACGAAGAAAGGAGAATTCCTAGACAAAGAAAGGAGAATTCCTAGAACTGTGTTTCAAAATGCACAAGCGCACGCAGTAAACAGAAATACAGAAACAAAGAAAGGAGAATTCCTAGACTTGGCATTCTGGTAGGCATAGCTGATCTTTCAATACACACTGTGGATTCAGAAGACTGGGAAGGACTTGGTGAAAAATAATAGACAAAATACTAAATGTCAGACTTCTTTTTATAACAGAGCTTTCAGTACAATGGGACTCATACAGTCCATCAATGCTGTCATGTAACACTCTATTTATACGTATGTAAAAGCAGAGTTTGTCTAGCTTTTGTGTTTATAGAGTCAATCAACTTTCTTTTCACATCTTTTTTTAAACTTTATTTAAATGTGTTTATTACTTTGCTCCTCTGTTCTTAAAACTGCCTCCCCCAGAGTAATATTAATATCTCAGAGCCTCAGTTTCATAAAAAAACTCCAAAACAACCAGTGAAAAACAACAATGAAATAGCCAGAAATCTATTAGCAGAGAAAGCTTGAAAATGTGGTTGCTGGCAATGTAAGGACTGGATCTAACGAAACGGCTGTGAAGTACTGTGGGTTTGGACAGTTTTTTAGCATTCCATATGTTTGGGACTGATGAAAATGGAATAATTTCTAGGGCTAGTTAAGCATTTCTGAGAGTTGGGATTTCTGTGCAATGGCATGCAACATGTGCTAGATCTGCACTTCTAGAAATCTTCCTTCCCCTAAGGTGGCATCAACCTCCCCTGCCTCTGTACTACATAAAAGGCAGCTGGCTGTGTTAAAACATCCGTCTGGAGAACAATATTCCAGTTTCCTCCAACAACATGTTGTCTCAGAAGTCTTTTAAAATAGTTTATAAAATTTCCAATAGACACAGCAAAACAGTAAGATGATAACTTCAGAAAATCATCAAAAGCAAACTAGGAAATGAAGCTTTAAAAAAAATGTGGGGCATGAATGAAGACTGTCTATGCACTTTTTTGTGTAGAGGATGAAATCATTTTGTAGTTGGATAAGGTGAAGAAGCTATGCTGGGACTCTCTCAAGTTACCACTAGTGTTGCCTGCTTTTAATAATAGCAACTCCATGTCCACCAACTGAATGTGTCATACACATTGTCTTCATTTTTTATAAGTGATAGCAAATATTTGTCCCAGATTTTTGCCTTCATGACCTCCTAAATACTTTTTTTGTATTTAATTTTGATGCTGTCTATTGAGAATACTGTAGTAGTTTAACAAGGCCAAGTGCAATGTGCTGCACCTGGGTCAGGGTGCTGCACCTGGTATCAACACAGGCTGTGGATGAACAGATCAAGAGCAGCCTTGTTGAGAAGGACTGTGGGGTGCTGGTGGGTGAGAGGCTGGACATGACCCAGGAAATGGACTTTTACAATTGTTGCTTTTATTTTCATCAAAGCATTTTTACCTTTTCAGTTACAAGTAGCGTAGGTTTCTTTGATTCTTTCACTGAACTTTATCTTCAAGGTGCCCTAATCTGGAGTTTGTGGCCTCTCCATTTTAATTCAAAGCTACTTTCTTCCAGGAAAATTAGGTAATAGGAAATAATTTTATTCACTCTATTCTCTCTAAAGTTCACAGGGCTTCGTTATATATTTATGTGTGTAAGCTACCCTGTAAAAAGTTCCACACTCTCAAAAAAGCAGGCAAATCTATTTACACAGGAAGCCATCCCAACTGTTGGATCATATTTCTAACTACTACCTGAGAGCTCTTTGGGAAAATCCACAAAAAGATACAACATAAACCACAAACTCCTATCCAAGTGAAATCCCTAAAATACTTACCACAAGATGCCCAAACTTGTCATCTTCAGACTCTGTGAGAGGGAAACCTGAGACAAGAAATTACCTGCAGCCAATAAGGCAGTGCACAAGTGAGGAAAAGGGCCTGGGTACATTATCTGGGTAAAGAAGAGACTGGCATGAAATTCTAAAGTGAAATATGTTGGAAAGTGTCAAACCAGTGCTGAACAAAAGTGGGATCTTTGGAAGAATTCTTTTCAGCCTTTTCCTGTTCACTAAGATTATTTTTAAATGACTGATTAATGATTTTTTTCCTCTGAGCATTCTCAATCTAAACAGTACTACTTTCTAACAAATGTGGCCATAATTTTTGTTATTATTTTTCTTTTTATGATTGGAGAACATTCAGAGGACAAAAATAGTATGATGTATTTCACCAGTTTTTATACAGAAACTTTATTGTTGAACAAAAGAAAGTGTTCTTATTAAGCATCTATAAATAGCTTTTATTTCCTGCCTACAAACATTGCATGGAGTTACTCTTCAACGATTCATCCATCTTGGGTTTCATGCCTAATGTAGAAATAAATAATACATGTGTTGGATTTTATATGTTGGAGCCTTCCGTTGCCTGAGGGCTGGATTTCCTGCTATTGTTTGCCACAGGTGACTGTGTACACTCAATAGCCATGCTGAAGAGCTGGCGTTGTCTAAGGTGCTTTTTGGCCCAGTACCTACAGAGCCAGACTCCAGTGCACGTCCTTTTGTTTGGATTAATAGTGGAAAAATAGAAAATACTCTTTTCACTGAAAGGGTTTTCTTCCTTCACTTTGAAATCAATGTCAGCTTTTTTTATGTGACCTGGGAGTGCCAAGCTGACTGAAGTGGAAAAGAAAAGCAGTGAGCTTTCTGTGTGCTCAAACAACAAAAAGTCAGTGCAAGGTGCTGTGCTTATGGGCTCTTTACAAAATGACATGGCAAACAATTTTCCCCTCTGCATCTTGACACTCCATCCTTTTCACCTGTCTGCCACAGCTGCCATTCACTTGTGGTGATCCAATTGTCATGTTCTAGTCTCCACCCCTATGAATATGGCTTGATATGTCCTCAGTGAGTCTGGTTGTGAACATGGTACAGTAAAAACCAGTTTGCCTTGGTGTGGATATACAAAGTCAGATCAGATCTGCTCAAGAAGATGACAGAACAGCAAATGTGCTGGTGGGGGAGAGGATGTCTAGTCTGCCAAATCTAGTCTACTTTTTTTCAAAATGAGCATCACGTCCCAGATGCTGTGATTAGCAGCTATCAGTGGCTGCTTGTTACATTTTTGGATATTCACCCACTTAGATGTTGAAGTTTGGCTGTGCCAGAGAATGAACCCCGCTGTTGGACAAACCCCAACAGAATGAGTGAAAAGATGAAAGGAATCAGTTTTGCAAGGACAAGTGTGCAGCCCCACCTTTGAGAACATTCTCCAGCCCATGGAAATTGCCTGTATCGACTTCAGAATCTCTCTTAGTTAAAACCAGTGATTCCAAAAGGTGCAACTTTTCCTCCATTACTGCTTAGCTGCCACACAGAGTAAATCTGCCTTCTTAGAGACATGTGTGATACTCTGGTTCCTTGTACCATGAATTCCTTGGGACAGAAATTGTCCTCTCTGTCAGTACAATTTACCACAAAGGATGCTACTCCTGGTTTCATCATATTGTTGCAGTTGGATTACAAATGTCCTTCACATTTAGCCAGAAGATCTGATAACAAATTGTTCGGCTTTCATATTGCTAGCAACAAGAGAACTCCATCAGATAATGCATCCTTTTCAGGAATGTTTGTTTAAATTGTCATCCTCTACTTTTTGTCTTATTAATGTAGGGGCTAGTCACATCCAAGAGAGAAAATAGGAATATATTTAAAGAAAAAAAAGTCACACAGTTTGATGGAAAAAAGCATATTTTCTATAGAAATTGTAGATGAAGTTCCCAAAAGGATGAAGAACTGTTTTACAGTCTATGGATGGATATCAAATGCACAAGAAAAAGAAAACCCAGTGTTATTTTCAATTAATATTGTAGGGTGTAAGAATTAACAATATATATTGTTGAGTTCTTTTACTTTTCCACAAACTCTTACTGAGCTCACTTTTTTGAGAGGTCTTGGGGTTTTTGTAAGACCAGAGACCAGGCAGATATCATAGAAAAGCCTCAGAAGGAAAGACTAAAAATGTGTAGTGAAATATTTTTGCTATGCCTTCAGAGTTACCTCTTCCCCATCAATCATTGCACAGGAGTCAACCACAGTAATTACTACATTTGAAGTTCATGGATTTCTTAGGCTAAGAAAGGAAAACTAATGGATTGCTTGGGTTAAATAAGGAAAATTAATGGATTGCTTGGGTTAACTAAGGAAAGAAAGTTTATGCTCTATTTTTACCACACATTTAGACTCTAAAGAAGGCAATTCAGGTTTTCTGTCCTTTGGCCATGTCCTCTCTTTGTCACAGTTTGAGAGACTGCGTTTGTAAACAGTAGGAGTACATCAACTCTGTGTGTGTGTTTGTTTGTGTGTTATGAGAAGGATGTGTGTGGAAAGCCATGTGAATTGCAAAGGGTAGTGTCATCATTTACAAGTTATTTCCTTTAACGAGTACTTCTATTCAAATCCAGATGGTGCTTGGAGAATTTTCTGCTATTGAAAAAAGACTTCCCTTCCTCTTGGCTGTGGTACATCCTTGCACCACACCTGGGAGTGACGCTGGTCACATTTCCATTGCCTGGCTTTGGATCTGAATGTTCCAAATGTTCATGTGATCACAATGTGGATGATCAGCTCAAGTCCCTGGAGTGATGTTCCCCTTTTCTCTGGGACATAAACATCATGCTGTTGTTGAACTCTAACATAAATTCCATTTTTCACCCTTTCCCCGTCTTCTGAAAGTTCTCTCCACAGACTTACCAAGAGAAGAGAAACTCATTGCAAAGACTGCTCTGGAGAGTCCTGAGAATTTCCTGATGAAAGGTCTGAAATGAAACTTGAGAATCTTGTTTCCATTTTTTGTTGTTACTTTGTGAGTAGAAAAACTGCAGTATTTTTAGAAACAAATGAGGAACAAAGATTTAAAGTTGGTTTTGCTTCCAGTATTTTGAGTGTTTGTCAGGTTCATGAGGGTCTCCTGGGAGCCCAAACTAGGCTATGATAATACAAAAGCATATTTCATTTAGTGAAGAAGGACTTTTTCATTCCCCAGATTCCCACACATTTTCCCAATGCTACAATTAAAAACAAAATTAAGTTACTTTTGAGTTAGGATAGGAAATCAGCTGGAAAACAGCCATCAGTACTGCCCAACCACTTTAGCCCAAGAAGCAGAACAGGCTGTCAAAGCCATTGAAAGAGCAGGAAGGGAGGCAGCAGCATGCAAGACAGTGCAGGCATGCAGAGGCAAAAACCCAGCACCACGTTTAATCACGTATGCCTGTGTGTGATCAGGACCATGCTTTCACAGCTGAGTGGAAGGAAACAGGTCATCTTTGCTCAGCAGATGATCTTCAGTCATGTTAACAGAACTGATCCTGTTTAGAGAACACAGATTGAATGACCCTTATGGATACTGTGGTGTGTCACTGGCACACAGTCAGAGATGTGTGAGGGTTTTCATTGCATCACCAGCACACCACCACTCTCCAGCTGTGTGATCCTTGGGGTTCTGACACCAAAGAGAGCTCAGCCACAGACCTGTCAGCCAAAATAGTGGTGAGAGGTAACAAACCTTCAGCTCAGTGAGCTGTTACATCTAGTATCAGACAATAACATAAATCCTATATCAGGCAGTGGAAAAAAAAAAAAAAAAAAAAAAAAAAAAAAGCACATTTCTAAGCTGTTCATCTCCAAAAGAAAATATTTAAAATAGGTCAACTAAAGTATTACCTGAAGGTATTTGCCATTTTCCAAGAGCTGTAGTAGGGATGTATTTCAAATATTGATATCCATGGTGGATTAAGGGAAAATGTCTACACTGCATTAAGGAGATCAGAGGCCAGGATTCAAGAGGAGAGGAGTGTTAAATTCAGCAATTCACTTAGATCCAGATCAAGTAGTATACATTTTAAAACTCACTCTGAAACCAGGGCTTGACTGAGGGATGGCAACGTACAGGAAGACGTGGCTGAGTCACAGGAGGCAGAGCAGAAATCTGTCTGGGTTTACTGAATTCAGTGGTCCCCACAAAGGTGAGGCTGATGCAGATCTCTGCCTCAGACACAGTCAGCAGCAAGACTGGCCAAAAGGTGAACATAGCCACACACATGCTACACATACACATATATGCATGGCCAGCACAGACTGAAACATTCAGCGCTCAGACAAACATGGACAGGTTCTGCTCTGTTTCCCTCCCTGCTGACCAGGATGAAGGTGCATAATGGGACCTTAAATTAAACCAGTCATTTAAGCAGGTATGGAAAATATGGAGTTAGAAGAAGAGGAAGAGAACAGCTGGTGTGTGTCTGGTAAAAACAGATGTGGGGACAGTGTGCTGTGAGCAGTGTGGGTTTCCAGGAGGAAGAAGCTTGAACTAGAGGCAAAAAGGAGAAAAGATGTGCTTTAATCCCCTTGTGTTTATGGCCACTCATCTAAATGCTGTCTAGAGGATTTGTTTTGTTTGGTGGTTTGGTTTTTAGTGACCAAATGTATTCTAAGATGATGTTTCCACCAGACTAGAATGCTGCAAGCTGCTGGGGGAACACTGCCAAATCCCTCCTTCTCTAGCCTTCCTGGATAGGAATGGATGTAGTCAGGCAGCAGAAACTGCACTTGCAGCCTAAGTGGTGGCACATCCCAGACCTTTTTCCGTAAGAGGTGAAGTGCTGCAGGTGCACAGGGCAGGATCTCACATGGAGGAAACAAACTGGCTGTGACCGCTACCTGGAGCAGTGCACATCATGATTGGGGGTATCAGTCCACTCAGCCCAGCCTCAACAGTGCAGGGCCTTTTTCAGAGAGTTGGTTTTGACTGGGCTAATTGCTATCTTCCATGCTGGATACTTTTCAGGAATTATGTATTCTGCCAGTGGCTGGGGATGGTCCCTTATCAGTCTGTCTCTATGAACTCTGCCTCCAGAAGGTGCCCAGTAGATACCCAGCAGTAGCTGACAAAGGTAGAGGTAACTGAATTTATCTGAGCAGTAAGAAATAATCTTGGCCTTTTCCCTTATCACTTTATTTTTTAAGATATTAATTCTGAGAGCACTGCCTTACATCAGAAATATAAATCATATTGATTTTTATGCTCCTGTGTTGCCAACCAGGAGCTGTCAGGGGGGTTTCCAGGTGGAAGAGCTGTTGTTGACGTCGAGCTTGAGAATATCTTTAGTCCAATGTACATCTCCTACCCCAAAGTGCTCATAGGTACCATACAGGCAGATTCTGAGAATTCAGAGCGTATGGATTTCAGGGAAGAACTATATGCGGAATTAAATTTAAAATTAAGTCCAAAAGGTACATTCTTCAATTGTTTTCACAGGGCCCTATGAATAATCTGAAACTTGTATCAAAGAAAAATATAGCAATTCTTTCCTGATCCTAGAAAAACATTGGGAAGATGGCACTTCACAGGTCACAGAATATTCTGAACTGGAAGGGATCCACAATGATCACCAAGTTCAACTCTTGAGTGAATGGCCAATACAGGGATTGAATCCACAACCTTGGTCTTATTAGCACCACACTCTGACCAACTGATTTAATCACAATTTGAGCCACAACTGTGTCAGGGTGACACATATAGTTTTTCCAGGAGATACAGTGTCTTCTACTTTGCAAGGACTTCATCAGCTCTGAAACAATGAGAGATTTAAGTGGTTTAGGTAATTTCATAGGTTTTCCTCTCTCTCTGTCTTCTTTTTTTTTCTTTCCTCTCAAACTATCTAACTTCCAGCTGCTTGTATTCCTTGGACAAAGGAGTAGCTTTGGTGCAAATATGTTTCAGGTACAAGTAACTTCAATCTCCTATTTCTTAAGCCCAAACAGATAGAAAATGTAAGTAGTAGAATAAAATCAGAAGCGTTGTTTGTGCTTTGAGTATTCTACTCTTTTGCTGTAGTTCTTGTGCAAATTTCCTCTTCTTCATGTACTGATCTGTTGCCCTGTGAGAACATGTACCTGCGAAGCCGAGGAGAGGTGCATGGAATGATGACCCTCACAGCAGGTGCTGCAGAGGTGAGTTAGCCTCTGCTGCTTTGACTCCTTGACAATTTCAGAGGTGGAGAACAGGAACTTGGTCCTGTATCCCTGGATGTAACTAAAGCATGTGTATTAATAGGTAGTTCTATGTGTGTGTAGATCTACATTTGTTGCACATCTTACCTATCCAAGGAATTTGGTGTGTCAATACAAGCCTGCTGTGTCTTTGACCAGTCTCACTTCCCTTCTCCTTAGTAATTTCACAGTTCCATTTAAACAATGTTTTTTGGGCCTCATGAATTTCCTCTGAATTGTCTCCATTGATCCATTCATTTGGGATGGCCTTGCCCAGACCTGAGAATGCATCATATGAGCTTTAGTAGTGACAAGCAGAGCATGCGGATTACTGCAGCTTGCTGGCTGTCTTCTGGACTGTGCATCCTGATAGGATGTTTGTGTTTGTTGGTAAGGCCACATTCACCACTCACTTTCAGTCTGTGATCTGCTGTAAAACCAGTGTTTGCTCTAGTTCTTGCTTGTTCTCCATCTGGTATTTGTGCTTTTGCTCATATTGCTTAGTGTATTTTTTTCCTCTTAAATATCCCTCTGGCTTTTCAAACTACTACCTGGGTTTGTTGGGATCATTTGAATTTGAACCCTGCCCTCTGGTATGCTTGTATTTTCTCTCAGGTCTGTACAAATAGTAATATTGTTATTACTGAGAAGATGAACAGGACTGGACCAGCACAAATCCATGAGATTTGTCCTTCCACTCTGAACCATTGACTGGTGAAGTGTGGTTTTTGCATCAATTTGTGCCCTCTCTGTAGCAGCAGCTTTCTGGTCTAATTTATTGCATGTTTATAGACACAGAATCATAGAATGGTTTGGTTTTGAAGAGACCCTGCAGATCATGCAGTTTCAACCCCCCTGCCATGGGCAAGGACACCTTTCTCTAGACCAGATTACCCAAAGCCCCATCCAACTTGGCCTTGAACATTTCCAGGGATGGGGCATCCACAATTTCTCTGGGCAACCTGTTCCAGTGCCTCACCACCCTCACAGTAAAGAATTTCTTTATGTTCAATCTAAACCTCTCCTCTTATTCTAAGGCCATGTCGCCGTGTCCTCTCACTACAGGCCATTGCAAAAAGTCCCTCTCCAATTTTCTTGTAGACCTTCTTGTAGGTTGATGTCTGGTCATATTGTTATAACATTTCAGAAGTCAGCAGAGGTGACTACTACTGTTCTTCCATCCACAAGACTTGTCACCCTGTAAGAGAAAAATTAAATAGGTTTGAAATGCCTTATCCAAATAGGCCCCCATGCTTTAAAATGTTTTCTTCTTTGACACTACTTTTCTGAAGTCATTAACTTAAACCATAGTGATTGCCTCTGTATTTCACAACATGCTCTCTGCCCAACTGGAGTCAGAGCCAGGATAAACTGTTATGATGCTTCTTGATTACACCAAAATCCCCAGAAAAAGGAAGCACCAGGGAGAGTCTTAATCTTGGTTCCTGTGCTCCTGGCCAGAGGGATCAGTTCCTATCTGGAAAGAACAGACATTTATGCACCTAACCTTTCATAATCTAACTGCTCTATCTCTTGTTAAATGAAATTAAAGCATTTGTGTAGACTGAGTGATTAGGGCCTTGAATGTTATTCTTACAGTCTCAAATTGCTTTGTAGTCTTTCCTTTTCCCACTGTTCATATGGAGAGGAGGTTTGTAAAGGAATTACAATGCACTTACCTATACAGATCCGTAGGAGTCAGTCAGCTATAAAACTCTGAATGCAATATGGTACAAGACACAATAAGATGGCACAACGCCATAGAAAGCTACAAAACTCTGCTCGGAGATTATACAATACTGAGGGTCCTTCACTGTCTTGCAGATTTTTTCATATCAAATGTGCAGAGCTTCCAAGTAAAACTCGAAGATGTTTTAGCTTGGGAAATTTGTACTAGGATCTGAGATGAATGAGGCTGGTTTTGGCATGTATAAGTATTGTACAGTAGCTAGATGCATTACATACCTCCCCTTTCCCGTATTTATGTTTACAGATTTCCAAAGCAACCCTAAGTTCTGTCAAACTTGAAGCAGGCATGTCCCACAGCTCCACTGAAAGTGTCTCCTGATGCAGCTTTAGCTGTGACACCACGTCTATGGGCTTGAAAGGCGAGATGGATCCCTGCAGTGTTTGTGACCCCATTGCTGACACAAGTGCCTCTTGTAGGAAGTCTTATCCACAAGGAAGTGTGACAGGGAGCATATTTAGTTTGAATTAAATAGAAAACCCTTTCTCCTCCCTCATCTTCTCACAAATAGTATGGTGGATACTGGTGATCACATTATAGCAAATATTAAAAAATATTTTAAAATATTTTTATTAATTCTTCACTGAGAAACTGGAAACAAACCCAGTGGTAATGTATTCACTTCATCCTTCCTAATCCCTGAATGATTGCATTTCTTCTAATTTTAGTTTTAAAATTTTTCATAACATCTGAGGAAAGTATGTTTAAACATTGATTTTCTTCTTGAAAGGTGAAAAAAAAGCAAACTTTCCTTTGAAAATACTGTATGGATGCTGTCTAACACAGCTTTCCCTCTCTGTAGCGTCTCAGGCACAGTATTATTCCCAATGTTGTTGTGCCCTTTAGTCCAAATAACATTTTCTTGTGTTTCTCATCTGCAGCAGATGGCCAATAGCCAACCACAACATTTTTCATTGAAATGGCGAGGATATGCTCTAATTGCCTCCCTAACAAAGACCTTGATTACGTCTAAATTCCAGGATTTCTGAAGGCAATTTTTTCATGGTATCAGCCTATTTGTTTCTGTGTGATTATCCCTTCAGCACTAACCTTTCACTCCTTATTCCTGAAAGCAACAGAACATCTTTAATCCAAAATGAAAATTAGGCAAGGTAGCAATGTCTTAAAAGGCACAGTTGAGCAATTTATATGCAGCACAGTGTTTATCAGCATAATGCGTTGCTTCTTGGAAGAAATGTGGTGAGCAGTGAGGACTTCTTATGAAGCGCAATTACTTTAATAACACAGCCCAATCCCCCTCCCCAAATCTTTGCTATTTCTGGAGCTGCCCAGCCACACACTCACTGTCCAGTCAAACTGTCCCAGCAGGTGACAAGGTTTCTGTGTAAAACACCGGCAGATCTGTACGTTGAGCACCTGGATGTGTGTGAATTAACTTTACAGGAATACAGTTGCTCCCAAAATTAACTTCGAGGAGATGGGCAAGGGAAGTTCAAAGCTGTATGAGAGCCTATATTCTCTGCTCCACTCCATGTGAGAAAGACTGGATGCAGGGTCTGGTATTCCAGGTTTAGCTGTACATCACCAGGAGAGGTTTTTTATCACAAATTGCCAAATTTTGCTCAGTCCAAGGAAACAGCTTTGGTACATGGAGTCCAGATGCCACTTTCATTTGATTTCAGTGCTCCCCATGGGAGCAGAGGGGCTGAGAGGGGCTCTTGCCATTACAGCTTGCTTCTCCTTTCCCAGCAGATGTCAGAGAGGGCAGAGGCAGGGAATGCTGCCAGACCTGCAGCAACTGGGGGATGAATACACCATGCAGGCAATTTCCATCCTCTCAGGGGATGCAGGCGAAACAGTGGTGAGACAGAGCCTTAACAAACTTACAGAAAGAGTGACCAATGGGAGAGAAATCTGAGTGTGGTGTTTTAAACTCAGCCAGGCCTTCATTGCCTGGGGTGGGTGCCTGATGAAGCTGATTGCTTTAAACAATGCTATTCATACACAGCATCAGACTGCCAATATTTCTAGGCTAGGCCCATACGCAAGCTAGGAAAATAGCAAATGTATGACATTGTTTGTCAATGTGAAAGTACATTTCAAGACACAGACATTGTACCTCAGCCTAGATGTTCATTCCAGAAGTATCTGGCCTGTATAAAAAGTTTAAGAAAGAAGAAAAACTAATTTACAGTAAGACACGAAGAAGACCTTGAGACTAAAAAGTTCGTATTCCCCCTAAATTCTCCTGGAGACCTGGAGGACTGCTTTACAGACAGCAGTAGCCCAAAGTGCTCAGTTTCTGTGCTGATTTGTACCACCTGCCCTATTGTTTTCGCCTTCAACACTATCAGTGCTGCTGCACTTATCCTGTTTTGGAAAGTCTCCAGCTCTCATGACATTTTTATGCGACCTTTGTATAGAGTGAAAGTGCCAAATACTAGGCTCCTAAACAGCATATCTGTATTTAGTTAGGAACTTAAAACCCCAAAGCTATCATAATTTTAATTCCAAATCTCTGGGAAAATAAATGCAACTTAAATTTTCTTTAGAAGAGAAAGAGAGAGATGGGTTATGTCACAGAAATGGAGATGACAGTAAAAAAATAAATGAAGAGTAGGTGAGCAGTCCTTTGTTTTTATTCTTTTACTGTTTCCAGATCCGGAAAAACTGTAGTTTCTACTGAAGTAAGCATTTATTTCCTTTGTCTAAGGAAATAAAAGGTTGAAAACTAATATTCTATTAGAGAGGAGATTTTGCATTTAACTTAAGAAGAATTTACAGGTTGCATCAGGAAAAGCCAAGGAAATACAGAGCTTGTTTGCAGCAGTATCTTCTCCCTTGCCTGTGGCTCAGGGGTGGAGGTGAACTCTGATAAAAGGCTCTGGACAAGTTCAGGCTTCCAAGAACCAGGCTGGGGTGAGCAGGACCAGCAGCTTCACTGGGACTGTGTTATACTGCAAGGGAAGGGAATGAAGAAACTGCATAGCAAAAATCCAGATTCACAAGTCCATTTCAGGCAGATTCTGATCTGTAAGAAATGTCTCTGGCTCTCTGTTAAGACACTAGGAGAATAAACTGGAGGGCTGTGTATAATGATAGTTTGCACTGTATGACTGTTCTTATGGAAGCCTGGTAAAATATCTTCTCTCAAAATACGTGCTTACATTCTGTTTGCAGAAGATGATACACGAGGCATCATTCTGCCTCCATTCCTTGTTGCAATCACTGAGGACTTGGAGTCACAGAAACTCTGACACTCATTGGGGTGAGTTTTAATGGTAAGGTTAAAGACTGGGCATTTGTCCCTTCACCAAAGTTAGAGACCAGGATAAAATTTTCCTTAAAACTGCTGTCCATTAATCCCACAGCTTTCTCTCACTGCTTGTATTTTCTAGGATTCATCCTGTTTGCCTTTTGGCAGCTGCCTGCAGTTAGGCTGCATCTACATAAAAATGTATCCAAAGCTGGGCCCAGATTCTGGCTTTTCCAGTGGTGGGTAGAGAAGAAAGGTGACCTTTATATCTGTCATTTGCATATGATATCCATCTCTTCACTCTGCTTGGCTAAACCAGTTTAGATTCTGACGTTCAGGATCTGTCTTAACCTTCAGAACTTGTGTTCTTGCCTGTAAAACCAGTAGGCAAAGGTTCATATCAGCTCTGCTGTTTTTAATGAGCCAAGATAAACCCATGAGCCTCTCACAGTTGCTTTAACCCCACAGCTCCCTGTGCTGGCACAGAGGCAGTGACACAGGATGGAATGTGTTTAGTGTGAATGTGGCAGTGATACTGACCACTGGCCAGTGGTGGCAAATATTAATAACCTGCCACAGAGCTTTTTGGTGAAATAGATTTCCAGAAGTTTAGGTTTGCTTTTTCTGTTTTTTTCCTTAGATAAAAGCAGAGTAAGTGCAGTGGAAGGAATGAATACTAGCTACTCAGTTAGGCTTGACAGCAAACTCTACCCAATGCACCTCCTCTGCGTGCTTAACAAAGTGTACACTTAAATACTGTGCTGCAAGTAGGCTGAGCACTTTTAAAATTAAGCCCTCTAGCCTTAAGGCTTCTGGAGTTCATTCACACCTGCTCAACACTTTGTTTCACGGGTTTATCTGCTCTTTTGGCAGACAAATATGGAATATATTCCAATTTTTTTCCCTCCAGTATCTGTTTTCTTCCAAATAAATGCCAGTATATAAATGCTGGTAGTAAAAGAAGTATGAGCTTTTTGGGATGAGTACGAAACAATGATGTGCTAAGACTATAAGGCTACAGTGATATATCATACTGAAAGTCAAAAATTCTGGTGGTAAAGATAATTTTCCCTATAGGAGCTATTCAGCTATAAAATCTTTTGTGGGAAAAGAATATTGAGTCCAGGAGGTTATATTTTTTACACATGTCAAAGAAGCAGTGTTAGCCATGCCTCAGATATGGATTACTTGTGTTTCACCATTTTACTCAGAAATAGTAAAATTAGTCAGAACATTTTGTACAGACACTATCAACAGAAAAGATAGTGCCAGTCAAGAAGTAAATGTAAATCATTCATGTGGAGAATACAAACATTCTATTTTCTGTGTTGAGAAGCTTTTATTGGATCACCACAATATTCTGGATTAGTTACACTATGGCTCTGAAATATCAAATTATGGTGTATTCATTTTCCCAATAAAAGGAAATAAAGAAGCACAGTGCATGAGGCTTTGGTCACTGAACTAAGCCGAGGTTTTAGAGCCAGTTCTGGTCCAGTGCAGAGAGGGAACTTCTTCACACTCTTTCATAAACTCTAGTGCAGACAATCCCTTTCATGGCACATTCCTAAGGCATAAAGGAAAATATTAATATAAACCTTTTGCTGACAGCAGTTGTGTCTGCTGCAGTAACCTCTGAAGTCAATGAAAATACAGATGTCATGTTTTTAGAGCAAACAGCAAAGCTATTTTTATATTGCAAATAGAGCTGCTTCTATTTTAACAGCTTTAAACTTCATTAAGTGGCATTTAATGACAAAAAGAGTGCAAAATTAGGCTCAGCTTCCACAAACAAATTTACTTTCCTTGGTATTATTGCTGGCTTGTCAGAAATGCTAGCCTCATTTAGTTTTTGTATCATGACCCACCAACGCTTTCAAATTTTGAAAGTAGTAAGGGTTTTTTGTGTAGAAGCGTAGAAGCAGAAGTAGCCTGGGTATTTCAAAGGTCAGGCTTCAGGCCTAAAAATCTTTGCTCCTCTGAGTCACAAAATATTTCTCTTGACCCTCTCACCCCAGTGGCCTTCAGTGGCTGCTGTTGACTCACGATCACAGGATGCATGCTACAAAGGCGACAGGATGTTAAAAAAATACTTCCTTGGTCTGCAAAAGAGGAGGAGACCTCCACAACCCTCTATGAGGCAAGGGGCAGACAGCAGGACACCAACAGAAGAGGGACTTTACCTCTTTGCTTTATGAAGAGGGTTTAATAATTAGGAAATCTTACACAGAAATGCAGCTATGCAGAGATGCAAAAACAAATCAACCTTCCTACATAAAGGGAAGTTTCAAGAGAGCTGGAGATGGACTTTTTACAGGGCTGTGTAGTGGCAGAACAAGGGGGAATGGCTTTAAACTGAGAGAGGGGAGGTTTGGATTAGATATTAGGAAGAAATTCTTCACTGTGAGGGTAGTGAGGCCCTGGAACAGGTTAGCCAGAGAAGTTGTGGATGCCCCATCCCTGGAAATGTTCAAGATCAAACTGGATGGGGCTTTGGGCAACCTGGTCTAGTGGAAGGTGTCCTTGTTCATGACAGTGGGTTGGAACTAGATGATCTCTAAGGTTCCTTTCAACCCAAACCATTCTATGATTCTACATATGAGAATTTATAACAAAAGACAGTCAGAATAAGCTAACATGTAAAAGTGTAATGCTGCTGACTTCAAACAAGTTGACAAAATTAGTTTGATTCCAATATTTAAAAACTTTGATGAACAAAGTGAAATCTTAATTTTCATAGTGACCCTTACAGCTAGGGTCCCTAAAATGTTTTATCTCCCTGGCTTGGCCAAGATAGTGAAAAGGAATGAGCTGTTTCAGGGACAGCAGTGCCCTGCTCATAAACTTTTGTTTCCATTGCACAGGTTTATTTTATTTTTTATCCTTATTCCTTTTAAGAACAATAATGTTGAGAGTAGTAAGTGTGCTGGCAACTTAAGGCAGCTCTGCCAATATAGTCACTTTAAAGACAAGTTGCTGTATGCAGCAACATTTATTTCTTTCCAGCTGTTTTCTAAGCTTGGTTCCATTTTTCTCTCCTTTAATTTGTTTCATTATTCAAAGAGTAAGCCAAAATTGATAGTCTGTTTAGATAGAAATGTACTTAAGGCCGTATCCCTCTGACCTTTAGCAACGTACAAGGAAAGTGAACTTACCACCACCATCTTCCCATCAACAAGTCTTCTCTTTATCGTGGTCTCTTTGCCATTCCACTTCTGCACTTGCACCAATGACCCTTTCTCCAAGGTTACAACACTCTGCAAATTCCAAGAGAAGAGTTTTAGGCTGTAGGCTGAGCTTTGCAGTTTAGAGTAGCAATTCGCCTTACATTCAGCAAGACATGCACTCAGGGATAATGGCATGCTCAGTAACATCATATTCAGCACTATTCTGTTTCTTTCAGTGCTTTATTTTAATAGTTTGGAAAACTCAAGGTGCACTAAGGAAGTAGGAAAAATGTCCCCTGCTGCTCTTAGAGATGTTCAGACCACTCAGAGATCATCAGCCCCCTTTACCTTGACTTTCCGGTCATCTGCTGTTGTTTCATCAAACTGCTGGCCCAGTTTGAAGGAGATGGTTGTATTTTTGAAGGTGCTTTCAGTTCTGATGGTCACTATGTCCGCTTTCATACTGATGATCACATCAGGCCTTGCCAGGCCACCTAGTTTCCGGGCAGCTAAACCCACTCCTAGAAATCAGAAACAAAAAAAATCATTACATTCTAGAAGCAAGAAACTCAGTATCCTCTCATGATTCTTCAGTGGAAGAATAAGGAAGAGTTTCTTCTTGAATACTTCAATGCCTGATTTAGATGAAACACTCATTATTTAGATGGGACAGTACAGAGACAGAGGTAGGAATGGAAACCTCAGCACTCAGGGGCTGAGGCACCCCCAGCTGATGAGTGCACCTTCAGCAAGAACTAAAGATATACACAATTATAGAGCTGTGCTCATTTAGCTAAGAAGAAACATGGTTGGTTACAAATCTACATTAATTTAATATAGATAAATAAGTAGAAAAATTAAGAGGAAGAGTCTGGTTCTCATAAAAATTTGTAAAAGTCCTTTAAAAAATATCCTTGACAAATCTGAGAATTTGTACCTTTGTTAATAGCTGCAGGGAAGAAACTGGACACTGAATTGCCAATATGCTGGTGCTTGTTCATTAAAACATACTGAAGACTGGGTAATTCCTAAGTTGTTATTAACATCCTTTAAGGATCCTTGCATATAAACCTTGGTGAAAAGCACAAGTATGAAATATAAAAAACATTGAGGTATGAGGGCTGAGAGCTGCAAAGAGCTTCCAGGAAAATCCCATACCAAAAGCCTTTTGTATTTCCTAGTCCTTTCCATTCCAATTCATTGTCTATAGGCTGTAAGGCTTGGGACAAGTAGGAGTGAAGCCACTGGCGATGTATCACTGCTTCATAAGAGCAGAAAAGGGATAGATGCAGTTAGTGCTTTTGTTAATGCTATGCCATGCTCAGATGAAAAGATCTGTAAAAAAGGGTATAAAGTTATCTGCAAAGTATAAAGCTATTTGCAATAATTATTCCATACTAAGCAATTCTGTTCAGATGTTCAGAAAAATATCTGCAGCTGGACTTGCCTCCCCCATTCACCCTGGCTAATTAATTAACTGCAATTCTTTTGTTATTAGTCTAACATTTCAAATAAAGGGAATCAGTGAATCATTTATAGAGCAAAAGCAATGCCGTACTGACTGTCTGTGCACTTGGCATACAGAAATGAAGCCAGCATTAAAATGAAAAACAATACTTAATTTGTTACATTCCTGGCATTCTTCAGTAACAGATAGATTCATTCACAGTATTTAGATGTCTGAAACTACAGTGTCATGAGACATCAGCTCCATTATATATTGTGAATTATCATAAGTCACAAGTTTAATAGTGCAATCAAGAGGAAACAAAAAAATCTGTATCTATTTCCATAGATTATTCTCATGACAGAAAAACGTATTAAATCAGTTCACACCATTGGATGGAAATAAATTTATAATAGTAATTCATCACCTACCTTTTTCAATTTAGATGCTAAAGAAAATAAATTAAATTATGTTAGAATAGAAATTAAGTGCTTTCTTCGGCAAGAAAGAAGACACCATCTGGGAGCAGAACCTTCCCAAATAAAACTTACTAACAAAAAAAGAAAAACAAATAAACAAACAGACAAACAAACCCAGAACATTTCTCACCCAATTCTTTCATATAGTCATCAAAATTTTCGCTGGAGATGAGTTTCCAGGTTCCCACAAATCGGTTACACATCGTACAGGCTTTGTGAGGCACTGGTCCTGCAGAGAGAGGCAGTGGCCACAGCAGCTCTTGGTGGCAGTCAGAGAGACTGTGTGCCCAGCTGAGACTTAGTGGTCTCCCTTTAAAGAGGTCGGGTGCCCGTGGCAGAGGGGGTTGGCCCGTGGGGGAGGCAGTACCAGGGCCAGACAATGTGCACCTTGTCCAAGGCAGCCGTGCCAGCAGCAAGGCTCTGGGTGACGCTGCCTTGGCTTCCTTCACTGGGCACACCAGGACACCAGGGGCGCCTGGGGATGGGGATGGGGATGGGGATGAGAATGGGGATGGGGATGGGATGGTGCCACTGTACCCACGGAGCGGTCAGGGCACACTGCAGTGGGGTATCAGCAACACAGAGACAAGTACAGGAGCACTGCCTCCCTACCAAACCCAGCTCCCACTGTCCTCCCAATGTTATTGTCCTGCTGTCACCGTGGAGAACAGAAATCTATAGCAACCATCGCATCCTACTGCCTGACCAACCCAGGGCTGACCAAAAGTTACAGCATGTTGTTAAGCCATTGTCCAAATGCCTCTTAAACACTGACAGGCCTGGGGCTTTGACCACCTCTCTAGGAAGTCTGTTTCAGTGTATGACCAGTCTCTCACTAAAGAAGTGCTTCAAAATGACAAATGTGAAGTTCCCTTGACTCAGCTTTGAACCATTCCCATATATCCTATCCTGGGATACCAGGGAGAAGAGATCAGCACCTTCCCCTCCTCAGGAGGCTGTAGAGTGTTACCACTATTGTCACCTCTGAGCTAGTCAGATAAATCAAAGCCATGTGGATTGTGTGAAGGAGCAGTCAAGAAGATGATGTACAAAGTGGTTTGTTGTGAGCCAGCACAATCATATAAGGCATTGCACTTAAATTTGTCCTACTATTGTCAGATTTCCTCAGGTTTCCCTCCTTCCATGAAGAAGTGCCACAACTTCCTTGGGTCCATGTACTGTTTATGCTAGGGAGCCCTGAACTGGACCCAGCTGTGGCCTGCTGAGTGCAGAATAGAAGGGAAGGATAATCTCCTTCAACCTCCAACACTCCTAATGCAGCCCAGGATATCACTCAGCCTTTGCTGCCAACGCATGTTCCTGGTTCATATTCAGCTTGGTGTGCACCAGGACCACCAGAATATTGTCTGCCAAGCCAAATTGAAAGATTGAAAGATTAGCGTTTTCAGCATTTAAAACTGTTTTGGTTTTTGGGTTTTAGAACTATTTTCTAATGGTTAATAAAAAACAGACACAAAGAATAAATCCGTAAATCACGTGTATGTGACAGGCAGGAATTTAAAGTGTTATAACTAAAGACACCTCAAACTATCTGAAACTATTTAGTGCAAGATCACATCAGATGTAATTCTGTCCTTCCTCCTCCTAAACCATGTTCCTGGGGAAAATTATTCCTTGGTACATGCACAGAGGCTTCTTTCCAACTTGGATGAACAATAGTTACCTGTTTGTCTTTTTGGTATTACTCTAATTTTTGGGTTATGACAACCTATAAAGACTCTTCAGGTCTACATTTTAAGGGCAGACTGGAATTATAGGTTGTGAGACCAAATTTCTTGTGTTTAGAGTTGAAAATGAGATGGAAATGGTGGCGTGCCAAGGAAGGTGAGGTCTAGGTCCTTGACTTGAAAGCTGTCATAAGGAAGAAGTGGAACATATTGGAACAGATAAATAATAGAGTCTGAGGAGTGAAATTGTTGTAGTCTGTGGTTTATATGGTGGTTGTGGGAAATAAGGTCTTCAGTCACATATTTTGGTGGCGTATGCCAAATGTTTTTAAACCCTTCAATAATAACATCAGCAGGGGAAGCTGAAAAGAGCTTCCCTTGCTGCACAGGTCTAATGACAGTTCAGTGTGGGGAGAAAAAGTCTGGAGTGATTAAAAATATAAACATGGCAAAGAACTCTTTCTCCCCCACAATAGGAAGCAGGTGCTGTATCTGTAATGAGTGAGTAAATGCCAGTCTTTGAAGGTGTTGTTCACACAAAACTCTTCTAAAGCAGAGATGAATAATATCATATTTTGTGTAAAGAATAGCTAGGTCTTTTATCCCATCTCTGAAAATAAGAAAACTACTTCTAAATGAAACTATCCATTATTGCTCAAGAAATAATAGGAAAATATGCTACCGTTGCTCCTCAGGCATTCTTTGTTCTTTTATTTAATTGGCTTATCCACATAAAGGCACTTTAACAAGACAAGGCTGGTGCCTTTGGGAAATAAAAGATGATTGGGATGTTGTAGAATTAGGCCCAAAGAAATTCAAGAAGAGAAATTAGTCAGAATAGAACAGCTACACTGCAGTACCAGTAACCTTAAGAACAAAAGTAACAGAGAATTATTTATTCAGACAAAACCCCAGTCTTAAGCAGTCTCAAACAATGTTGACATTGCTACCATCTATCTCTTTGTCACTAAGAAAAAACAGTACTTTCATTTAAAGGACTTACAGTTTAGAAAGAACAAGTGCAGGGAATTATATCTCAGTAGAAATAATTGTGGAAAACAATCTTTTCTTGGAGTTTAAAGGGGAAAAAAGTGTCAAGGATTATGAGTACATACAATAAGGGAGAGCTTTGATTGCCTTGTTTTGTTTATGGTTGATGTAAAACAGGATTTAAAACATTGAACTTGGAGATTGTGAAAAAGCACAAGAGATAAAGGTAAAACTTGATAGAAATAGAGAACTAAGAATTCAGAGATTATTTAGAGATAAAGATACTATTTAAAGAAATGCAGAAAGTAAATTTATGTGAATTTCTTTAAAGGAAATATGATCTAGGCAAATTCAAGGCAAAAAAAAAGTCCAAATAGATCCCCAGGGGAGCGATGAAGAAAACAGAAATAGAAGGGGAGAACAGAGGTCAGAGAGGACTTGCTGTGAGGACACCAAGGATGTTTTAGCATTCACTCTGTGAAGCTGAAGGATCAACCCTGAACATGGGGCCAGCAGCCTCCCTTTTCCCTATAGCTACATTGGAGGGCGCAAACAGCTTCTTGTCCCCTTAGCTGGAACATCCTACAAACCCAGACTGGGACAGCTGGGCTGGGGGAATGAGCCCAGACTGCACTGCACACACAGAGCTTGACTGGCCAGGACACAAAAGCCCTTCAAGCTCTTTCCAATGGAAATAAATAGTTAAAAGGAAAAGAGAAAAACAACTGATAGATCAACGATCAGCATAAGCCTTTCCTCATCTTTCTGCTGAATTGCCAAAAATCTGTGGGTGTGAGTTGCCTTTCCCTTTTGTTGTCCAAGAAACCTGTAAAGGAGTAGGGAGTGAATGTGGTGAGTGGCAGAGATCTCCTCCTTGTAGCATTCAAAGCCCCTGCTGTGATAAGTATGCTGCCTATGGGTTTGTAGGGGTTTGTAGGATTCTTCTTTGGCAGAAAGGAATGCTCTGGGGTGGTTACTGACTTTTGGACAATAGTTCAGCATGGCAGGAGAGAGGGAGACCTGTGCTGCTTTGCAGGTAAGGACCAGACACTGATCTGACTTTAGCCCTTAGAAATGTGTGCTCCCACCTCCATCTGGGTCTGAGAGCACACACCTTTTCTTGACAGAGAGGAATCACCTCCATTTATTCAAGCAGTCACTAGACTGCTGCTGTATTCAGACAATAAATTTTGTCCTTCTTCAGAGATTAAATTCCAAACATGTTCATATTCTAAGAAAAGCATCACTAATACTTCCTCATGATGCTGTCCCTGTTCAGGTTTATAGAAAGAATGTCACCTTATTGAAATTTCCAAAAACAGAAGTTTTAAGTGTCTTGATTGATTCACAAAGTTCAAAGTCATTCACCAGGTACCAAAATAAATGGTGATGCTTTTAGAAAAGATTACCCTCTGCTGAAATATTGGGCTGTGAATGTTACAATTGTAACTGCTAGCTGCATTCAGAATGTAAGATTTCTGGATAATAAAATCTGCTGTATGAATATTGAAATATTGGAACTTTTACCTCTTGACAGAGTATTTCCAAATCTGTGGATGATAGACTACTATGAGCTGATATTTAATGTCTATATGTTTTATAGACATTCTATATGCATTATTTAAGCCAATGTTTCTGCTTCGTCCAGCCATCACTCTCATGTAGATTTTCTACCCTTAAACTGTAGTTGTATCCTAACTCTCATAAATAATTTTGGTTTTGTTAAGTATTAAGTAGATTTAGTAGTGTATATATATGGAGTACTCTGAAGCATTCTTCCATCCCATATGCAGCTGCTGCTCTCTAAATTGGTGAGATTTCACAAGCAATAAAGCCAAGGTTAAAACACAGGAATTGTTTGTTCATGGTTATTTAACCATTTTCTGCAGAATTTACTGACAGTCTTTGGCATTGCTTTTAAATGGCTCCTCAGCTCATGTACAATGTAAAAGTCCTTTCATTTCCCTATCCTGTTGTATAAATAGCATAAAAACTTGGAAACAACTTGAGTAATTCAGTGGAAAGTTCAAGTGTATGAGAGGTCTCTGCTGCTAGCAGTAGGGACTCAGCACCATCACCTCTGACAGCTGACTTTGGGAATGTCAGGAATATGTGATATTTGGTTCAGAGGTCTTAATTGCTCTAGAAATGGTCATTTCCCCATTTAGTGGTTAAGGCACACATTTTTATACTTATTGTCCAGGTTTTCCCTAGAAAGCTCTTTTTTTTTTTTTTTTTTTTTTAAGCCCTCCCAGGTGTAGAAATCATAGCTTCTGCAGGTGCAAAGTTTTGAAATAGGAGACCAGGCCTATGGGTAGTAGAAGATGGCAGTTCAAAGATAAGCAGAGTTGAAAAACATGGTGTACCAAAGAGCTTTGCATCTGGAAAGGCTCATGTTCCCAAGACTGATCAAGCCTCATGAGCTAGTAGAAAATGCATGTAGGTAATAAAGGAGTTTGTACCACCAACAAACTTGTACAGACTTTTAGTCAGCCTGAGTATTTTTAAAGCTCTGATTATTAATTCCAGGCTTTTAGCCTATCTAGGTCAAAATGAGATTATCAAGACAGACATATTGACAAAATAATCACAGGTGAAAGCTCTGTTATAATTTCACACTTGAGGTGAAAAAAGGATAAGATCAAGCTGCTTCAAATGGTCTCCGGGTTTAAAATTGTCTGCATTTGGGCACAGCGCGGGTGCCTGGTACCCTGCTCATGTTGGGAAGCCAAAACTGGGCATCCACAGATCATCCTCGTCCCTGTCCCAGGAACAACCACTTCGGCTTGAAGCTCAGAAGAGCAGCCCCATTCCCCTGGCTGAGCACAGACTCCTTGCAGGGGTAGCCCACATGCAGCACTGCCCAGATGCCTGTTCAGGTGTCCATCTGTCACCGTGACACAAGTGCCACTCCCTGGACTGGCTGCGATGCTCTTTCCGCAGGGACATGGGTGACATGGCTGAGTGGCCCTGGCTCTCACATGGTGCTCTCCTGCCCAGCACCCCTTCCCAAGCTGCATTGCCCCTAAACCCCTTTCTGACAAACTCCAGCATAAGCACACGTTGTAGAAAGCAGAATATTTTATTGGATAGGCACAACAAATTAGACTAAATGCGTGTAACTGCTTTGGGATATATCTGAAAAAAGTACAGGTCCCTTTAAAACACATCTGTGGGGCTTTTCTCCTTTGGTTTAGTTGTTTTACTCCAGCTTTAAGCATTAGTCCTGTGTGAAGATGGCTTCTTCATGCTTTTTCATAAGTTCTTTTGCAGGAAACATTATTCATGGTGCATTCCTGGAAAGAGAAGATAGACCAATAGGCTTTTAACTCTTAAATGTTTGTTAGTCAGAAGGTAGAGAATTACTTATCTATTGGGAACCAGTTCAAGAAAAAATTGCATTTCTCTGCCTCTAAAGGCAATTGCTAAAAGAGTGGAACTCAGTTTTGAGAGCTTTAGCAACAGAAGACTGAAACAAGCACAGGAGTGAAAGAATTTTCAAGAACTGCTCTACTGACCCCCGGGAGATTTATAATCGTTTCTTAAACATCTCCAAAGAAGGCTCCTAGGACTTCTGTGGAGGCTGACTGGACCCTGGAGCTGGGCATTAACCTTTTTTTCCTTCACCTTTTGCAGTTGTGGTTGTCTTCACACACGTGAGCACAGCACATGCACACACAGAGAGCTCTCAGACTTGCAGCTGCTAGTGTCAGCCTCTGCATGTTAGGCTCTGTCCTCATCTATTTTTCAGTTAAATTAAACTCTGTTTTGTTCACTTTTTCTTAATGAATTTGTAATTAACGATTTCTATTTCTTCTCCTCTGTTCTCTAGCCAAAGGAATTTAAATATTGAATTTATGGACATATTATTTTTCCTTAGGGGAGGGCAGAACTCTTCAGGAATTTTGTGTATGTGTATTGTTTTGCAGCATGTAGGAATCTCAGCTGCCTTTTATGAACATAGATTTAGTCCTGTCCCAGATTCTTCAAAGTGTGTTTTCTAAAACTGTAGAGCAGAGCTGGGAAGCCCCAGACTGTATGTGGGCCTTACTGGCACCAAGTCAAGCACAATAGTCTCTGACCAAATAAAACCAACCAACAGAGCTTGGACACATGTTTCCTTGCTCTAACATCATATTATCAACACAGTTGCTGATGATGCATAGCAGGTTTCCCACAGAAGGCTCTAAGGCTCTGCTGAAGATGAACAGCAGTACTCTGCATCAGCAAAAAGTGGATTTATTTAATGTGGGCTTTGCTAATGCTTCCTCTATACTGTCCAGGACTTCCACATTCTGAAATATACAGTTTCCCTCATAGGGATGTTGGGTTTTTCTTCCTACACTTTCCCAGCCATGTCTTGCTATGGAGAACAGGCACCTCCATACCATTCCATAAGTTTAACAGCTTTTCAGTTTTAACCTACGCTCTAGACTCAATCAGAGAGACTTCTCACCAAGTGCACAGAGCCCTTTCAGATGCATTCCCTCCCTGTGTTTGAATCCAAAGGCATCCATCAGCTAAACATGAATTCTGCACATTGAATTCAGCGATTAAATAACAAAAATTAACTTACCACCACCAGGTTCCCATCCACCACTTTTCTCTTTATGATAGTCTCTTTTCCATCCCACTTCTGCACCTGCTTCAGCACACCATTCTCTAGGGTTATGACATTCTACCAAAGCAAAAAAACAAAGTGTGGCTGTTTCATCAGGGCGCTCTGGTCTCAGGAGAAGACTCTCCAGGTCCAAACAGCACAAAGCACAAAGCACCCTCAGCTGTGGAGGCAGCATTCTGCACTGGATGTCAAATCACAGCTCTGCCCTGCTGCTCCCACATGCCTTTTGAGAGATGTTTTTGCAAAATGCCATTTTGGGACTCACCTTTGTTTTTCTGTCATCTGCTGTGGTCTCATCAAACTCTTCACCCAGCTTGAAAGACACCTCTGTATTTTTGAAGGTACTTTCTGTTTTGATGGTTATCACATCACCATTGATGCTGATAGTTATATTAGGCTTGGCCACACCAGCCATCTTCCTGGTAGCAAACCCCACACCTGTAAATAAGATAGGGCACTATGAATTTTTTATCTTTCCTCAATCTTTTTGTCTTATACGTTGGAGAAAAAACCCTCAGTGCTTTTTCCCCATGTAGCTTTCTGAGTGTTAATAATTCTATGTTACAGAGCTTCTTTTGTAAAATCTTACTTGGTACTGCTCTAGATCAAGCTGGGTAGGTTGATGTAAGGAAATTCTCTGTCATTGTCAAAATAGTAAAAGCAACATTTTGAAGACTGAGATTATATGAATGCCAGATATTTGCACATAGACTTGTTCAGAATAACTTTCATAGATTGTACACTAACTTGTATGCTAATTGTATCTAAATGTAAATAAGCAGGAATATACAACAGTTTCTGAGCCACAAAAGCAACAAAACAAACAAATGAGGGGAAAAAAGCAAGCTTTTTATATTTGCAAGTGGGTACGTTGAATATAAGGAAATGATTAAGAAATAGCTGGCAATTGTTATGTCCTGAGTAAAGTCTGGAGTAAAGATTAAGAGTGCAAGTCTCACTCATTGAAAGCTGTCAGGATAAGCCACAGTAAGTATTTTACCCCTAAACTGCAAATAACCACCCCAGCTTTTTAGCATGTAGTAATTGAATCAGTGCAAGTTACCCCCTGCTTCCTCCACACTAAGAGAATGTTGAAACCTTATAAATCCCAATTTTAATTCTAAGCTAGAAGTCTACACCTTTAGAAAAAATGTTAGACATCAAATCTTGCAAGCATCTGCATGAATCCATGCAATTGTCTTTGTTAATATTCACTGGAGGCAGCTACAGAGTTTCATTCAATATAAGAACCATGGCAATTAACTGGTATCCTAATCCAGTAGCACTTTAAAGTTGTTTGGGTGTGTTGCTCATAGACATAAGGAAACTTGCTGCTTTCTAGCATCACACCGATTTGCGTGTCCAAGGATAAAAGCTAATTCACACAAAATAATCCAGTGATGTGTTTTACTTCCATTTATAAAACTACTAATAAGGCATGCATAGACTTGACTTACCTGAAATTATTCCCATCAATTAAAGTTTTTCTGCTTTTTAGGATTTTAACACCACTTATTGAAACAGATGAATTCTCCAGTTTAAGACTATCTGATCAAAAGAGTGGATTAAACCCCCCTTGATAAACAGCAGAGCCAGAAAAAGCAAGTAAAGAGTAAAGTTCAAAATTGGCATTCCTTCCCTGTTCCAGATACAAGAAGTTGAAATAACAATTCTCACCCAGTTCTTTCATATAGTCCTCAAAGTTTTCACTAGAAAGGAGTTTCCAGGTGCCCACAAAGTGGTCGCACATTTTGTCAGGCTAGAAAGATGTCTTCTACAGGTTCAAACAGAAATGCAGGACTGGAGAATATCATGAGCTCCAGGAGAAGAGCACTTATCTTTAAAAAGGAGCCGTGGCCACATGATGCTCTGGGATGACCAATGAAGAGTGAGTCCCAGTGACCAGTGTTTTTCTTCTTCCCCTACCCCTCCTCTGCCAGTGGGTCATAGTGCTATTATTCATATGCCCTTACTAGCACAAAGATCACTGACTTGTTTTTATTTAATTATTTTTGTCGTTCAAGAACACTCTGCCTTAAAGGCAAATAATTAAATCAAATTACCTCTCAGAATAAAAAGGGAGGCTCAAGCTCAACCCACAAAAATTAATGTTCTTGCCCGTACTCTTTCATGTCAGCCCACTATATCAAATGGACACAGCTCAGTTCCTAGACTTCTTTCAGATCCAAAAGGGTCATTGGGATCATTTAGCTTGCTTTCAGCACTCCTGCAATCAGAAATTTCCTCTAGAGAAATACAGAACTACAGGAAGAAGTGGATTTGGGGCACAAAGAGAGGACGCTGGGGTTATAGAAGGCAAAGGCAATAAAATTGCTTCCTTGATTGGGATCTGCTTGTCCTTGCACTACCTGAATCAATTTAACAATATGTCTGTAATATGTTTTTATGTAATGGAAATGAGATATGGAGTTCTGTGAGAAGAAAAATAATGAAACAGAGGATTTCTCTCCCTTTTACTCCCACGCTTTCAGACAAATTATGCCCTAATGACTAGTATTTTGAGTAGTTATGGCATAAAGCTAGGCTCTACTATCAACTTACCAAAAGTCCCTGGACACTTCATTTCTTTTCTGCTTGTGCTGTTCAGGCATTAATTTGTTTGAGGCAAATTGTGCACAGGCCTGATATAATGGGTCCATCTTGACTGATTCTCTAAGCCCTGCCATACTTCAGTTCACAGAATAACTATCAGAAAGCAGTCAAGCATGTTCTTAGACCTTCCTTTATCTGTAATGTGCTATTCCAATGGCAAAAAGCAGCTAACAAGTGCATAGTCCAGCCCCTGAAATTCTCTTTAAGTGGATTTCCAGGAATTGCTCTGCTGGTTGCTAGGCATCGAGATTGTGGGACACATATTTTTCTACTTGTTGTCTCTGTAAGGAACAGTGCTATAGAAGAGTTATTTATACAGGATTGCAAGATCATAGGGGTCATTTGTAAGGGAAGGGAAGTGAGGAGGTCTGCAGCGCATCCTGCCACTCAGGCAGGGTCACCTCTGAGCCCACATCAGGCTGCTTAGAGCTGTGCCCTTTTGGGGATCAGAAAACTCCCTTTGGATCAGAAAACTCCCAGGATGGAGCCAGCACAGTTTCCCCGGGAAACACACCCCCCTGCCCAGCTGCCTCAAGGCGGGGGAAAGGGTCTCATCTTCTCTCTGAACCTCTCTACTTTCACAAGTCACAATTTCTCATCCCCCCATCATTCACCTCCTGGTTCCAACTCCTTGGTCACTTTCCCACAGGTGTTGAGGGCTGCTTGTAAGCACTCCCAAAGCTTAGCCAAGATGAACCACTTCAGTCTCACAGCCTCTTCTCAGAGGGCAAGTACTCCAGACCCCTGAGGGTCCTGTGGGTCCTCTGCTGAACCCACCTCAAAACTGGATGCAGGACTCCGGATACACCCTAATGACTCCTGAGATGAGGGGCATAAGCACTTCCATCAACCTACTGCTGGTACTTCTGACGTACAGGGGAGGATGCTTTTGACCTTTCTGCTGTCAGGTCTCAGCTCACTGCCCACCAGGACCCTGAGGGCATTTTCTGCAGGGCTTCTCCCTCGGCAGTGAGTCCCCAGCCTGGATTGCTCCGAGAGCTGAGCATGTTTGTACATGTAGAATTAGTTACCCGCCTGTGCCTTTAAGATGTCAGTCTGTGGGGACTAGAATACCTAATCTTAGATTTGGTCGATTCTTTTAATTTTCTTTTTTTTTTTTTTTTGCATATTCAGTGACTTTGGCCTAATCTCAAAATAAATAAAACTATATTCTAATTATGAAGCAGCTGGTGTCTTTCCTGGTTGGTTTTTGCAGAGTGTCACGTGCTCAAGTGTTCTTTAAAAGGAAGTTCTGAGATCCCTCAAGTTTGTGTCATTATCTTGAGGTATTTTTACTTCAGATTATTGGCTTGAGAAACTCTGTATTGTGTGTGAGCAGATGGTAGGAACATGAAAACTCAAATCCAGCATTTAAATAATGAGAACTGAAAGTACCAGCTGAGGATTGTTGCAGTGGCCCAGATAGAAAGGCTGTGATGCAGCTGAAATCAGCTCCTGTTCGTGCTTTCCTTGCCTTTTGGAAACTATTCTGTGTGCAGCTTACTACAACCAGCATTCCTCTGTTTGGAGGGGAAATAGGGCCTTTATATTCAAAACCACAGTCTGGGAGAGGCAATTGGCCTTTGGTGTTAACAGGGGTCTGCAGTGCTTGTGATATTGGAAGAGTTTTTGGGGAGAGTAGAAGCACCTTTCCATGCAAATCAATTTGGAGCAGACAAGCGCACCCTCCCCAGGCAGTCAATGACTTGCACTTATTTAAAGTGAATCTGAGCTAATTGTAGATATCTTGTGAATGTGATGACTCAAAAATGCAAGAGGAAAGCCAGCTTGTGGGTTGACTTGCATGTTTACTTCAACAAGCAGCTATCTGGGAGCACACTTATGGCTCTCTCTTGGAAAGTATCCTGCCAATGGTATCCTTTCCCTCAGGAGAGACTTCCAGTAACAAGAGATAAACTTATGGCACTGATGTCATCTAATACAAATCATGCCTGCTCTCTGGGTCAAATGCATGCAGTCTGCTGATAAAGACTGAGTTTTTAATGGTCATGAAGAAATCAGTGAGGTTTCTGAGCCTGGAAGTTTAAGCAAGTGATTCATGTCACTTGCAGAAGTGTCTTGACAGTAAGAGCTGGGCAATCTGGCTAAACAGCCCCGTGGTTATTGACACTGATGTGATCTCATACCACCAAAAACAAGGGCATCCTCAAAAGTGTAGAAACCTCCTTCAAAATAAGCAGAAATTTTGAAGAAACCACAGCAGGCAAGAGGTAAACCAAGAAAGGGAAGCTGGTGAGGGTCCAGGACAGGAAATGCTGACAAAGAAAATTCATCTCTTAATCCTGATATGAGCTGAGGCAGCTCAAGTCTGCAAATAACAATGACACACTGTCTGCAATGTGGTCTTGGGGTGCTGTGACATTTGAGGATAGTTCCTGACCTGGGATACGGTGAAGTGATCACAGAATTCTGTGGTTCTATTAAGTGTGACAGCAAAGCAGCAGCTGTGCAGGGGAAATCAGTAGATGGGAAGGTAGCAATGATGGGTTAAATCTTACTCTGTGACTCAGACCAAAGGTGGAGATCTACTTGAGATAAACTGCTTTTTACAAAAATAAGCACAATAGTAACCTCCCTTTGGCTCTTTCGGGCTTGCAAGAGCAATGACGCTCTTCCACTAGAGTATGTGAGAAAGAGGATGTTTATTCCTGCAGTGAAGATCTGCCACTTAGGAGACTTTCGACTGAGCACTGTGCTAAACATTGCCTGCTACTTTATGTAAGGATGGAATTGTCAAAGTAAAACCACATCTTACTCTCAAAGGTGAAAACATACGTTAACAGTTATGGCTGCTCAAAAGGAGGCTTCTTTCTCAAGTTCGTCCTTGCCCCAGAAGGGCAACAGATTAAAACTCCTTTGAGTGCTCTGGCTGTCAGACTGGTGGCCACCAATGAGCAGCAGTGTACTGGGCTTACAGACTTGTCTCCAGAGTTCTGCTACTCTTTGGGAAAAAACCAGCATAAAAAGGCATCCATGCTCCATTCCACGGCTGATGACATTGACAACGACTTCCACTGAACACTTCCTTTAAAGGAACCTGGTCTCTGTATGGGCTTATTGCTGGCACATGTGGCAATATTCATAGTAAGAAGAAATACATATTCTTGGCAAAGCTATAACAATGGAGATTTTTCCTTATGCAGGGAAGGAACTGTGGCTTTGATGCAAGCTTCTTGCTCAGGCACAAAAACACCTGCTGAGAAGATGGACTATAACCACCCTCATGTTAGGAAGGGGGGACCACATCACACTTTCTGGTACTGCTGCAATTTAGACAAAACAAAAAGCTTTCTTAATGCTTGTCTGGCTAGGTACCAGACTGGGAATTTGTTCTAAGGCCCCAGGGTAGCTACAGGAAAGGTGATCTAATTCTGGAGCAGACAAGAATAGGTAAAGGATTGCTATCTCTGCTCACAAAGCTACTACTTTCATTTCTAATTAATATTTGAAACAGGTGAATTGCCTTGGACTTCTGCTTAGTTGGGAAAAGTTATATCTAAAGCCTCAAGTACTCATAATGTGACAAAATACTGCCTTCAGTTTACTTGAAAGTTCAAGCAGCCAATTAGTTTTCAGAGTTATTTTTCTCTCTCGGGGAAGGAGGTGAGCAGGAGAAAAAAGAGGTCCTTTTTCCTGTGCACAGTGCCCAGGGCCAAGCTGAGGCTCCCCCACTAGTGATTGTGGCTTCAGACCTCACTCAGAACTGAGGGTACTATTGCAAATGGTGACTTTGTTGAAGGAGTCAGATTTGCCAGCAACAACAGATCTGCTGTTTCCTTGAGTGGGTACTGGCACCATTCTACCCAGTCACATTGCTGGGCTGTGACATTTGGAGACCTCAGTGTGTGGCCCAGCACCTGCTTTTATTACTTTTCATGATTCTGGGTTCTTTTATTTCCTCCTGAACTTTAGGCCAACCAGTGAGCCTCCACACCCTTAAATAGCTTTCCAATATTGAAAGCAGGGCCATGAAAATTAAAAACATTTGAAAGGTGTTTCTGAAACACTAAGCTAAGTTTGTGGTAAAGCTTTTAAGAATAGAAATGAAATCTCATAACTCTGAGGCACAGTAAGATCAAGCCCCCAAAAAAGCCCAGTGGTTGACTCCATTAACTTGCAATTAAAATATGCATAATTATGTTTTCTGAACTTGCTTTAAAGATTTTTTTTTTTAAGATGAAGAAAAAATGCAGATATATCTGGAGGGTACAGCAAACCTCTGGGCCCTTGCCTTCTTCTGAGAGACAGCTGAGATTCTGGCTTTTCTCAGCAGATGGCATGGCAATAATACACGCTCTCAAACATCTGTAGTTCATACAGGTGATGATTGCTATTCCTAAGGAAAACTTGGACTTCTCATACTCTCCTTTAATATGTATGTCACTCATTCCTGGAGCACAGCAATTGGCAGTGTGAATTTTATGAATTGCAGGTTGTGAGTTAAAAGGAATATCAGAATATCAGAAATGTAAAAAAGGACAAGTACTTGCATATTGGGTGTGTTTGTTTTATTTCATTGAAATGAGAAGAAATGCAGGTACACTAACTCCTACAGACATGCAGGTGATGGGCTTCCAGAAGATAATGTGGACATTTCTGTATATGAATATTTGAAATGTCAGAGGTGCACCTCATGTATTCTGTATCCAGCAAATGCCATAGTGGGATTAGTGGTAAATTGAACTTCATGACTCATGAATGTTTACATGAGAGAAGATCTTAATTTGCTGGCTATAATGTAGGCATTGCAGATGCTTCCTGTTTCTAACTACCTATGGATTCCCCTGATCTAAAGAACAAGTTTAAGGTAGTCTAAGGTTGTTCTGATATTCAAATCTGTCCAAAGTTTTGTATGTATGGTACAAGTCCTGCATCTAACATCAGGGCTTCTCCTCTTAAGGGTATATAATGAAAGTTGGCCTTTTTCTGAATCCTGCTTTGTCTTGTCCATGGACTTACGTCAGAGCACATAAATCCTTGTTGTTCTTCCCCTCTACCTTGCCCCCACCCCACAAATAAAAAGATGCTTTTCTTTTCTTACTTTTTTATCCCTAAACATCGCTCTAAATTTAGGTATCACAGCAGAGTTGCAAATGAAAAAAGTAGTAAATTTCCCAAAGCACTTTTGGATTTCTTCCAGCAATTTGAAGACTTGCAAATACTACTTTGAAAATCCATTTGTAGCTCTTCTCCAGATGCTCTTCTGAATTATCCCAGATCATCCAGCTGAAACCCTCTCTCCATCTGAACAAGGGAATAACACTGTTGGTTACATCTACTTTGGGACTGCCCAAGAGGAATCCATCCCTGCTCTGCCTTGTTACTGCAGCTCATTCAATACCACCTGTTTCATTTCCATACAGATCTGCATTTAGAAACCTTCCACTGTTTTGTTTGTTTGTTTCTCGTTAAACATTTTTATCAAGCTGAACAAAAAAATCTTCAGATAGGGATAAGAGAGTAGTGCGTATTGGTAACATGTACTATCTCGTAAATTTAAGCTATTCCTATCAGTGGTTGTACTTCTCTTAACAGCTGCCCTCTTGTGAAGCAAGAGCACTCCCACAATTTCACTTGTTTCTATCCCGGCAAAGAAAGAACAAAGTGTAAGAGCAATATTTCAACAAGAATAAAAATACTCTGTACAAAACATTTAAGCTCTGCTGAACCTTCACTCTGAGTAAAATATGCATGGGTTTGGGAGCCCTGTTTATGCATGTCATTCTGCACACTGCAGTTTCTGGCTTCCTATGCTTTCAATCTGACAGCTTGCTCCGAAGCTTTCAGGGAACTCCTCCTTGGGTTTGCCAGAAAGCTATCTATTATTACAGATGCGTTTAGATCACATCCAAATACCTAGTGGTCTATGTAAAGGAAAGTAAAAAAATCCAAATATGAAATGCCCTTCAGAGTTGAAGCCTTCCGGAGAGCAGCCCTCTCCCTGCGGCGTGGTGAGAGCTGGTGGTTGTGAAGGCTGGCAGCTCTCTGGCTCTGTGCAGCAGATCTCTAATCCTCTGCAGCTGACTGCTGCCCCCGGGCGCTGCCAGCTGAGGGAGGGAGAAGGAGCCAGCAGCTCCTGCCCAGCCACTGTCCTTGCCCGGGCCAGTGGCCTCTTGCAGCTGCCTTCACTGCAGCCTCACTGCTGGATTTCATTGTCACTGCCAATCTCATTTCATCTCACCTTGTATCAGATATAACAGACTGGGAATCAAAAGGATCTCTGAGGAAAGAAATGCTAAGGTTTTCTAAAGCAATCCATCATTCCTGTCCTTCCCACTATGGACAGCTGTCCTACCAGGAACTAGTCGATGTTGTTTATGTTTGACATGTGAAAACTCACATCACATCTTCAGTAAGGGAGTGTCTGTGAAATGCATTCTTTAATGTAAGGTAGTATTGCAGATCCTTGTTTAAGATGCTGTGGAGGGACTAGAAGCACAGGGCAGCTTGCACAGGGAGGATGGAGTTTGCTGCCATATGTGCTGCAACCCTCCCAACACCATCAGCAGCAGATGTGGGAAAGGAATGTCCCTACAGCTGTTTTGCCCAAATACCTAACTATAGCCAAGCCTTATTTTTGCTACACAGAGTCTCTAAATCTGCTACCCTGAAGCACAAAAATTTCTTAAAATGCTCTCTGCCTTCTACTTTTTCCCCTCTGGAGGATTCCATCACAGCAGTCAGGCACAACAAATTGTATGTCTCCATTGGAGATACATGCCATGAGGCTAAATGCATGCTTTTTGTACAGATGCTGATCCTTCCTCAGCCCCTGCAGATTCCTCATCCTCTGATATCATTTCAGTCTTGCTGGCAAATTATTTAAGCTGAACATAACTTAATTGCTTTTATAGTCTGATATGGCTTTAGGTTGTACATATCTCTGTTCTAACAGTATTTTCTCCATTAGCTTTGTTAATGGGCTTCTGGTGAGCCAATGCTAACTTGCTGAAATTAACTGAAGTATCTAAAAATCTCTTCTGTTATTTTTAATTTAGTGCCTGACTTATTTCTGCTTCAAATTGCCCACCCCAATTAAGGCATGACTGTGTCCAGTCATTGGCACAGTCCCCAAGTCTTCCACGAAGGAGAGCTGTGCCCAAGAAAGCTGATACACTGAGTGTGTTAGTGAGAAGTGGGGTATGCAGGCTTGAATTCTCTTGTGTGAATTCCCTTGAATTCCCTGAAGTGGCTACTGAAGCTACACCTCCTGATACTCAGAGAGTAGAAGACAGGGAAGTATTTTTCAGCTGTTTTTGTTACTTATAGTTGTTATATAGTTTTTCCTCTACCTATACAGCAGCTCACAGAATCACAGATCACAGAATCATTTAGGTTGGAAATATCTCCATCATCATTGAGTCCAGCCTTTGACTGATCTGCACTTAGAGCTAAGCACTAAATGCCATATTTAGCTGTCTCTTGAATATTTTTCCAGGGATGTTTACTCCACCACCTCCCTGGGCAGTCCATTAGAATGTTTATCAACCCTTTCTGTGAAGAAAATTTTCCTGATGTCCAAGCTGAACCTCCCCTGGTGCAGATTGAAGCTATGTCCATTTGTGCTGTCACTGGTTGCCTGGGAGAAGAGACTGACTCCCACCTTGCTACAACTTCCTTTCAGGTACTTTTAGAGAGTGATAAAGTCTCCCTTGAGCCTGCTTTTTTGCAGACTAAATACCCCCAGCTCCCTCAGCTGCTCCTCACAGGACTTATGTTCCAGCCCCTTCCCCAGCTCCACTGCCCTTCTCTGGACATGCTCCAGCATCTCGATGTCCTTGCTGGGAGGGTCCCAAAACTGAACACAGTACTTTAAATGTAACCTCACCCGTTCCCAATACATGGGGACAGTCACTGCCCTGACTGGGCACACTATTGCTGGTACAGGCCATTGGCCTCCTTGGATACCTGGGCACTGCTGGCTCATGTTCAGCTGCTGTTGGCCAGCACCCCAAGGTCCTTTTCCACTGGGCTGCTTTCCTGCCATTTTCCCCCAGCCTGTAATACTCCATGGGGAGGCTGAAACTAATGTACAGCACCTGGCACTTGGCCTTGTTGAACCTCATACCACTGGTCTCAGCCCATCAATCCAAGTTCAGTCTAAGACAGAATTTTTAGCTGCAAACCTAGCAGGTTACATCGTTTAGTTCCTCGATTACCATGATATCTGCTTAAGCTGAACTCCTTTTTTCTTTAGAAAGGATGAGAGAAAATTTTTACTATCTCACCCCCTATAGAAACATACATTTTCTGAAGTGGAAACAGCATTATATCATTCTTGTCTTGCCTTACAACTACTTCTCAGACAACACAGTGTTAAGCATTTGGTCCCATTAGCAATAAAATAACACAAAACACAATGTTAGAGTCAAGCCAGAGAGGTTTATTTGCCAGTTCCAGCAAGTGTCTAGCAGGATAATGATTAGACTTACACTACCTGCTGCTAGTCACAAGGTGTGCAATTTGGGACAGTACTGAAGCTACTGTGTCTTGCAGACCATACTGACATAACTAAGAAAACTCCTACCATCCATCTCTCTGATTCCATAGGGTAAGTGGTGATACACATCTATCATATGCTTGGAAGTGCTTAGCTACAACCAGATCCAAACTAGCCCAGGTCAACATACTAGCTCATTTTGGGTGAGTATTGCTGTCTATAACCAAACAACTCAAGTTAGTTGGCACCACAAAAACACTATGTGCCTAATATGATCTAATCTAGCTGCATAAGATCTTCTGCTCTGCGAAGCAGAAAATATCGGAGACTGCTTTATCAACTGGTACAGCAAATTACCCATATGTTTCCTGAACATTTGCTGGTACAGAACCTAACTATGGTAACTGTTTTTAAAAAACTCTCTCCATTTGGTAGACATAATTTCTGGGATGAAAGCAGAAGACACTGAACCCAGTATCCGCACTGGCACCTGGTGTGCTGTTCACAGAATCACAGAATATCCTGAGTTGGTAGGTACCACAAGGATCATTGAGTCCAGCTCCTGGCTGTGCACAGCACCAAGAGCCACACCATGTGCCTGACAGCACTGTCCAAACACTTCTTGAACTCTGCCAGGCTTGGTGCTGTGACCACTTCCCTGGGAAGCCTGTTCCAGTGCCAAACAACTCATGGTGAAGAACCTTTTTCTAATAGCCAACCTAAACCTCCTCTGACACAACTTCAGGACATTCCCTCATGTCCTGTCCCTGGTCACCAGAGAGAAGAGATCAGTGCCTGCCCCTCCTCTGCCCCTCACAAGGAACTTGCAGACTGCAATGAGGTCTCCCCACAGTCTCCTCCAGCCTGAACAAATCAAGTGCCATCAGCCACTCCTCATTTGGCTTTCTCTCCAGACTTTTCACATGTTTTTGCTTTCCTTTGGATGCTCTCTGATACCATAATATGTTTCATTGTACTGTGGTGCCCAAAACTGCCCACAGCACTCACGGTGAGGCCACCCCAGTGCAGAGCAGAGTGGGACAATCCCCTCCCTTGACCAGCTGGCCATGCTCTGCCCAATGCCCCCCAGGACATGGCTGTTTCAAAGTTATTGGGATGAGGCTGTAAGTAAAGTCTTATCCAGAGGCGACCTGTATCTTTCATACACAGTTGGGCAAGTGTGGAATCTAGAATAAAATTCCTACATTTATAATCAATCTGAATAAGTCAGAAGAGGTGGCCTTTGGATTCACATTTACTTAAGCTGAAATTGGTCAATTGCCTCACTATATATGTATATGACAAAATGTACATGACAAAAACCAGTGTGTTAAATATATCAATACTTTAGGTTAGCAGAACATTTTTTTAAAGTTATATAATTAACACCATCCTGATTAGTTTCTATTTATGTGTTAAAGAAAAAAATGAGGATGTGGCACTTGGGGGATAAGGTTTAGTTGGGAACACGGTGATTCCTAGTTAACACTTGGTCTTGATGATCTTACATACCTTTTCCAGCCTTAAAGATTCTGTGATGCTATGATTCTACTTGTACCATATTTCATTATGAAGATTATTAAAATTACATACTAAAAGAACAGTTTAATTCTAAAAGGCTCATTTAATGTCATATTGGAGATAAAAGGAGTTCCCGTCTACAAGCAAACACACCAGGGTAATTCCAGGTTAAAAGTTTGCTTAATATGTAAGAAGAGGCAATGATTTTTAGTTACTTAAGTCTGCAGTGATGTCAGCCAGCTGAAGTCTCAAAATTGAATATTGCCTGAATGACTGAAATATCTATGGAAACACCTTATTGAGTGCTCTTGTGCAACAACCACCAAGGGCTGTTACCAGCTATGTAATTTAGTCTTCATACTGAAATGGCAACTTTCCTATTCATTCTGGGAGAGTGTCAAGTGCAACCAGAATACTTCAATCTTACATTTCTCTCTAGTGCATTTCAGAGGCAAGCAGATCTGCCTCCTGCCTCACCTGCCTCACCTTTTCTTCTACCGTCAAATTTGATTGTATTGTTCAAAGGAACACATTTGAACAAGAAAAATTATGTTGCACGTTGATAGAAAACATTAATTCTAAAGACTGAAATAAATCTCTTTGGATTGTTTGAATTAGTACTATTCAAAGTCACAATTACTCAAATCTCTGTTACTGGATGGCCAAATCTTCAATCTGTTTTTAGGCAAGAGGGTGGTCTGTGTTTGGGCAACCTGGGCAAAATTAACACCTCACACAACTTGTGCAGAAAGCATGTCCCTCACACTTCAAAACCTAGTTTCTGCTTCCTGCTCTCATGCTAGACTACTAATGAGCCTCTTTGGAGAGCGGAAAGTACACAAAATTATCTCTTCTCCTCTTCTTTCCTCTATTTCACAAAGCTGGCAGACAAACCTTTCTCTTCTGAAAAAGAATAAGAGCAGTTGTTGAGCTTGAGATGTGTCTGTCTGTGACCATGTGTGACCTGCTTTACGGTGTGAACAAGAGGGCCAGAGTGCTGCCAGGAACCAGAGTGCTCAGAGGGGAGAGTGCCTCTCTCTCCCCTCAATTAGGGCTTGTTAATGCCATCAAGATGAATGGAAAGTCACTGACTCCAGAGAGCTACATCAACGAGATTGATGAAAACTGACTTAATTGTTTCTCAATCAAGTTTGTGAAAAGGCAAAGGCAAAACAGAAAAAAATTGTTGCATTCTTTATTTCTCTTTCTGTATATTAGTAACTTTTCATGCTATAAAGTTGCTTATATTTTTTAAAGTTGCCCACACTTTCTAGTTTCCAAACCCAAGCCCTTGCATTTTGAATCCTTTGTCTTTGCTGCCTCTCCTCAGGCCCAGATATTCACGTCTCTCTTTCAAGTATTGGTGATTTTTTTTTTTCTCCCTTCACATGCCTATCAAATGAGGAACCTAACTGGGTGACTGTATGAAGGTGAGGAAAGGCAAGGCACCTGAATGTTCTTTTTGACCTTTTTTTTTTTCTTAACAGAATGGTAAAATTAATCCTTTTACTAATTTGATATAACATTTCCTTTAAAATCAAATAACTGTATTCCTGTTCCTGACTTTATAGAATTCTTTTAATTTAGGCGAGGAAGCAGCAATTTCCTTTCTCAGAAAAAAGCTGAAAATCAGGTTAGTTTCCTGGGGCACCTGAGTAAAAGAAATGTCACATATTTGTTTGCCTCACCAAAGAATGAAACAAGTACATGGTGGAAAGTGTTTCCAGCTATAGGGACCAAGCAAATCACCCACACCCTTTTCTCTTCCCTGAAAAACTATTTCTACAGTACAAGGAAGAGTTCTTACTCCTTACATTTTATCATGAAATTATTTTGCGGGATTATCCAGGGATTTATTTCAAAGCAATGTTTAGCTTCTGGCATCTGGAAAAGATGAGCTACTGACTTGCGTCTGACATTCTTACTGGAATCTCTGTGCTGTGATATTGCTGCAATAAACCAGCATGTATAAAAGAGTCTCATGATCAGATTAAACTCCAAGATCTACCCCCAAGAATACTTGGACTTTTAAAGTAATCAATTTCTCAAAACAGTGAAATAAATGTCGCTGTAAGTCTGCACGTCCCAGTATCAGAGTAGTAGCATGTACCTGCAAACCAGAAGGAGTTGTTGGCTTGGGTCTTCAGCTTCAGCTGTGATAATTAAAGGCAGATAATATTAATTCAGTCATGAGGTTGTCATTTGCTGAGCTGCAGCACAGGCAATGGTGCCTTACAGAGTACAAATGCCCTCACTTTTAGGTCGTTGCCTATGCTAGAAGAATATTTTGTCAATCATGTTAATATATTGTAAAAATAAGCAAGAATGCTCCTGTGTGAAGCTCTGTACCTTCATTTCAAATCCTAAGATGAGGTACATTCTACACGATGACAACCATGATGAGAGTTGGATGCACTCAAGGTTTTCATCCATTTGCATTAACGGAACTTGAGCAGTTGAGGATTATCAAATTATGGCTGTCCCTGTCCCTAGCAATTAGTGTTTTTCTATTGAATCAGAATCCTCATGACCACTAAGGGTAATTTTCCAATCATACTTTAACATTGGCCAGCATTCAATCTTCTGTGTATGAAGCCATAAATCCTTTCCTTGACCTTCAATGTCCTCTCTTTGTCTTTGTAATTCTAATATCCAGATGACACCTTGGTCCTAAGTAACTGCTGCTTTGTATCCAGGTAATCATCAGGGAGCTAATAAAGTACAGCAGATTAAATAATCTCAGCAATGCAAAATTTAAGTCAACAATGAATAATAACTATACTGCAAAGAATCCTGATTGTAAGAATTTTATATACTTTTGGGAAAGAAGAACTATTGCTAATAGAAGAATGTTGTTTTTAACACTTCCCTGCATCAATTTTTTATTTTTTAACAAAAGTTGATCATATTCTTCTGAAGAGTTGAGAAATAGCCTTCAAATTGATAGTAAATATGCTGTGACTTGCTTTGGTGGAAGTAGAATGTTTAATATGGCACATCACTTCCACAGTTTTGGGCAAGTGCTGCAGTATTTAAGAAACAATGTCTGATGACTGAACAAGAAAGCGCTCAGGCCTTCAGCCACCCTGTCAGCTGGAGAGGCACTTGAAGAGGGGGAAAGTAGTCACAGCAGCCCCCTGACTTTTCTAGGAGTCCAGGCAGTGTCTAAAAAGTGTCATTTCCAAGAAACTCATGTACTCTCCTCCTACTTCAGACACTTGATGTGATTGATATGTCTGTGGCTTCTTCTGAATTTTCTCCACCTAAGAGGGAAAGGTATGCCACAGGTCCAGAAAATATTATTTCAGTTATTTTAGACTTGGCTATAAATCAGAACCTGCTGTTCATAATGTACATCTAATTTTCATTGATTCTGTCGTGTTAATTTACCTCAAACTTGCCCTCAGTGGAACTTGTTCCTGGTGTGTGACCCAACTATGCAGAGGAGATGGATCATGTCAACAAGGCACATGCTGAGCCACTTTCTCACTGGACTGGAGGCTGAAAAAAGGCTTGTGCCCCCTCTGTTGTCTCTCTCTTGACTATGTACTTTGTGTTGTCCTGTTTCTGGACATGTTTGGGCAACCTGCTCTCCACAGACACATTGTTGTGAGGAAATGCAAAGGTAATCACAAGCCTCCTATTCATGCTACAGTGATGCTTGAGATTACAGTGGTACAGTTTGCTTCTTAGGATGGTGTTTCTGTTCTACTGAATCACAGAGGTTTGGGCTCAAACCACTTAATTTCAGCAATTTCACAGCTACTTGGTCAACTTAGCTAAGTTAGTCCACTAAGCTCCAGCTACAGACAAGGTGCAGTGAGACATTCAGGTCCAGGCCGTATACTAAGGGTGTATATTCTACTGCAGGATACATGTGGAAGTAAATTAATTTTTCCATTGGCTACAGAGGAAACATGAATAAGTATCTTAAAATTAAACCTCCTTCCAGCACAGATTTTGGTCTTGCAGAATCAAGGAGGGATTATCCAACACTTAGAAATGCCCATATGCTGCAGATCAATCACTTAACTGGTTTAGTGTAAAATTGCTGGGCAGCAGTCAGTACTGGCTCAATCTAATAGCTTTATTAAAAACGGAAATATAAATAAAATCCTTGCCAATAAATCTTGTGGATGACACAAATACTGGCAGAATGATAAATTATGACAGATGAAGGGTTGGTAGTGCAGCATGAGCTGGATTTGGTAACAAACAAAATGTGCTGCAGTATGCGTAAGAAATGGAATACTGGAAAAATGGTACTTTTGTAAAGGATTTTGTCCAGACCACCAAGTGTTAACACCAGTGTGACCAATGGCTAATATGATTATTGAGGGTACTAAGGGGAGTAAAATACTTTTTCAGGATAGAGACTGCTGGATGCAGAATGAGCTGCACAAATTTTCTGAGAGATAGAAAGTGTCTCTCAGGGAGGAGCATACATGGCTCGAACTGCTTATGGAAACAAAGGCTGAGAAGGAAGCTGAATGCAGCACAGCCATCTTGCCTTCACTCAAACACACAGAAGAAGGTTATTGTTATGTTGATATAGCTCCTTACTCTAAGGCATAACAACTGTGTCTCTGAGCAGAAACTGGACAAATTACGGATAGAATTTAGGTACACTCCCTAAGCAACTGAGATTAATAAAGCCTGACAGATTTTCTCTGTATCTTGTTTACAAGTCAGTACCAGTTACTGTCTTCATCATCGTCATCATCACGTCTACAGAAGATATCTTTAAATAAAATTCAAATTATCTATTCCACTTGCAGTCACTACTGTGTGAATTTGAATGACTTAGGAAATACAGAAGTCTGGCCAGAGGAATGCCTTAACTTCTATGAATCGAATGCAGAAAACATACCCCTCATGGTTTTATTAGCATGCTTGGTCATGTCTGCTCTTCGGTATGGAATACCTATTTCCATTTCAGTATTTTTTTTCAAAAGCATTTGGGTTTTACAAATGTTCTTGCTGATAAGCTGCACGTCTTTTCTCAGTTTTCTGGAAATATGGGCAATTCAGTGGAAATGTCTCATTTTTACTTCAATTGTACAGTCATGTGGTGTGGCTTGTTTGAACTCCTTACCCAGTGTGAAGAAGATTGTGCTGCTTTAAAGGCATTTTTTGTTTTGATGGTGATCATATGCCTTTCAGCACTGATTGTCATGCTGTGTTAGGTTAGTCTGACTGGTTTCCTTGTGGACAAAACAACTCAAAAAATAAAATAAAAATAAAGCAAAAAAATCAAATTGTCTAATCTCTGCCAGAAATAAATAGCTAAATCCTGTGGAATTGAATGTCTTGCAAATAGAAAAGTGGCACTGATGGGAAATGCAAATATTTCACAGCATGTGATCTTGAAGTGCTCTTAGCATCTGAAATATTTAATTTCCTGCTGAGGATAGGATTTATCATTTATTAAAGTCAGTGATTCTTATTTGCTAAGTAGGAAAGACATTTTCCAACACTGCAGTCCACTGCTGTCTTTACAGCTGCCTCGGAAGTGCTTTGTAGGATATTCTATACATCTGTTGAATGTGACCCTGACCCTGCAGTTGTGAAATAAAATAGTGAAATAAAATAGTGCTAAAAAGGAGAACTGAGCACAAATAAGAATACATGTTTTTGGCACATGTACTGATTCCATAAAGAAAACCACGAGCATAATAACACTTAGAGCTGATTCTGCCCATCAGCTCCATTTACTGCCAAAGTTGCTCATGACCAGACAAGCTGAAATAGAAGACTTAAACATCCAATGAGGATTAGGCCTGAAAACAAACTAAGGAGAGAGGCAGATCAACTCATTTCTCTAGCAGTACTCTTCCAGAGTCCAGAGAAAGCTGAAGAATGAAGGTCACGTGATATTCCAACTGGCTGAATCTTGCTATCTGAGATGATGCTTACATGAAAAATGAATCTGTGAACATTTTGTTGCTGTACAGAATTCACCTGCAGCTTACAAGCAACCCATCCCATTTCACAGTGAAATGAGAAAGGATCACAAAGTCCAGGTGGGCCAACCATGTCCTGGGGGCATCAGGCACAACATCTCCAGCCAGGCAAGGGAGGGGATTGTCCCACTCTGCTCTGCACTGGGGTGGCCTCACCTCGAGTGCTGGGGGAGGTTTTGGGCAGCATAATCTAAGAAAGACATTAAACTCTTAGAGAGTATCCAAAGGATGGTCACAAGGATGGCGAGGGGCCTTGAGGGGAAGCTGAATGAAGAGGGGCTGAAGTCACTTGGGCTGTTCAGCCTGGAGGAGACCCCACTGCAGCCTGTAACTTCATAGTGAGGGAAAGAGAAGGGACAGACAATGATCTCTTCTCTATGGTGACCAGTGACAAGACCCAGGGGCCTGAAGATATGTCAGAAGTTTAGGCTGCATATCAGGATAAGGTTTTTTCACCCAGAGGATGATTGGACACTGGAACAGGGAAGTGGTCCCAGCAGAGGGGCTGAAGTCACTTGGGCTGTTCAGCCTGGAGGAGACCCCACTGCAGCCTGTAACTTCATAGTGAGGGAAAGAGGAGGGACAGACAGTGATCTCTTCTCTGTGGTGACCAGTGACAAGACCCAGGGGCCTGAAGATATGTCAGAAGTTTAGGCTGCATATCAGGATAAGGTTTTTTCACCCAGAGGATGATTGGACACTGGAACAGGGAAGTGGTCCCAGCACCAAGCCTGACAGAGTTCAAGATGCATTTGTACAATGCTCTTGGGCACGCAGTATGACTCTTGAGGTCTCCTGTGCAGGGTCAGGAGCAGGACTCAATGATCCTTGTGGGTCCTTCTAACTCAGCTTATTCTGCGATCTTGAGTCAGAGAAGCCAGAGTACCACAGAGATTTGGTGCTCAGAAATAAAGGAGAGCAGCTGTAGAATCCATAAAGTCTTGAGAAAGAGCAAAATGCAGCATACTGCTAATTCTGGGGGATACCAGCTGGATTCTGGGTGATACCAGCTAAGTTACTGCCAGGTTGCCTGATGTTAAAAGAAACAGGAGACTTTATCCTGAACTAGCACCTGAGGTGCCTGGGTGGTCCAAAGCAGAAAGCAGCCAAAGCCACCACACACACTGCATGCTGTAGGCACAGACGTGTGAGTGTTCCCTGACAAGGAGGCTGGGACAGCTCTGCTTCACACTGGAGGCTGCTCACACCTGCAGAGAATGACCCTGCCAGTCAGCACCACGTTGTGCAAACAGCTGCATCTACCTGACCATGCACCTGCATAATCAAAATTTCTCCCAAGCCAATTGAAGATGAACCACAAGCCTGAAGGAAAAATCCAGGATTTCCCAGAGATGCTAATTAGATTGAGCAAGCTGAAACAACTCCAACTGATCAATCTCATGAAAAATATTTGCAACATTTATAGCTCTGTGTGCTTTGTGGAAAGCTGTTAAGAACCTACTCCAGGGCCTGGTCTATCACATCTGCCTTTTATTTATTTCTGTCACAAGCTTCTCAAAAGTGGGAGATGAGCAAAAATAAAATATATAATGTATAATTCCTGCTATGGAAAGTGCCATTATATCTGTTGTTTGATGGGATTGTCTCGTGAGCATTGCTAGCATGTTTTGAACCCTATGTCTCTGGCCTCCTCCGTGCTGGATAAAGATGTTTTACAGAGAATAGTTTTGCAAGTATTTTTCTCCTGCAAATATCACTGATTTTACAGTTCATAAAAACATACAAAATAAAATAATCCTTCAAACTCCATGCCTTACAAAGACAAGCCTGAATGAAGGACCGTCAAGGAAAATCTTGTTTGCAATCCCCTAGAGATATTCTGTTACATCTCTAGGAGAGACAAAATTTTCAAGAATGAAAAGCAGTTGTGTTCTTAAACTGGGGCAGCTTGGTGTTCAGGGAACACTTCCCAGAACCAGAGAGATTTGGAAAATTATTATTGAACAGACACATCTCAGGGTAGAAAAGATGTCTGAGATTGGTTGTAAATGTCTCCATATTAGATTGCAAACAGGAACATTGCAAAAAAGATTAAAACAACTAAACTCAACACTTCCCCACTCCCCTCCGTGAGTAATTTACTTATTTCTAACAAATTAAGAATAAGTGTCTCTGCTCTTATCTTCTATGTCGTTCAAATGTTGGCTCTTTTTGAAGTGTTCATGGTATTTAAAAGGATTTTCATTAAAACATTGATTTCTTGCCTTCTGGATACAAAATTCCATCCTTTTGATTAAGGTTTTGATGTTTCCCATCAAAAATATTTCCCATTTTTTCTTATGGAAAATAAAAATGATCCATAAGGTATTAAATCTTAGCTTTCTTTATAACACCATTTTTGTGATAAACATACAATTTTTTACCAAATTTGCTTGTGTCACAAGACTGACATATGGGTTATTAGTAAGTGGATGTAATAGCAGACAGTTGACATTCTCTTCCAAGTGAAGCAGAGTACACAGCCCATGTGAACCTCCCAAAACAGGTTACTCCCTGTGGTTTTATTTCCACCCTTTGCTGAGTCTATTATTCTTTCTTTGCCCACAAGATATTCTATGGATATTCTCTGTCTTCATAGTTATTGCCACCATCATTCTTGCCAAGAAGATAGTAAACTATTTCACCCTTTCTCTTCTATCCCTATTTCTGTTATTTCTATTTTTAAGTGTTATCAATAAGAGTTTAAAAAAAAACCCATATATACACTTACATGTATTCTGTACTTAAATATGTATACATATATGTGTGTATGTACATATAAAAATATACATTAAAACTTATTACATTCTTTCATATATTACATTAATTTCTTGCAGGAGGTTGAACTCAAATTCCCAAAAGATGATCAATGACCTTTCTGAATATGGTGAAGGATAAAAAGAAAGAACTTTTTCAGTATCATGATCCAAAAGAAGACTCATTTGCACTCTGTCACATCCTATCCATGGGTCACATAAAAACCAGACTTTTCTAGTGAACTATGACACAAGCTACTTAGGCAGAACTGATGTGAAAAAGTGTTTCAGAATCCAATCCACAACCCCTTCACTTCCATATCTCATTCTTCAACCCACAATATTTCACTTTTCCCATTAACAATTCAGCTGAGTCTGAATTCCTATTAACAACCTTCATCTGCTTCCCACTCCTCTGCTCCATTCTCAAAGGCATAAGAGGGCAAGTCTAGCCAGGGGACTTGGCAGTTTTGCAGGGAGGCTGATGATGCTAGTGTGGCTTCCCAGAGCATGTTCAGTGCTCTGATCCTTGGCTGAGCATCAGCAATAGGCAGGAAATATCAGAGGGACGGAGTGGGGAAATATCAGATGGAGACATGGGGATACTTAGTAATTGGGGTTTAAGATGTGGCAGATGATGGCTTAAGGTTACTGTACAGTGATGCTGAAGAAAAGAGCAGAGGAACAAATGAGAGTTCAAAGGACAAGAACTGGTGGGTTTGAGAACTTGATTATACAATGACAAAAGACTTTTTCTGGAACCTTTGAAAGACCCAACAGGGGTGAAATGTCTGGGGGCACTGGGAGGAAATGATTGCCGTTGGAAAGGAGATGAGGAGATTCAGAGTTCTGCTGTGAGCAGAGAAACAGAAATCACTTCTGTATGTTGTCAGCAAACAGAAAAGAAAATAAGACAAGTATTAAGAGCTCTGCTCAAATAGTCTGAGTGGCTGGGGGAAAACCTGCCCAAACAGCTTCAAATATCCAGAGAAGGAACATGAGTGGGGAGCTATCCAGGCAGTAGTCAAAGACTTTTCTGTGTAATTGATGGAGATGCTGTTGTCAAGGGCTGAAAGCTGCATATGTGTTTAAATATTAACTAAGCAACTGCCCTTGCCTCCTGCTGGTGCCACGTGTGTTTGGCCCTGCTTCTTCATTAGGGCACACAAGGGCAGGAGCTGGGAGAGCAGCAGGTCCCAGCAGGCTGTCTGGCCATGCCACAGTTTGTACCGTGGTGCTTGCTAGTGTTGGCTCTTCTGCAATAGCCATTGAGGAGGTGAATAATGTAACCTCTGAGTAAGATCCCAATAGAGGAACTGAAGGAAAAAGAAGTTTGCTGGGGAGAGGGATGTGCTGAAATTCTCATTTGTGCTTTCTATTGCTTAGGTCCTTCTCCCTTGGTGTTAGAAGCAGCAGCTCGTTCTGTGACCTTTTACTATCATCATGAATTGGGTTCTAACTATTTCATTTCATGTAGGTCACCTAGCACATAACATTTTAAAATTAATTAATGCTAAATGTCTGCTGAATGGAAATAAAGAAATTGACCAAATAATTATTTTAGAATTTGGCAAAAAAAAGTCATGTTTTTGGAGTGGCTTATTTCCATGGGGATGTACTATCTTTAATATCTCTATTATCTGGTAAACTAAATCAACTAAAATTATTGAGGACAAAGACAAGCCTAGTTCAACTTTCATAAGGTTTTTCTTCAGACCTGAAATGGATGTAACCATTGGGAAAACTAAGGTTGGTTTGGAACCAAAGGTTTTTTTCAAAGGAATTTCTTGTTTCTGAATGGCTGTATTTGTCATTTGACATTACCTTTTTCCCCCTGTGTGTTACATTCATGTTCCAGAGTTGTTTATAATCACACTGTACAGCTGAAAACTACTTTTTGCTTGGGAGTCACCTTGAAGAGTTTTCAGACAGTCCAAACCTGTCATTGTGTAAAATTTGGCATGATATGGTGGGTGAACATAGCCCACCCACCACTCTGGAGATTTAGGAAGCTTTGAGGGTGAGTGGCCCTCAGCTCAGTGCACTATGAAATAACAGGACACCCACAGAGGGCTTGTGCTCAAAACAAGAGTCATGTAAGCAACAGAGAGTGATGTAAGCAATTACAGCTCCTAAGATTAATATTTCCTGCTGAAATCTGTTGCTTCAGGACTCTCCATGAAAGGACCTGGGAAACTCAGGTGCATGGAAGCTCAATCCCAATGAGACACATCCCACTGCAGCTAATGCTGACCAATTATTCAAGCTACCAGTGTGTTATTTCTGGTGGCCAGCCCTTCGTGCCCTTACCATTTCCCTAATCGTCTTTTCACTAAATCCTTTTCTAAACAATTACTTAAGAGAGAAAGCAGTACCAGGTAAAGCAGGATTAAAATACTGATCTTCTCAATGAACTGAGACTCAGAAAAATGAAGACATCTCACAAATATGAAAGCCTCTAAGATTTAGTTTACTTCTGCTGAATAGGATTAAAAGGATTTTGACAACCTGCTGATGTTTCTCCCAAGGCTCTCCTCCCCAACACATATCCCAGAGAATCATGTAGAAACCTATTGAGGAAATTGAAGAGTACTCTGAGTTTGAAGTTTTAGAATAAATCCTTAACTGAGTCATAGACTTAGTGTATAAAGAACACTGAATGATGTTCAAAACCAAGCGATGGATAAATCTTTGTGATGTGGTGAAAACATGTTATTAAAGAAGAGACTCTTTAAACAGCAGTTTTATCACCAGTAGAGCATAACAGTCCAAATACTCTCCCCACACCTTTACAAGACATGAGCAGTTTGCCCTTGGGAAGGTATCTGGAAAAATACAGGCACCCTCCAGTACCTGATGGGAGCCTTACGTGCGCAGGCAGGGCTGGCTGATAAAAGTCTCAGATGTACCAGCAAGGCTGGCAGATTGCAGCCACAACATTTTCTTTCCAGAGAAATTAAATTTTGTTTGTTTGTTTGTTTTTAAATGTAGCAGGTGCCTTGCTAAGAAAAGCAGTCCAAGCTGTGCCAAAGCCCTGACAGGAAGTGATGATGAAAAGAGCCTGTAGCTGTGTGCCTTCACCTTTGGGGAGCATAACTGTGCTCTGGAAGCCTTGTCATCTGCTGTGAATTAAAAAGTAACAAAAGAAAAGGAAAAAAAGGGTTGAAAAAGTACCTAAACATTTATCTTCCTAGCAAAACAGGATATATTATGCTGTGTACAGCAGCAGAGCAAGCATTTCTTGCCTTCACAGAAAAAGATGTGAAATTCTGTAATGACACAGGTGTTGATGTTTTCTGCTATTTACCTTATTTTTCTCAATATGAGTTATTTTGTGATATTATCAAGTGGTTTTGAAAAGCATTTAAAACCAGTCAAAGCACTATAATAGATCTGACCTTTCTTGTAGCTTTCCTTTGACTATTTTTTTCCTAAGAAATGTGACCATTTTCTGATTCCATCAGTTTTGGAGTTATTCTCCACACTATCTGCACAGGATATCTCTACTCTGCTATCAGTGTTTCCAGCTGATGGTTTTACCTGCATTCTCATTCATAGCTTCCTTCAAATCCCATGGGAGACAGAGGCTTTCGTTTAAAATCTAAGTTTATAGCTTTGCTGACTACAGAAAAGCCCAAACCAAAACCTCTCTAAAGATGCATACCTGAAAAGAAATAGCACACAATTGATCAGTTTAATATACCTATCTTTAAAATTAGCCATATGAGGTCACCATTGTTTGTTGGGTTTTTTTAATATTGGGGACTGACTTCACTGAGTTTCCTTACATATATATTTATTTCTCTGTAGTGTGGCTAGTCAGAGGTTGGTGTTGAAGGGCGGACTGGCTATGTCTTTGCTAGTATCATGTGAGACCTAGTCTCCTCTGGCTTGTACCATCAGAGGACCCTAAATTTCTGCTGACCCAAACCTACAAAGATGTGTAAGAGAATGGTGGGGTTTGCAAGGATAATAACAGTGTTTACAGAAAACCTGACCTGTAGAAAGAAAAAAATGGACTAACTTCTGAGCCCACCAGCTCTCCCAAAGTTGTCTTTGATTTTCAGTCCTTGATGTACACAGAACTGCAGGTACATCTGCCCTGTGGGCTGCTGCCCATGGGGCAAAAAGGCCCTCTGCTCAAAATCACACAAACTCTAACAGCAGCTCAAAACTTGCAGTTTTGTCAGTGTATCCATGAGCTGCAGCAAGATCCTGGTGAGCTGGGTTGCTCACTTCTGTTTGAAGGGCTTCCCACCAGGCATTAGGGCTGGACACGGCTCATCCAAGGGAAATTAGGTGTCAGCTCCTGGACCTGGACAGGTTCCTAGCCACAGGCAGCGTGGTCAACCTGAACAACTACAGTGCCCAAGAGTACCAGCAGCACTGGCCACCTGCACCATTGCCATGGTAGCCATGGCTCTGGACTTTGTCCCCTCCTGGCTCTCCCAGGTCACAGTGTGAGCCGTGCATGGAATCCCTCCCTTCACCCATCACTGGTGGCACGGCAGCCTCTGCCTCTGTTGCAGAAGGAGCTCTCCCGAGGACAGGTGCCAGATCCAGATGCAGTGAGCTGGGAATGGGAAGATGGCCAGCAGACCAGACAAGCTATACCCACAGGCCCTGTAATCTCATGGACCCATTATCCAAGAAACCTGATAAAGTAATGCTTTTCTGATATCATCATAATGACAGATTCAAAAGGGTTTCTATGGACCCATTATCCAAGAAACCTTAGAGTTACTGCTGATAAAGTAATGCTTTTCTGATATCATCATAATGACAGATTCAAAAGGGTTTCTCACCTTCATACACTGTGCATGTATACACAGATAGCTGGGTGGGTTATTTGGAAAACAATTCCCAGGCTCTTTAAACTTTGCTTTCAGTTTGTTACTACGTGAGAAGTAAAACGACAGGGCCCAACCTACTGCTCTCTAATTTTGTCCCGTAAGGGGAGACATTTTTGCATTTTGAAGACAAACTGGGACAGAGCACTCAACCAACAGAAAAAAATAAGCCCCAAACCAGTCCCTTGCCTCTCTGCTTCTCTCACCATCCCCTAAAATGAAATTATCTTAAAATAAATTCAATTTTCATCATATAGTTTGGTTTTGTTCCATTTACTTCTGTGCCTTCAGCATATTCTGAATTTCTCTGCATCTAGGAGAGTGAGAAACACATTTTTCAGACAGAAGTTGTAAGTACAATTTTTTGGCTTCTGACCTGGCTTTGAGAAGACAAAAATCCTGGAAACCAAGATAGAAAGCTCAAAATTTACAAAATATTCTTCAGCTTGGGATAAGCTTAGTACAGTTAGCAATACAGTTAGCATAGCTGCACTGCAGCCATAAAAAGAAGGCAGCAGATTTTTATGGAGCCAAATTATGCCATCAGACTGATGGTTTAGGCAGGAAAAAAGGGGTTTACTTTATCTTGATAAAAAAGAGGTATATTATTTTCAAATAAATTATTGTCTGGTAAGCAGAAATGAGGAGAAAAACAAAGGGTCTGGCTCACTATGGATGAATTATAAAATACCTGGACAGGGAAAGGCCTCTAAGAACAGTGTGAATACTATCCATCATATAGAGGGCTGCCTGATCCAAGCAGAGCACATATATATAAAAGTGAAATTGGGTGTGATTTCCTTTGGAAATTACTGATGTTGGTTTGTTTTAAGAGCACTGAACATTGAAGGGTCTAAACTCAGGGAATTCCTGCACCTCTCCTTTCATCTTACATACTAATATTGCTGAGCATCCAGCATACTCAGTATCATCCACTTGTAATTAAACAGTTTGTAGCTAGGAGCAACAGATTTTAACTGCATTTTTAGAAAGAAACATTTTTTCTAAAAATAGCAGAGACCCAAATAACTTAACCAGTAATTTTTATCTCTCCTTTTTTGCTCCAAAATATGGTTCATACACAGCAGAACAGCATCACAGAGGTCAGCTGAGATAGCTGACTTCCACAATGTCCTACAGCTTTCCAACTAGGTCATCAGTCTTAAAACGAGGCTTTGATGTGCCAAATTAGGGCTAGAAAGTAATTTAGCCAGGGTTTCCTATTTCAAACTATGCCAGATATGGATATCCAAGATTCCTTGTTAGCTGTTTTCTGGCATGAGCAAGAAATTTTCTGACTCCAAGAAAAGAACTGGTCTTTAACTGTATGGATGAGCTTTTCCCTGACCTGGGTAAAAATCAGGTAACTCTCAACTGTATGGGGATTCTTCTACTCCTTGCCTACTTTGAGCTGCCTCCAACCACGCTCAGTTCTAGCTCAGTTCTGTGCTCTGGCTTTTGTGAGTGCTGCTTCTAGGACCCTTCCTTTCGCCCTGTTCTTTGCTCCTGCCATCTCTGCTGCCTTCTAAAGGAAGGAGACCTGAGACAAGACACTAAGTGCTCCAGGCAGCTGGAGTCAGGGTCCCTGGAGCCTGCTGGGACATACGTTGGCCACCCTGTGTGCTGGTTTTGGCTGGTATAGTGCTAATTTTCTTCACAGTGGCTGGTAGGAGGCTGTGTTTTGAATTTATGCTAATATAAATGATAATATAGAGATGTTTTTGTGACTGCTGAGTGAGGCTTGCATAGAGCCAAGGCCTTTTCTGCCTTTTATACTGCCACAATGGTGAGGAAGTTGGAGGTACTTGGGAGGCTGGGAGGAGACATGGCCAGGACAGGGGACCAAGGGATATTCCAGATCATATGACATCATGGTCAGTATATAAAATGGAGGGAAGAAGAAGGAAAGGTGGGGATACATTTGGAATTATGTCATTTGTCTTCCCAAGTCACTGTTATGCATGTGGGGCCCTGCTGTCCTGGGGATGGCTGGACACCTGCCTGCCCGTGGGTAGCAGTGAATTAAGTCCTTGTTTCCCTTGCTTGTATGGATGGCTTTTGGCTTTTTTTTTTTTTTTGGTCTTTGTGTCAACCCAGGAGTTTTCTACCTTTTACCCTTCTGATTCTGTCCCAGATCCCTGGTGTGAGTGAGTGGCTGTGTGGGGCTTGGTTGCTGGCTGGGGTTAAACCACATCATCCTACCCAGGAGTGCACCTGTATTTCTGTGGTGTGTGTCAATTCCTGCTTTGCAACTTGGGTCTTATTTCTACAGTTGCCCAGTGTGCACCTGTGAACCCTTTTAGCTCAGTCCAGCTGTTCCAGAATACTTGTAAAATTTGTTTCACATTTTGTTCAGGTCAGCATGATTCTGGACAATTTTTTTTTTTTTTTACAGGAGCATCTCTTTATATTTTCCCAGCATTGCATAACAGGTAGAGAGTTTGGTTGTATTACAAAATGCCTGGGCTGGGCTGCTTGCATTTTGCTGCAAATGGAGCTGAGAGTAGAGAGAGAATGTCCAAAAACCTGAGATCAGAAATCAGCAGGTCTTGTTTTAACAAGCCAGTTGAAAAAGCTACAGGCTTTTTGCTGAGTGTGCAAACAGCAACAAAGAATAAACTTCAGTGCCCAGGTGGTGTAACTGCTCCATTCTCTTCCCAATGGCTCACATCTGACAGCTCGATGAGCTAAGCTGCAGAAACAAATGGGACACCTTTCTCTGCCTTCATGCATGTCTTAACAATTTTTTCCTGTTTTCATCTGGACAAAACCCAAGTCCTTGCATTTGATGCAACACGCCTATTCAAGATCAGGATTTTCTGTATGTGACCTTAATTCTACCATTTTGTTAGAGGTTTAACTAACTCCATAATTAATAGCTAAGGCTCTGATGGTGTTGCCATAATAGATGTTGGAATCTTGGCTGCTGTAGTAGTGGTGCACACCGATGATTAGAGAACCTCTCCATTCCCTCCTGGTGCCACTGCAGATGAGAAGCCTACTATTACTTGTTACTATAAATATTTATACATCTTCCAACTCTGCAGCAAGCCCTAGAGGAATGAAAGTAGATTCTGTTTCCAACTTCCAAGAGTCCTCACACTTATCATATAAGCAGAAGTTTTGATTTCTGTTTCCATGTTTGTTTGCTTTTCATAGTCAGACACTGTCCCAGGGACTTCCAGTCTCCTGAGGCAAAGAAGCAAAGGAGAATAATCTTCTAAAGTTTTTTGCTGGATTTTCCTCCAGTTGCTAACCTCTCTTGTCAAATCTGCATATGTTTGTATATTATCATAGAAGTCAGGCAATATGTCTGAAAAGGACCTTGAGAGGACCCTGACCCTGAAGGGATCAGCACTAACACTGAATTTCTGAGGGATATCTGCATAACTAGTTCTTGCCAACTTGCAAGTAGATATTTCCCACTCTCTCCCAGATTTTTTTTTCTTATGAGAATTAATCTTTCTTGCTGCAGTTTAAATCTATGGTCTCTTGTGCTGTCTTCGCTAAATGTTCATTCTTTTTGCAGAAGCTGCCTGAATATTTCAGTCAATACTAAATATGCCCTCAGTTTTCTCATTTCTGTTTAACAACTTTCCTCCTTTGAGTCCAACTCTTTCAGGTGCCCGATCCTTCTTGTTGCCTTTTTCTGACCTCCCCTGACAAACACAGTAAGATAGTCTTTTTTAACTTGGTGCTTCTTTACTGCTGTCAATGCTAAGCACACTTTTCAGTAATGACTAGCAAAGAAACTTCAATATGACTCTGTGGCTGGTCCTTCTGCAGAAACCAGTTTAAAATATACTTTTATTCTGAGGTGTATAAAACAAGATTATGAGGATAGTTACAGTCTTTGGCTTTGTTTCCTTAGTCATCCTTCTGGCAGAAATACAACACTATTTACGCAGAAAGAGCTCCAAAAGTCTTCCATGTACAGACTTGCAAGTAGGAGGAAAGGCAATTAGTGACCCATTTATGTGTAGAAAGAGTGGCAGCCTGTTTGTGAAGAAAATAAGCAGAATTTGAAGAAATGAGTTTCCAAATGAGGCATTAATGGTCCTAACCAGAGAGATTTGGTCCTAACCAGAGAGATCTGGGGGTTGCAGCATGCAAACACACAAGGTGATGCTTTGAAACTGTATGAACAGTATACTGAATGCTCAGTCTAAACTCAGCTAGTTAAAAGTGTTCAAATACAACCTGGAACATTTTCTCTATGACCAGAATATTTTCCTTTTGTCACCAGATAGCAAAGCAGGAGCTTCTGCTGGTTCCATGCCTGTGCTCCTGATACATATGATCATTTGGTGATGGTTGAGGCAGATTGAGCCCTGACTACTTCAGCCACCTGGGAGAAATGTAAAGGAGCACCCCCAGGATTTGCATCATTTTGTCTCTTCCCTGTAAACATTTATTGCCTGCATTCCTCTACCTACACTGACAATTCAGCAGACTGTTGAGAACTCAGCAGATATATTCATTTTTTCCACTGCAACTTATCTGCTGCCTGGACATAGGGCTAATTTCCTTGTGCTGGAAAGGTTTTAGGTGCTGTTTTCACTAAATAAAACTTTATAAAGTGTAAAGCTGCAAATGACATAATAAGTTTGGATATAGTGTGGTTATCAAGATCAAGAGGCTTTTATACACACACGGTGTGAAGCAATCTTTACAGTCAGAGGTGTTTGAATCATAGAAAATTATGGCTGAGAAGAGCTTCCACAGATCAGCCATTCTACCTCCCACCCAGACACTGGATAAACTCTACCTACAACTTTCCTGGCAGATATTTGTCTTATGTCTTGGTCAAAGTCTCCTATGATAAAGATTTTCACAGATTTCCTTAGGCAATTTATTCCAGTGCTTAACTATAATGTCATTTTCCTAATGTGTAATTTAGACAGAGTTATCTTTAGAGAAGAAAGCAGTATTATCAGAGAAAGGTAATATTTCTATTTATCACCAGTACAACTGCAATAAGAGAGTGACACACTCATATATCTTGAAAGCACTAACCCAGAGAGACCTGTGCACAAACACATGTGGATCTGAGCAGGGCAGCAGCAAAACCGACAGGGAGTTGTGCAAACAGGGTGGCTGGAATTGCTGAGCTCTGACATTTTCCCAAAGTGCCTCCCTCTCTGGGTCATTGATGGCTGAGCCAGTGCTATGAAGTGATGCTTCCCTCCAAGTAGATTTCACAGCCCTGAGTCTTCACCTGGGCCACCTCCTTAGCAGCAAGTGCAGAGCCCACTCCCACTCATCAACACAGACTGGCAGGAGGAATGAACTCTTTTTATAAATCACTCTGTTGGGAAGCTTTCATATGAGCTGAGGAAAATTGGGTTCAATGCCTTCTTTTGCCTAGTGAGTCCTGACTCATAATTTGCACTCAGGTGCCTTGTTTTCAGATTGCTCACAGTTTTCCGCTTTTGCAATGCCCTGCTTGACATGGAAAAAGGTTTAATTGCACTGGAAAGCAAGAATGTGACTTACAGTATTGCAATTAGATTCTTACAGTGAAGCTTGAAACAGTAGGTTTGGGTCTGGCCACAAGGATTGCATCAATATTTTATGCAATATTTGTTTCATGTAAAATGCAAACACAAACTTTGGCTGAAAGAGCATCACCCTCCAGCCCAACTGCTTCTCTCAGGAATCATGCTTACTTTCTGTGACTCACTCAGCATTTAACTTTTCCATACAGTGGAACAAGTTCAGCAGGTGAAGCAGAGCCTCCCCTGCCCTTGGTTACACGCCCTTTGGAAGGTGAGCAATGGTGGTTTTAATCCTTTCCCACAAAGAGAAGAACAAACCCTATATCCCAGTTCCTGGTGATTGTTGCAGAGTGTTTAAAATATTTTCTATCTAGCTACATTTTGAAGGAAAACAGCAGCTTCCATTTGCCTTCATGTGGATCCAAGGTTGAGAGCTCAGCATCACCTTGCCTGCCCACAAGGCAGGAAGAAGAATGTCTGGGGGGACACAGACAAGTGAGAGCAGAGGCTGAGCTACACATTGCCATCCCAATGGGCCCAGAAATGGAGCTGCAGAATGGAGACCATTGCAGGAACCCCTCTTCCTTCATGGCAAAGCACTAACAAACACAGGTCTTGAGGGTTAAACAACTGGACTTAAATTTTCTGCAAACAACTGGAGTTGAACTTAAATTGTCTTCCTAAGAAATGCAAAAGAAGTATAAATCTGAAAACGTTTCATGTCCTGGTGAATGCAACTTAGCCTTACAATACCACTAATGTGTTAGGGGATATTGACTGCTTTTAAAAATGTTATCCTGCATGTTAGAGATCAGGGCACCAATTAATTAATGTAACCTTCTTACTACTCTTCATCAAAGAAATTTTATCTAATTATAGTAGGTTATGGCAAACTTTTCCCCAGGGAGTTTCAGACTGTGGTATTGCTAGTTGTGCTGAATTAATTCAGGAAGCACGTTTCTAATTCTGCCATTCAGGAGTATTTTAGAGCCTAATTCTCCCAGACTTTCTTATCTCTGTTGTTTTCATTTCAGTTGTCATGAATTTAACTCTGGAAATTACTTAATAACCAGTAGACAGAATCTGATATTGAAATTGGCTTGCAAAAATGTGGATAAAAGAAAGAGAACTCACAGGAGGTGAAGAAAAGGCAGACTAGGAAAGGAAAACACCAGAATTCAAAAAGGTATAGTTGAGTAAATTCAGGTAGTGCATCCTGAAAATTTCATGGGAAGATGAGAGGGAAGGTTAAGCTAAGAAGAATGGCTGTCACTCAGAAAGAATTAATAGGAAAGACAGATACAGAAACAATCAGACAGAACACAGAGGCAGCTTGCCTCCCTGTCATTTCATCACTGCCCTCAAATTCGAGAGGAAAAAGAAATGAAAAGGAGGTCATATTCATAGTTACAGGATAAGAAGAATGAGCTTGAGCAATTACAGACAGGATCCAAAAGACCAAGGCATGAAAGAAGATGTCAAATAACAAGAGATTTGGCTTTAAACAGCCTTAGTAAGGGAAGAACCAAGCAAGAGGAAGGCCTCTACTTCACTTGCAAAACAGCTTTATGGGGAGAAGGCCAAAATATTCAGTTGTTTCTTTTGCTTTTGCTTCAAATGTTCAGTGATGAGCAGGTCTGTAATAATTAATGTAAGCCCAAAAAGTGTAAGATTTCAGCCTAGGTGAAGGATGGGATAGGGAGATGTTGGAAGGAAAAATTCTTATATGTTGGATGTTTCAGCATGGCTGATAAATTGTTCAGAATGGTATTTAAAGACAGACTGAAACAACCTCAGTGGAGAACATACAGGAAAGGAAAATAAGAACAGGAAGGGAGATAGCAAATAATGGGCCTTACTAACAACAATTTAAAAACTAATTCTAAATATTTGAATGCTGAAAAAAAATTCTGTTACTTGCCAAACTATATGTCAAGAGCAAATTATGTAATTTCAACATTTTCTTCTTCAAAAGGACAATTGTTCTTACAGTTCAGGAAGGAATAATATGCCATCTGTCCTGACTTTAACAGGGACTTTTGACACTCTGTTTCAATGTTCCTACAGGTGTGTTAAGGAGGATGGAACCCAAAGAAAAGCAAAAGCAAAAGTGTAATTCTCCATGATTCCTTGTCAAATTGAAGGACTTGTTTCTCTATGAGGTCATCAGTTAGGTTAAATTCAGATTTCTACTTGATATAAGAATGATTTTTGTTCTCTGTGCTCACATGGAATGGAACAAGAAATAATGAGCTTAAGTGTTAGAAAGATTTATTTTGGACATTGGTAGAAACATTTCTAATTGTGTCACAAAGAGAAGGAAACACCTTCAGAGTCTGTGTCAATGGAGGTCTGTAGTAACAGTTTAAACAAACATGAAATCATGGAATGGTTTGGATTGTAAGGGACCTTGAATTCCATCTGGTTCCAACACCCCTGTCACTGGCAGGGACACCTTCCTCTAGACCTAGGTTGCTCAAAGTCTTATCCAACCTGGCCTTGAAGAATTCCAGAGGTGGGGCATCCACAACTTCTCCAAACAACCTGTCCCAGTACCTCACCACCATCACAGTAAAGAATGTCTTCCTTTTAGCTAATCTTTAGCTAATCTAAGCTAATCTAAGTCTTTCAGACTGAAGCCACTACATTTGTCAGGGATGAACAATTGTAGTTGACTCCAACTCTTCTCTCCCTTCCTTTTTGCTGTGGTTAGAAGCATTCAAAGAAAAAAAAATAGACTGCAAATGCAATAAAAATATTTTTTCCTAACTCTAGAAAGAGAAGAACCCTCCCATTAATTCATGGAGTCATGCACTTGCACAGCTTTGAGAATCAAAGCCTCTATCACATCAAATATCTGTGATGTATGTAAAGATCACTATTCGTCTGTATCTTTTATCTGTTTTCCAGCAGCTGCAATCATAATTAAATTCCAACATTGCTGTTGTGGTTCATGTTAAAGCTTCTTGCTTTGCTGTGGCATAGCTAAGACACCTATTACTCTCTGGTGATGTTAATTAAAGAATGAACATTGGTGGCAGAGAATATTAAAAAGGGTTTGTTGTGGGAGAAAAAGAGCTATATCAAAATGCAGGCATTTATCAAGAGAAGCAGTAGCAACATGGAGAAAATAACCTCAATGAGTGAACATAACAAAAGAGAGTTTCAGCAGATCCAGTTATTAAAAAGAAATGTCAGTGTTGCCTCCTTAGACTCAGCATGTGCACTGCTGTCTGCTGGGATGGAGGGCTCTGCTCCAGCAACACCCTCAATCTTTGCATGTCCTGATATGAACAGCCATACAAGTGGCAGGATAAAAATTGCTGAGCAAAAGAAAATGTTCTGCTGAAAAATAGTCACAGAGGAAAGCCTGCCAGCCTGGAACGGTGATACAGGGTACTAGGCTTGGGAAAGAGAAACTTGCTTGAGAAATGCAGCTGACGTATTTGAAGTACAGCTGTGTACCTGTAAACCAGAGACATGCTGAGACACTAGTGACAGGCCCCAAAATAAGCTGTAACAGCAACTTACTGTCTGAAAAACCGGAAACAGTCTGGGAAAATAAAATGGTTCTAAAGGAACAGCAAACAGTATCATTTGTTGGTTGTTACATGTGCAAAAATGAAAATTCACAGCATTCACTGGCTGCTTGAAGTGGTGATGTCTCACACCCCCTTATGACTCTATGATCTGAAAGACATTTTAGTCCAAAGTGAAGGCACTGTCTCGGAGTACTTCCTATGCTTCACTTGTTTTTCTTTCCCAAACAGGTTAAATCTCACAGAAACTTTTTTGAGCACTTGGACGCACACCAGGGATGTCCAGCTGACTCCAGGCTCAGTGACAGATCATCTCCAAATGGAGAACTCTGAATAATTATTGTACTGTATTTCCTTTGGGCACAGTTTTGGGGGATTGTTCTACCACCTCTGGGATGGTTGGGTAGCCCTCTGGGGTCTGTCTGTCCTCTCCTTTGGGATGGTTTGGTCCCTTCTGAAATCTGTCTAATTCAGCCAGTACTATATACCCATAGAAATAATCTATTGTAATCTATTCACTAATGATGTTTGTAATAACCTGTAATAACCTATACCCCCTTTGTTGCTACTACACAATTGGCTGCTGCTATTATCTGCCTAATGTCAGATATCTAGTAGTGATTGATACTATGTTGCTGATTGCTTATCATCATTTTTATTACTTGATATATGTATATCTTTGTTTTATTAATCATATCCACTTGCTATTGTTGATTTTTGTGGTATTCATGCTAACCAGTAATAAGATAGAGAAATCTAGAGGATAAAAGTCTCTATGTCTTCATGTATTATGGACTCCTAAAAACTGCAGTCATGATCCCTACCCACCCACAAGTCAGGTAGCTCATTAGGTTGTGACATGCTCCCAGGCATGTGCTTAGTTTCCCTAAGCATGCTCCATGGTGCCATTGGGAATAGAAGTGAACCTACAGGTAAGGACGTGACAAAATGTTTTGCTGGATGTACACAAAGCTGTAAAAATCAATAACATCCCACTAGAGACAGGATCACACAGGAGGTTCAAGAAAGGGAAAGCACAGCTGCATTAATCAAATGGCTTGTTACCCACTGAAGATTTGAGAAGAGGCTGCTCTCTTCATTCAGGTCTGTGGTGTTGCAGGGTTTGGCTGCTGAGCACCGAGCTACTCACAAGGCCAGAAGCAGTGGGAGATCTGAACACTTGTCCCCCCAGAAGCTGGGGGAAAAAGAACTGTTTACCAGAACCTCCTCCTCCTCTCTGGCATGGTGTTGGTTTGTCACTGCTGAAAGTGGAGGCTCAGGGATGTAAAGCATTTTGGTGGTGATGAGAAGAAAGTATTTGACTCAAGGTCTCCTAGCCTAGCCATGAAAAAAGCAAATTGATGGGTACAAGTTAAATTAGTATTTATCAGGTAAAAGTTTAAAATTTAAACTTCATTATACATTAATTTTTACAGGAAATTTAACTTTTCCAAGCCTTTTTTTTTTTTTCTTTATGCACGTGGATATTGGCTAGTTAATAAATATGAGAAATTTAACTTTTCCATTTAACTTTTCCAAGCCTGTTTTTTTTTTCTTTATGCACGTGGATATTGGCTAGTTAATAAATATGTACAATATAGATCTATTGAATTTAGTAGATTAACATTGCATTTTCTCCTCATGCTATCAGGAGTCATTTCCATGGCTCCTGAATGTGGCAGCATGAAATCAGTGGAGTTAGACACAAAACTACCTCACCCATCTAGGTTCCCACCCCTGCCTTCACTCACCTAATTAGTTCAAATTGCATCAACTACAATCTGGTTTAATGTGACAAAGTACCTGCTGTATGTCTCTTCAGGCCCACCTACGTACCTGCTGTGAATGTGTTTGCTTTAAAAAGCCAGCGTACTAAGAGCCAAAATTGAACCAAACCAAGAAAATTCTGTTGCATGAATCTTCTGTTTACCCAAACATCTTCCTTCTAGCAGAAAGGTATTGCAAATTGTCCTTTCTATCATTAGCTTGCAAGATCTCTGCCACCATAAGACAGCCTCCCAACCCTCCCTTACATGCCCTTTGCAAAACTAAATGCATCCTGTCGATGGTGTTGCTGTCTGAGTTCATTGAGTTCATGCTGTCTCTGAAGTCATTGATAGAAGACATTGCAACAAGCAGGGTGGGAGTGGATTTATATCTCCTGCACTGCATTTGGAAATGCCAGGGATAAATTTTCACAGACTGTAATGGAAGAGTCACACATCTGAGACACTGCCTCCGTGTGTCATCATGCATATGTTGAAAGATATGAAGCAAGTGGGGAGAAAAAAGCCTTCAAATGAAACAAATTTTTAATGAGCATGCTCAGGTAAAGATGAACAAAGCAGAAAAATGTCTTCTTTTGTTTGATTTGCTGTCTACATTATCTCAATAGCTGTAATTTGATTTGGAGCTTTTTATTGTAACTGATGCCACGTTAGAAAATCATGAGTCTCTTTATAGGTTAAACTGTAACTGAGTTTTTCCCACTTTCTTATCTCCTGTTCCATCTTCTGTGCAGATGGTGCCTTTTCTTGTGACAGTTAAGCCAATTAAACAGCTTTAAATATTTGTGAAAAACTAATTACTTACTTTTCTAGATCTTCTGCTATTTTTTTTTTTAAGAGATGCAAATATCTGTTTTCCAGAAAATTCAATCTATAAACTTTACTATGGATTACATCAGTTCCACAGGGGTCTGCCTGGGTACAGAGCCTTCTGGACCAGAGCCATGTGTGAGGTGGAAGTAACTGCATTTAGTGCTCATTTCAAGTAAATCAAGAGATATACTTTTGTGATCTTTTAAAATTTTTTTCCTTCGCTTCTTGAAGTTGTGTCATTCTAAAAGGGAAGACAGGAGGGTATCCTATCCTAAAGAACTCCACTGAAGAACATGTTTACTTGAGAGACGGAATGGGGTTGTGATCTTTCTCTCTGCTTCCAATCCTTTGACTATTTTGTCCATAATTCTTTCATTTAAATTAAAAACAAACAAAAATCCCAACAACAACAAAACACAAACAAACAAATAAAACCTCCCAGACAATCAACTCTCTATTCTGGATTAACAAGGAGACATAATCCACTTGACTTCAGTTGAGATGCACTGAAGATTGCAATGAAAACTCTGGGAAGAAGAAATAAACACTAGAAACAGAATCTGCTGAACTGGAGGAACTAACTGAATATAGAATTGGGGTGGCATTTCCTAAAATCTCAAGCATTAGGATTAACAGTTGGCAGGTAGAACTGGCAGAAAAAAAATGCTTCTGACTAATAACTTCTGGCTAATAACTACTAGTTATTCATTTTCCATGATATTTAAATAAAAGATAGGAGAAGTTAACTGAACTGGAATATGTACTGTGGAAAACATATTTTCTCTACTAATTGATTAATTTGACAGAATAGCAGTGTTTTTCAGTGTCAGCCACACAAAATGACTGTTGATGGGAATCATTATGTCCAGGCTTGCACTTCCTCTCAGTGGAAACTGCTATTATCATCTCAGTGCCTACAGAAGCAAAGCTTTTTACCTCCCTCTGCTATGACAGTTTGTCATTATGAATTCCATTTCAACACAGTGAACTGAACAAGGTGCACAGATGAAGTGGGGGAAAATTTACTTTTACACAGCTATTACATTGCTAATTACAACTAAATAAATATTGAAACAGGAATTTCTAATAGCATTAACCATTACTCTCTTTTAAATGTGTTTTGCTGGAGGACTGTTGAGAACTGTAACCACAATTTCAAGTATAATGAAGCAGAAGTAAAGGGTGTTTTTATTATTTTTACCTTTCAGTAGTGAGGTGATTGTTTGCCTACAATAGGCCAATGCAAACATCCAGTAAAGTGGAGGTTTATGCCATTAATAATAAATAAAGTCATCCTGATGAACTTTTACACCTGAATGTACTTGTTTTAATTCTGGAGAAATTATAGAAAATTGAAAATCCCTACAAAGGTTTTCTATATACCTCTATAGATGTCATCATACCTGTTTGTTATGAGAGCTGGAAAAGAATGACATTTCTAAAACTAGAAACATTCCCTGCAGGTACATCAAACATTCCCTAAGGTGGCATCAAACTAGGACCTCCTGTCCCTGCTGCTGTTGGCCAATTCTGGCCAAGTCCCTCTCCTACCTTCCCCAAGATCCCACACTGCAGCAATCCCCAGGTCAACACATCTCAGCTGGGACCCTACTTCCACAGGTATTTGTCCTTGGAGAAGAACCCCAGTGCTAGAAACAGCATGAGGAGCTTTTCTCATGTCCAAAGAGAAATTTGTAATTGAGGAAGGAAGGACAGTGTAGCTGTCTTGCAACACCATAGAGATACACCATACTGATCCCTCTGGAGTTACTTATTTAAATTCACCCTGACCTATATTAAAGGGCATTGCAGACACATCTCTCCTTTCACTACTTGCTTTTAGGAAGCAGAGTACCCTGGGGCCTCCCCAACAGCCTGTGGAGATGTGCCTGGTAGTGTCCTTCTGCTGGGCATGTCCTGTGTGGTGTGCCCTGGCAGGGCATCTCCAGACATGCTACAGGGAGGGCAGGAAAGTCTTTTCCTGACACAAGTCTTTTTGCGGAAGGCAGTACCTCTCAACAGCCACACTGAGATAAAGAGTGAAATTTTTGTCAGAAAACCACTGGCACTTAACATCTAGGACACTGCCTTCATAGGCAAGATCATAAATACAAATAAACTTTTTACAGGATGCAGCACAGAGACCTGCGAAACCTTGAAATAAACAGATGTGTTACCTGTCCATGCTTGAGCAGATAATGAAAAATATAGTCTGAATATACTATTGTACAAGTAAAATGCAGACAGCTACTATTGTTCCTTTACATCTTCACAACACATTTGGAGGCAAAATACTGGGCTTGTGTTCTCTTTGGAAAATAAAACAGTTATATCTCAAAACTCATAGAGATGAGCTTATTTGCGTCTGGGTTTGCTTCCAGGACTGTACCTGCATTCAACATTAATACATGCGTGCCCAGAAGATTATCTGGTAGGCTTGAAGAAAGGCACTTGTATGTTTCTATCTTATTTTAGAGTTTTGATTTGTGATCTTTTTTGATCGATACTACAATCTACATCATACATTGAAAAGAAGGGAACATTAACTCTGTGGCACAAGTACTGTTTCACACTCCTTGTTAAGTCACAAAAAAATAGCAGAGCTAAAATGCTCAAAAAAATTTGGCATAATTCTTCTGACGCTCTCAGTTATCTAACAATAACTACAGGGAGCAGAAGGAGGGTGGAAGGGAGGCATGGGAAAGGGAATGTTCTCTACAGCAAAGGAACACCCACCTGGTGTTTCCCTGGCTCCGGCTGCCATCTAGTGTTGTGCCGGGAGCGGTGAGGGGTGCGGCTCTGCGGGTTTGTGCATCTTCCCCAGACCGCCCTCCGCCTGCGCGCACGGGCAGCATGAACTGCATGGAGCCACCTCTCCCGGCACCGCAGCAGAGGAAGATGGAACCCAGAAAGCTGAGGAACAGCTCCTGTGAGATGATTTCTCAAGTATTTGCAGTACAACCACTTCCAAATAAAGTGATTCACATGGTTGTAAATGTATTCTCTGCTGAGATAAGGAGTGACATAAGAAAATGTAAACCTTAATGTTCCACTCCATGAAAAGGGGAGGCTGGCTTACAATTACAATGCTTTGGCACAGCCATTGCTATTGTATTTTCTTTCTCTTTTCCTTCCACTTTAATGTGAGTGCAGAAAGCCCAATTCCCAACTAAAGCAACTTTTGTATAGAGAGAATCACCTCAGTGTAGAAGTCATCACTGGGATTGTGCAAACCAAGAGTAAGTATGCCACAGTGTATGCAGGCAATGTACCAGCCATCAAAAGAGCCTATAAGCATCTGGAACAGGATGTACACTCTTCATTATTTTTAGCAACTTAATAGCTTGAATCGTGCCAGAAATTTAGTTCTGCTTTGCTTTGGAAGAGAGCATTCCATTCTTTAATCCATTCTCCTCCTCAAACAGGCAAGAGTTTGTAGCTCTTTCATACAGTGCCATAATGTGCTCTCGGCTGAGCACAGTCCTCCAGTTTGATTGTTCCAAATGCTGCACACGGCTTTGAAGTCCTGTTGTTGTAGCAGGCAGACAGCAGCTGGTGGCCACTGAGGACATTTCAGAAGCTCCCACAGATCTTTAAGAAGCTGTAGATCTTTGTGTGAAGATCGTGCAAACTGGAGCATGATGCGACAGAATACATTCACTGTTGCTCTTGGTGCTGGACAAGCAGCAATCCAGAGGTGGAACAGATTTTGCTGTCCAAGGGATCTGGCTGTCATTCTTGAGGTGTCAGATCACTGACATCCTTGTGATGCCTGGAGTTTGTGCAAATAAAGGCAGCCATGCCAGCTGCTGTAGATCCAAAACCAGTGTGCTGTTAGAGAGTTGCCTGCCAGCACTGTAGCAACAGGATTGGACTGGTAAATAAAGTAATTACCTCCCTCACAGGTAATAAATAGAATTGAATCAGCAGCTGACTTTGAGAGGATGGGAAGAACCTTAGGAAAAGAAAGAGATGTTTCTTATTCAAAATGCTTCATTACCAAGGCCACATGATGACATTTTATATCTAGTCAGAATGCCTAGTTCCCATGGACATTAGACTAAGCAATATTAAACCACAGCTTTAGGTCACAGATATGAGGGATAGTCCATATTCCATAAGGGGAGGGGAAGCAGAGGAGGGATTTTCTGCAGAGATATTGAAGAGGGCTGGACAAGAGCCTGAAGCCTTTTGTGGCAATATTTCACGCTGGGAAGAGCTCTGCAGGATTGCATCTACTGGAATACTCTGCTTTGCAGCTAGAGCAAAACTCTGCAGGCCATCATAGGAAACAATCACAAATTATCAGCAAATCAATAAATGGAGAGGACCAGTGATGGATGATTGCCAGGACAGTAGATGAAGGCTCCTGCATACACAGCAGTGCTAGAAGACACTATTACACATTTTGCAGTACTGCTTGTTTTAGTGTCAGGCTAAAAATCAGCCTTCTCCTCTGAAGACCCTAGTTAAGACAAGCAGTAGGCTCTGTAGTAAATGTAGTGACAACGTTTACCATTTAAATTCTCAAAGTAAAGGTGAAGGGACTGGTTAAATTTGCTCATATAGTCCTTGAATTTCCAGTAGTAGTTTTTTAAAATTTTCTTCAGTCGCTCCAGTTGCTGACTCTGTCCACTTGTTCTTCTTGTACCTGTAAATTTTGTGTGTTCTTCACTCAAACCACAGTGGAATTTTCCAGCTGAAGTCCTCCCTTATTCACTGAGAAGCTATGCAACAAAGTTCCCTGTATACTCGATCCTTCATGAGGATCCTTCATGACCTTGACAGTTTGTCTGTTCAATCTGTGGTAACTGCCCTTCCTATCTAATTGTCTCATTGCCCATCAAAAGCTATCTGTAAATATATAATTTTATCTTAAAATTATTCTTAAAAAATTTAATTCTGCCACTCCATCTTTCAAAGCAACAAAAACACACTACTTGTAGTTTTGAACGTTCAGGGACTACCTCATATATAAACTCAAAAGCATTTTGAATACACAGCAATCTTGACTTCTCTGCTTTATTACAAAAACTTGTCAATATTGCAGGCTAGAACAGAAACAAAATGTCTTTGAACTTAATGATTACATTTCAGTGTCTTTTCACATGACAAAAGTGGGCACATATTGAAGGTATCTGAGAAGATAGTGCTTAGCAAAATAGCTAGCTTCTAACACAAATAGAGTGAAGAGGGCCAAGGTAAGAATCATAACAAGTTTTTCCTCAGATAACATAATTGGGAAGCCTAACAATGAGAAAGCCACATGCTTCAACCAGCTGACAGACCTCCAACACAAATGACTGGCAAGATAACCCATAAAGTTTGAGTCTAAAGTTTGAGGTTGCAGATGATTAATGAACCATGATCTCATTGGAGTAAGCTGAAAGCTCCAAAACCCAACTGCAGGTGCACACATAACCCTACATCTAAAGGCACAACACTTTATGATCTGTGCACATCAGCAGCCAAGAAGAAGCGGTGTTCAACTCTGACAGTTTGAGGCTCACAGATCCAGCTTGATGGGTCACAGCGCTGGACCTGATGAATGCTGAGAAAGGAAGCACAGCTAAAGCCACTGCTGCTGAAGCGTATTTATTTCTAATGTTCTCCCATCCTAAGTACTTTTTAGATATATCGCCATTTCACAAATAAAGTTATGCAGATTTTGTTATACAAAAGCCACCGAAATGGTACAGAAGACATTTCAAAAATAACCATGATCTCACACATACTGTTTACAGCAATAAAGTTACAGTGAAATGCTCAAAAGGTTTATATCCTTGTCAACAGGAATTTAAAAAGTAAAGTAATTCTAAGTGTGGCTTTCTGGGAAGACCCTTAAATAGGAGGCTGACCTTGTTAACATTAATCATCTGGCATTAGATACATCTTAAAATGAAGTTTTTCTGAAAAATCTGCAAAAATCAACTGATATAAAAACCTGACATTTATAATATGCAATCTCATTAATTTTCATTTTTCAAAGTAAAAATAGTGGGACAACAGTAAATAAAGTAAGGTTTTCCTAAGCACTGCTGTGTCTTAACTAAACAACCAGTGAGACAACTTTCTTTTCAACACAAGAAAAAACAGTCTAAAAACCGATCTGACATATTTTTTTTAAAGTGCATTAATTATCTGAACAGTGCACTGATGCTTTTAACAATCTTAAATACAAAAATGCAGAGAACCAGTATAATTTTCAAAGTTTACAACAACTGACACCTAGAATTAAATCACTACCCTTTAGGTTCAGATATACATCTTCCTCTGTGTACATTCTGTAAAACACAATGCAAATCTGGTCCAGATTGGTCATTGCTTTCATAGCTTGCAAAAAATTAGAAAATTATGTAAAAAATAAGGACTATGGGCTTATTTTTTTCCAGCTGAAGTACTGAAAACTCGCTTGGATTTAATGGTTCCTTAGACTTTGAAACACACTCATCCATGAAGAAATCCAGTCAAAATTAACAAAATTAAAATCATACTGCATCTTAATTTCAAGTAAGTACATTTGGTGATAGGTGTGCTCAGAACTTAATTCTGGAAGATGAACATATTTTCTGGCACAATAACTATTACTTTTGAAATTGTAATGGATTTGCAAGTGTACTGGCCACATAAGGGGCTAAAGATGATATTGTGTCCATCTACCATTAGGTAGAATGATGCCTACAAAACCAATGATACATAAGTAAAGAAGGCTTTAAATTGTAGCCGAAACTACAAGCAACCAACAGGTTTGGAAATGTGTGAACCAGCTCTACAAAAACTGCAATGAGGTAAGGAAATGGATAGATGAGAGACCAGACAGAGAAAGACTGGGTAAACAGTAATGCCTTCATCTTTCTGAGTTCAGGATCAGATGTGATGATGTGGTGTTAGGACAGAGGGTTTTGTTTTTGTCACTTACAGAACTAGATATCTTTATTTATCTATATATCTAAGAATCTCTTGCTATGTGTTCCAGTATAGTATAAAACATTAAAATACTAGTTGCATATATTTGCTTATTTTTCTAGATTTTTAATCTAATTGTGATGTCAAATAAAATACTCAACAGTTAAAGCTTACTTAGAATGTTGTTCAATCTCAAAGCTCTACTTAGCAGCCACACCACTACTGAAAGACTACCATCTATTCAAGGCAGAACGACCACCATGTGGGAAAATGAGACAACACCAGACAGGGACATTTATGGTGCAGCTTTGGTGTTCAGTTGGTTGCATCATCTCTTCTCAGAGGAATTGGTTGAAGTTCTTTGGCTATTCTCTCTGCAATAGCTCGACTACTTGCTGCAATTATTCTTCGAGACATCAAATCAAATGGTCCACCTAGAAAGCAAAGCAAACAAAGCAACCAGTTTATGTATGAAGAAAATTAAAAGTTGATATGAAAATAAGCACTGAAAAACTCGAGTGTAAATTATACATTATTATTTAGGACCATTATTATTTAGGACCAAATTTTTCCTCTGGACAAAAATACATTTAACACAACAGGTATCTCATATGAGCTGGACTTCAACTCTCTTCAATGTATGTTTACTGTCTTTTTTCACTTTTCCAGGAGTCCAGCCAAGGGAGCTAAGGTTGTCTTCTTGCTGAAGAACACACAATTTAACCTGTTCTTCATCTATTAACGGGTTGGCAACTGCTCAGTAGTGGCAGTTTGGAAAGAGGACTGAAAAGAACTTGCCTTCTCATTTCAGCTACATTTTGCTCCCTATTAGCCATTTAAAAGGACAAGAGAGTATTATGCAGGCCCATGTATTTACCTGTTACATCCAGCAGTACTCCACCGGCTTCAGTAATAATGATTCCAGCTCCTGCCATATCCCAGCAGTGAATCCCCATTTCGTAATAGGCATCAGCTCCACCCGCTGCCACAAGGCACATGTTCAAAGCTGCTGTACCAACAGCTCTAATCCTAAAGGATACAAGATGTTGTTTTAACTGAGGAGAGTTTGCAAAAAAGTTACAGTGTCTGTACCAGACAACACAGAAATGTCATGATGGAAGTAAACTGAACTAGAGCAAGCATGATGAAATGCTGCAGTGAAACATAAAAAATGGAAATGAAGTGTTGCTTAAATAGCTTGAAGAGTTTTCAAAATACAGCAGATTTCTAGAAATTACATTTACAAATTCTGTTAATTTTTGTTTAAACACATTTTGAATGATTTCTTAAATGAAAACATATTATGGAAGATAGTTCCCATGAAACAGTAACAGCCTATTCTGGTCTTTGAATACAAGAATTCAAGGAGAGTATACACTTTTCAGTGACGAAAACTCTTTTTTTTCAGTTTCTCTGGTGATGCTCAGTAAACATCTCTGACTTGCCAAACCCTCTAACAGTAATCATAAAAATACATTACACAATATAAATCTGGTCTGGATAACTTCATCAAACCCTTGTATCACAAATTCCAGTTTCTTTTGGAAATGTCAATGTACTTAGGCATTTTTATTTGTAAACAATGTTTGAGACTGAAGTTGATTTAAGTTGCTTCTTGCAATAGTTAGCTGCTATCAATTACAATTTAATGTACAGTTTACTGTTAATTGAAATAACTGCAGTTTTTTGTGTAAGTCACACTTACTTGCTAAGTTGAACTCACAACACATCTGAAATGTATTTCCTACTTACATCTTAGCATAAATTATTTATCAACATCAGAAGACTTTTTGAAAGTAGGAAAAAAACTACATGTTAAGTGTCAAAACAAGAATCCTGAGAATCGCAGCATAAAACTTGTTCAATCAGAGACATGGATATGGTTGAATAACAAAAAATTGTCTACTGAGACTAACTTTATACAAAATGGTTTGTGGAAATGTAGACTGATTTATCTAGAGGAGAAAAAGCAGGAAATGCAACCAAAATAGGAGGAGTTTATGGACAATTTAAACTACTCAGACAAACTAAAATTGTATGGTTTTGAAAGAGGAAAGGGGGATCTACTTTTGTCTTATATATAAATAAAACAATTTTCATTATTACAAGGAAAGGAAACTAAGAAATGTAATATAGCTTCTGTTTATCCAGTTTTATCTAGGGGGAAAAAAATAGGCACAAAATTGTATTTAATTTTTTAACTAGTAAATACAACACTTTGTAGTCCTACAAGCCCAAACATGCTTTGCTTCTCAACACTGATTGTTAGGGTTCTCTTCTGCATGTCTGTTTGAAAAAGTTAAAACAGAGTTTCTCTGTGGAAGCTACTAGACAGAAACATTTAAATCATATTTCGTATTTAAGGTGTCAAATATAATGTGACCAAAGCTTTCTAAAAATTATTGTGTTTACAATATTAACCACTGTCAGTATATATAAATATATATAAAAATAGGAAGCATCTTACCCATGAATAGGAATACTGAGAAGTCTTTCCATATTAGAAAGAATTATTTTTATAGCCTCTGGATCACGATTTGACCCCAATTCTGTTACTAAAAGGGATTTTGTAATGTCTGGAAAAGAAACAAAACCTCACTCTTCCAACTGCACAACTTAAATAGTCACAGTAACTAGCAGTGTTTACTTCATTGCTTTCTTACAAGGCTGAATAAAAGAGAGGTATCTTAATAAAACAGTACATGTATCAAACATATAAAAATCTGTTATTATTTGGAAAATTGCAGGAAAAAAATACAATGAAAGAAGCATGATCTGCTCCAACTGCGCATATACATTAATCAATACCAGTACTATACAGAATTCTATTGCTATAAAAATTAAAACAGTCTTGAGATACTTGAAGATGTCATTTGAAGCATGAATTTCACTTGATGTAGGGTTGTAAGCATAGAAGAGTGGTAGTGACTTAAACCAATAGGTCACATCTGGGAGAAGCTGAACTGTTTGGCACATTTGTTTCACTCTAAAAAATAAAATCTCAAACAGATTGCAGACATAGAGGGAATTAAAAATAGAGAAACAAACTAACAAAATCACAATACATGGAAAATAAAATCTTCAATTGTCGAGTCTTGATTTTGCACAGATCACATCATATGCATCCAAAAGAACGTAAAAGGTGTTTCTCAAAACTAAACAGACCATGGTAAAAGAAAGTCTTGCAAAACAAAACTAGAAGCTAAGAAATACAAATATATCCACATCTCAAATTCCTCCTGTCCCACTTGCAACCTGGTAATTACCAGAAAGAAGCTACTAAGTTCAGCTTACCTTCTTGGCCTGATACTTGCAGTTTCTGACCATTGCAAAATGCACCTTTTCCTTTCCTGGCAGTATACATCTTGTCTCGTATACAACTATACACAATTCCAAACTCTATCTGCAAGAAAAAGGAAAAACACCTTGTGGGGTTTTCCCCTTTCTTCCTATTTCCTGTGAAATAGGAAATTACAGAACTTAGTTGTAACTAGGTGCAAGCAATTAATCTGAATTTAATTAAAGTAATAAAAAGTATACCTCTTTGTTTACAACAAAGCCAATTGAAACTGCCACAAATGGAAACCTACAAAACAAAACATTTCACTAATTTATAGTGAGATACTAAATTTCTTTTATTATCCTGCTTACTCTTAACAAAGATAGTGTTCAGTTAAATGCAATGTATATTTGAAAAACGAACTACACAGAACCGAGTTTTCTAGAATTTGTACAATTTAGCTGAAAATAGAGCCAACAACACTGATTACCATTTGAAACACTAAGTTTTCTACCTACTAGGGCTGTCATTGCTGTTACAGCTGTTCCTAGCCTACAGACTTTTTTTTACAGCCAAAGAATGCAAACAAGCCTCTATGCTAGTAGTAACCCTTCTCAGAAGGAACAAGCTGGCCGAAATGGTCTCACAAAAAGAACCAAGCTACCTCTCCCACCACCGCCCCTTCCTCCACCAAAGCCAAGACAAAGACAGATACTGAAGAATGCAGGAGGAGTGAAGACCATGGGACATGGTGGATTGCATCTCAGTCTAAGTTTGAACCAATTAATCCACCAATTAATTAATTTTTACTTTTTTTTTCAATTCCTAGACATTTGCTTTTATTCTTTCTGCAAAAAAATACCAACTTTTAAGCCTGTGGACTCAGCAGGATGAGTTCTTTTCCTATAACTTTCTTAACACGTTATTTAGCAGGATTCAGAAGGTGTTTGAAAGCCATTGTGCACATAGCAGCAATCATTTCAAAACTGAAATCAAGCAGATTCAGAAAAGCTCACTGGGGCCAAAATCTATCACATTTAAAAGAGATAAGGAATAGGCTGTCAGCATTACTCTGTAAGTCCCCTCCTCATCTTGGTGTGAAATATCATCGATAATTACTGGTGATATCCTGCTTTCCTTCACAGCTGAGGCTCCTAGATCTCAATGGATTTAAAATTTCTTAGAAATCAGCACCTGAAGCTGTTATTTTCCTTTCTGAAGATGCTGCAACTTCTTATTCTGTATCCTGTTCCTGTTGAAATCTGCCCATCTGTCTTTGAAATCCATGCCAAAGGCTGCTGACCCCTGCTATATAATACAGGCCTCATATGGAACAAATGATGTAGGTAACAGAGCAAGACTATTATAACACTCAAAGGAATATTAAAATGCTCGCAAAGACTGCCCAATGGCTCTCAGTAAGTACCAATTTGTAACTATTAACAAATTCATAGTATCTCTTTTAAAGCAATTTAAACAACCTTACTTTCATGGAACTGGAGAAAGAAAAAGGGTATCTGTTGAGGTTGCTAACATAAAAGAAAGAAAGGTGGACCTGTGTACAAAGTTGGTAGTTCCATCAATAGGGTCTATAATCCACGTGGGGTTATCTGTCAGAATGCTGCCTTCTCCAGCTGCAACAGATTCTTCACCGATAAAGCTACAGTAGAAACACATTTAAAGACAGAAAATGTTTAAAATGTCTGAATTACAACACTGTCCTTGACATTGAAACTCTTAAAAGTGAGATGAAGCTTTGAGTACCACCAGTGATCTTATGCAAAAAGCTGAGAAATACAGTATTTATCCAGAAAGCACCAACCATATCTGACCAAGCTCGCATGCACGTTTATGATGTTACGGATAAGCACAATCTGCAGGGAAAAGAATTTTATGTTTCAACACAGAAATAATACCAGAATTTAGCATTCACAATATACTAGAATAATACCAGAATTTAGCATTCAGAACACTGACGTTGTCATAACTTTCTTCCAGTAACAGCATCATCAAATTTTGTTCAAAATACCTATAAGCTAATTACACCTTTCAGCTTATTTGTGCTATACAACATTATTTTGTAGCTTGTGTTTTCAGTGAAGAACGCCTCGGTGGTCTTACATACCTGGTTAGAACACTGCAGGACCTGTTAAATTTGAAGACTGATTTCAACCGAAATATGACAGAAAGTTGTTAATCTCAAAACTTTAGTTTTACAAGCATGACAAAATGGTAACATGGTAAAGGGATCAATTCAAACCAGAGTTCCTGAAGAAGATGGGCGAGTGCATGCCCAGCCACAGTACTAAACCCCAGGACACAGAACGCATAGTGCCACAGCACCCCAAATTCCACAAGTTTTGCTGCTCAGGAAAGCATTTTAGACTGCAAAATTATTAGAATGAGTCTAAGTAGGAGGAATTCTCTTTGAGGCCTTTTGCAGGTTGTCACAATTTATCACACATTACTCAACCTATGAAAACTTTGCAGCAAACACATACTTTCCTCCAGAAACACGTAAAATAACTGCTGTGAGGAAACAAATGAGGTCTCTTTAATATTGATTGGGAGTTTTATGATTAACTACAGACGTGAAGATGACTAATCAGAGAGAAACAGCATGTTTCCAAAAAGCAGCAGATCTTCAGAAAAACGAGACTGAATATAGGTGGATGAGTAATTCACTAGGAAGTTCAGCACCATTATGTCTAATGCAACATTGGTTACCTAAAATAAAAAGAAGCTAAAATATTCTAAAATGCTTATCAGTGTCACAGAAACTGTGGTTTCAAGGTCATTCTGCAAGTCTGTAAGCTTATACTAAATTGGTTCCTGAACTTTTGCACCACCTCAGTTGTTCCAGTTCTATACAGATTTCTTACATTTCACATATACAGCTACAATTACAAAATCTCCAAGAAAATGAAAGAAAAAAAATAGCAAACCAATTTTAAGGAAACTGTATTAAACTTGAGCCATTATGTCAAAACGTTAAAAGACAGACCCATGTGAGCAAAACACATATAGATTACCCTTCAAGAATACATTTCTCAGGGGGTGGGGGACAGGGGTATAAGAGAGGGACAGAAGAAGGGGAAAAAAGGGGAAAAGCAATTAGAAAACCAGTATTTTGTATGACAGTCTTTCTGTTATGCAGAAAAAGAAGATCCTGCCTTCTTTTAAGTATGTTTTATGTTGCAAAAATGTACGAGATTTGCCAAAGTCACGCTCAGTTCCACAGGACCCATTCAACACAGACAGCAAAGGCACACTAGTGCAAAAGCAGACCAGAAATTTGGCTTCCAGGTCTCCTGGGGCCACCTTTGACTTTCCAACACAATAACCAGGAAGTTTATTACAGTTGGCTCAACTGGAAGTGACTTTCAGATTAAGTTTTGTCTCATGTCAGGAGACCTGGGGATATCTCGTTTTCTTGCTACAGCCCTGGGCAAAACTTCAGCCCACTACTACACTAAAATACTTAATTTATTGAAGGTAATGCTACAACTTGCCAGCATGCCAGCTGTAATAAAACTTTACCAAGCAAAATCATAAACTTTCCATTTTTTTTCTGTCAAGAGCATACAAGCCATACCTGTGAGAAGGATATTTTTCTTTTACCAAAGAAATAATGAAGTTTTCAACTTTTTGATCAGTTTCTGTCACTAGATCTACAGGTGAACTTTTAGTCATAACAGGTATTTCTTCTCGGATTGCTCCACGGACTATCTGTAGAGACAAAAACAAAATGAAAAAAAAATCTTTCATTGTTAACAAGATGGAAAATATAAGTTTTCCAAAAAACTTAAGACTTAATTTTTACAGTCATTTTCTGTACTGCACATACAAAACACAAGCACTGACATAACCTGGATTTAACTGCAGGAGCTGGGACTTGCATCTCTAGTCCCTACTCAGTACAAAGTTTTACGTGGCTTTAAATCTAAGTACAAAACGAAGATCTCCAAGTAGACGAAACCAGAGTCCATTTTGTCAGGACAAGTTTTAGATTTACAAATTTAAATATCACAGTTGAATAAAACACCTAACACTGAGCTCAAGCCAGGTATTTTAGCCAGACCCTGCATTTAGGATCTTAAAACCATCAGTATCAGCTTAAGCAAGAACCCATGCCTCACAGCCCACAGAATTATTTTACTATAATTCAAAAGATTTTCTGACTGAAGACTTTAATGAGGTCATTGCAGAGACAATGTTCCACAGACTCTGCAGCTCCAGGGGACACAATTATTACATGTGCCATCTTGACTGGCTGCCACAGCCTTCAAATGTACTAAGAACCAAAACATTTGGTGACCACTCGTGCTGAGGCTTTGCCAAGATGTACGAACTTTTTCTTGTTCTAAGCCAGCTTAAATCTCATACGGCAAAATATCACCACTGTAAGGGATGGTTCTTATTTACAGAAGCAAAGCAGTCTTCATGAAGAGAAACAATCATAGAAATAATAGGTTTGGTTTAGAATGAGCTTAAAAGACCATCTAGTTCCAGCTCTCCTGCCATAGGCAGGGACACCTTTCACTAGACCAGTCTAGAGCTCCGGTGGCGCCCGCGCCTGCGTGTGAGGGAGCCCGGGGCCGGGCGAGGCCGCGGCGCCGGCGCTGTCAAAATTTACAGGGTAGGTGTCGAAATTAGACTTTGATGTCGACTTCTTGTTGATATTTAGACGTGGCAGGGCGGAGATACCGTAAATGCTCTCCCATGGAGCACGCGATTGAAGTTTATAATAGAACTGAAAGGATGGTTTGGCTTGGAAGGAGCTATAAAGATCATAAGCAGCCTCTCTGCCGTGGCCAGGGATACCTTCCACTAGAGCAGGTTGTTCAGAGCCCCATCCGACCGGGCCTTGTTCCCTTCCACGGGCAGGGCATCCACATCATCTCTGGGAAACCTGTGTCAGTGCGTCAGAGCCCTCACGGAGGGCGAGTTCACACAGAGTTCAACGATTTTTGAAAGCAATTTGCAGTGCAACTGATGCTTCTTCAATATTAATTAAAATCCAAGCCTTACTAATACCAGTTTCTTTTTTTTTTTCTTTTTTTTTTTTTCTTCTCTCTGTGGTCTTTTGAGCCCATGTTCTGTCGTCAGGTAAAGGAAAAACACTGAGGGCTTGCTTTGTCCTTACAAATTGCAACTGATGGAACTGACTGTCCTATGCAAAATGGTGATCTGGCTAAACAGGGCAAGGGTTGCAATTTGCTTTATGGTTAATATAATCATAAAATGTCGACCACACCAAAAGAAGCAGTCTTACCCTATTGCCCCAATGCCAACTTAATGCACAGCTAGGCCAAAGGGGGTTAGTTTTGTCCTTTCCACATCACTGAAAAAATTTCCACTCTCACTGAATCTGTTGTGTGAGGCAAGTCTCTGTGCAACTCCGCATTTCCTCCTTCCCATCTCATAAACAAGAATAAGCCTGCTTTTTAAAGTATTCAAAGTCATTAAAGAGCTACAGAGATGCTAAGTTGTGTTTTTATTGATTATTTTGCAAATCGTTCTTTACAAGGTTACACCAAAAGCACACAGACCACTGAAAGAGGCACTTTGGCTCAGATTCAGTTTTTGTTGAGGCAAGCAGCTGTACATGCCTCAGTACAATCTATACAGGACTGCATGAGTGTTATGAAAAATGGCTTTTTGACATCATTAATGTATACTTAAGATTACAGCAAGGGTTTTACAGATTCCAAATTCTGCATTCACCTTAAAATCAGCAGAAGTAAAACAGGAATGCCTGAAGTTCTCTCCTAACAAGTATAAGAATTTTCCAAATCCAAACCACAATTTCTATTCCAGCTGAAATGAAATTTTGTATTTTATATATGGGGCTACTAGGAGGAAAACTAAGCTGCAAGGTATATTTATGTGTCACCTGATAAACTGGATGAATGGAGGTGATGTATTGATAAAAAAAAGTCTGCAGACCAGACTGATCACACCCCAGGGTGCACACTTTTCCAGAACAGACACAGAAAATTGAGAAAATAAAAGTATGAGAGATTACTGCCTGCTTTCTTAGTGTGATATATTATTTCTTGTTTAGAACAGCATTGCCCAGCCAATCTAACAGGTCACGATCCAAGCAGAATCGAACTCTTGGTGTTAATACAACCTTTTCCAAACTGTTGCATATATTACAAACACATGCCAGGAAACCTTGCAGCAATGTTTGAACTGGAACAAGGCCAGGAGCTGCTACCGCAGCATCTCATAAAGCGTTTATAAATCCTTGACCATGTGCATTCTCTAAAATTACAGCTAGAACAACTAAAATGCTTGATATTCACCTATTTTTGTAGTTTGGCTGAAAGCATGTTTGTTGTAAAATCAGGAAGTATTTCTTTTGATAAATTCCTTTTCTTGCTTGCATAACTTTACATATGTTTCTTTACATACATTTTTTTGGCTTCTACTAGAAGTTAAAGTTCTGTTTTTTAATTCAGAAGTGAAAAAATTCAGCACCTTCTAAGCACAGACCTGTAAAATCAACAGTGGCTTCAATTGAGAACTGATTCCTCTGAAGTATTTTGGTCTTTTTTTTCAAATGTAGTTGTTGAACTTTCTGTATGAAAATGTGCTAAGATAATGAGTTTAAAAAAACAAAACGCTAAGTAAAGGTAGATTGGAATCTAAACAGGTAAAATGAGAACAGTTCTAAACTAGGCAAGGTCCTAGAGGTATGGAAAAGTTTCTGCTTTTGTTCCTAGTACCATTGCTTAGGGTGGAGTTTTCGTCTCTTCTCAATTATTTGTCAGACTAATTTGGTTTTGCTTCTTAGTTTCTGAAAACTACCTCGAATGTGCTTCTGTGTACAATCCTATACACATTCCTGGAATAAGATGATAGTGAAAACTTTTTGGAGTCTTATCAACTGTGACTTGCCATGTTTGTACTGTCATTTACAGGCTGACAGACCTTAGCCATTACTGGCAATTGATGAAAGCAACCATGCTGGTACAACCTCTGAGGTCTCCCCAAAGATCGACTTCCTGCATCCCAAGTCTATCTTCTCTTCATCCACAAACAAGTGTTATTTCAATTGTTTTGCCTGCAAATGCCAAGGCAGAAAAATCAGGAGCAGAAGGAAGGGTGTAAGTGGAAAACTCTTGAAGATTTAGCAGAAGATTTTCTGCTAAATAAAAAGGGAAATTACTCTGTTGCACAAAAGTATTTTTCACTTGCTTTTGTAGCAACAGGGTGGGGAAAAAGTTCTGTTTAGGGCTCTTCCCAGCTCACTGGTTCCACAATGCTGGTTGGGCTCTTACTGCATATTCTGTACCACAGCAGCCTAAGATAAAACGAGAGATGAATAGACAATTGCAGATTAAAAGGAGGAAAATAAGTAACAAGGGAAAAGGGAACTGTTCCTCTTGTACTGGAAAGCAAGATAACTGGAGAGACAGGCAGGGGAAAGCAGAAAAATGCTCCTGTACTTTCCACTGACAAAGTCAAATCTTTGTCTGGAGACAAAGATTTCCAAAATAACCAGCCTCTGACAACCCTTTCCTTCATGGAAACCAAAATCACCTTCGTCTGACATCCAGTAAAGCAATTTATTCACACCTAAGTCATGTTAAAACTACAGTAAAGAGCACTGAGAAGCAAAATAAGTGACAGGCTTACCGAGCTCTTTTATCCCTCAATCACACAAAAAGATTTACAATCAGGAAGACACCTGAGTGAATTTACTTTTGTTTCATAAAGCTTTCTTCCTAAATATCATTAAGAAAAAAATGTGAACCTGGTGCATGGACAGTGCCAGTTTCCAAATGCAATCAAATCTGTTTGTGTAGATGTAGAAAAGATGCTGCATTAGCATAGTATGTTTTTTTCCTTCAGAAAACTGTCATACTTCAAGTTTACATTCTCATTATTTATTAAGACATACTGTCCCCGCCACTTACACAAAAATAAATACCAAATTTAAGAAAAAAATATTGATATTATACAGTTCAATAGAGCAAGAATTTATTCTAGAATGTGAATACCTGTAATATTAGTTATTATACTTTTCCTTTCAGGACATAGTTCTTCTGTCAGTCAAGCAACTGAGAAACTGATGGAAATTGTGTCTTTACAATGGAAGACAGATTCTGGCATACCAATGATTTTAAAAGAACACTGGACTTGCTTTTTAATACCATGCTTCTAAAAAATACTGGATTTTTTTATTTTTGTAAAAATTTATTGACTAACTAAAGTAGGATTCTGTATCTTCTATAAATAGAACATCATTATCAAGATACTCCAGAATTATATTCCCTCCATTGTACAGTGGATAGTCCTTATCAGATAGCCATGTTTCCAGTGTGTGCTCAAATGGCAAGGCTTCTCCAGAGGCAGTATGGCATAATCTCAGTTTCTGCAAGACAGATAGGACAGAAATTAACACCAAAATTTGCCTATACAAGATGAAAGAAGTGGGGTGGGAGAGGCACAAAAGGCTAAAGAAAAACTAAAACCAAAATGCAACAACCTGGAAAATGTTTGTTATTGCTGACTTACCTGGGACGTTGATTTGTTGTTGTCATTTTTAAGGCTTGCTAAGGAAGCTGCAAAATCTACTACTTTGCCAATACTCCACTTACTGCAAAAGAACATGGGTTTGCTTTTCTCTTTGCTCCCTTTTGGTAAAAATACTTGAAAGTAAATTCTTTCTGTCTAGAAAAACATGAAAAATAAGACAAAAATTAAAACAATTGATGAAGACACAATGCCAGGGCCTCACACAGGAGGTCACCTTTTCTGGGGACCCAATGGATTGTGGGCAGGAAATAAGCCCCCTGATTCACTTGGCAAATTAATTATGTTGGACTTCTCCCTTGAGCACCCGAGGGGTGGTGCCACACCCTTACTGGAGATAAAATAAGGAAGGCTTAGGGAAAGTTTTAGCTTGTGGTAAAGCTGACGGTCTTACCACTCTGGCAGGATTTGATCAACAGTTTGCTGACACTCCCATGCCCTCTGCTGTGCAGTCTGACAATGACATTCATTAAAAAGAAAAAAAAAATCCAGGAATCCTAGGACAATCATGGAGTTCCCTGGGCGTCCCACCTGTCCTCAACGTAATGGTGCAGTCAAGAAATGGAATGGTCCACTAAAATGAGCTCTAGGGCAAAGTTTCCTTATGGGAAAATGAGGTAAAGCCCTACCTAAAGCTGTTTGGTGTTTAAAATAACCAGTAGACACCCTTCAGATGCCCACTGGAAGATTTGACACTATCTGCAAAAAGGGTGCAGGTGATAAGGAACCACAAGCTAAGATGTGCTATAAAACTCTGTGCTGCACTACTTACAAAATTGTGCTACAGTGATTCTAGAAATCCTGTTCTAGTCTAATAATGAAATTCTATGCTGATCATCAAATTCTGCTAAAATAACAAGATTTAATAAACTCAGTGCTGTCATCTTTCTGCCAAGAATCCCCAGATGACCCTGTTTGTCCCTGCCGTGCTATGTGACAGCCATGTGGCAGGAAAACACATTTCTGCTATGAAGTAATAGAATTTGATTCCACTGCTCCTAACTCCACACAGACATCTACAGACATAAAACAAGTGAGATTGCTTTTGGGTACCAGGCTGACATGTGCATTTAAGGGATTGTGGTCTTGAAAAATTAAATCCAAAACCAAGCTGAGGAAACTCAATGAAGATCAAACAATTTAGAAATCTTTCTAGTTCCTTTGAGAATTCATTTATTGAAAACAAACATCACTGACCTGAGGCAAGGACTTGTCCCCACATGCGTGCATTTTCAGTTTCATTAATGCCACTTTTGCTGCTGTCTCACTGTTTTTTGCTCCTTTACGTTTTTTGCTTTTCACTTCGTCACTCTTTTTAGAATCTGAGAACAATATTATTCCTGTTAGTGTGATCATTCTGACAGTTTCCTGAGCATATTATATGACATAGTCTGTTGGGTCTCATTGTATTGCCAGGGATCCCATCCCTTTTTGTGTCTGTTCATATTTTCCCAACGTCATGTATCAGTATTTTCAGTTCTAGCAGAATTCCTTTACATTGAAACGTAGATGAACATTATCACCATGTAAACACAGGCTGCAAAAGCCAAATAGATACAGATTCTGAAGTTTCTACACCTGTGGCCACCACAGCATTCATATGGTCCTCCTTTCTACACATAATCCCACTGTCCAGCTGGGCAGTGCTGTTTATTCTCTCACAGCATTCATATGGCAACATTTCAGATCCTCCTTTCTACACATAATCCCACTGTCCAGCTGGGCAGTGCTGTTTATTCTCTTTCCTATCATAGAGCTTGTTTAAAACCTGCCAAACATTACATGGCAGAATTAGACTTTTTTGGGCATCTTGATTATTAGATGTGATCCCAGCATACTGACATGTACATCCAACACAACTGCATTATTTGCACATGAATTAATATGTAAACAATAATGGCTAGGTACAATTCATTATAGTATAGCACTTGTAGAATGACAACAAGACAATAATTCCGAAAGAAACCTGTACCCTATTTATTCTTTAGAGATTCTCCTTGTACTGTTGTTTTGGCTCAGTTTAGATAAACAGTATTAAATACTGACATGTAAGTTTAGGGCTATTAACCAAGGAACTCCCATCCTTTCTTCTTATTTGGTCAAACCTGACCCCTCAAAGGAGGTCAGAAACTCAGTGTTCTGAAAAAATATAAGAAAATTAATATATATGCCTCTGTACTTGCCTATAATATGTTGAACAAGCTGCTGGGTGGCAGCCATTCGAGGTTTCGGTGTGTCCAGCTTCTCACATTCATGGTCTGATTGATGACGATGTCTGTAAACAACACAGTAAAACTTCTATTGCATTTTCCATACATTAGTGAATTAATATTGATGTTTAAACACTCTGTTCCACTCACCTGAGACAAAAATGTTTTTCACAGTAAGGACACAACACTGGCAAAAGCTCCTTTCCATTGCAGTCCTTGTATGAGCATGGGTAAGATCTGTGCTGATCAGGTTTCACAGAACTGTTTCTTATATTCACCTAGGAGTAAGTACAAAATATTTTGTGTAAATAAACAGATACTACAGATATAAGTTACCATCCCAGCTTTCTCAAAGATCTGTGATAGCTCTCCATTCTATGGGCAAACCTGGTCCAGCTATTCTCTCCTACTTTTGCCCTGGTTAGGTTTAGCTCAGAGGCTGAAAAAGAATTGTCATCCTACTTAATGTCAGTATACGTCTGAGAGGAAGAAAAAGAGTAGATTAATTTTTTTAAGCCTTCCACATTTGGAGTTAAATAATTCATACTTATATACCATATGCATTTATCTAGTCTGAAAACACACAGCTAAGTTGAATGGAATTTTAATGTAAGGCTGTCATGCAATGTTAGATTACCTCAGAACACCCATGAGCATCCCGGCTCCTGTGCTGAAGGCTTTGTGGAAAAAGAAGAAAATATCACACTGTTATCAACATTCCAGGGAAAAAAACCTGCATGTGAAAACATTTAAGTGTTTAAAGAGTAATCTGACAAGTTTTATCATGGAAAAACTTCAATTAGATAATGAATCTTCTCCAATGTTTGTTCTATCCTATGCATTTCACTTCTTGAATTGACAGATCTTATGCTTTCTCAGAATGTAAAACATTTAGCTTTTGGAACTTATGCCTCAAGATAAACAATTCACTTCAAGAGAATGAAGACATCAGCATGTTTAAGAGTTCAGTTCAAAGCAACCAGAGTTTGTCTGTTTTAATGGATTTTGAATCACCTTCCATAATGGCAGAAATCCCTTAATGGCTTCTGATATGTTAGCATGCTTAAGAGTTCAGTTCAAAGCAACCAGATGTTGTTTTGATGGATTTTGAACCACCTTCCATAATGGCAGAAATCCCTTAATGGCTTCTGATATGTCAGAAGTGAAATCTACCCCCAACTGAGTTTCTCTCAGCTGCCCTCTGCTAATCTGAAGTGTAAATCAAAGTGCAGGCCGTGATTTCAACCTTGCAAGAAACCTCAAAATTTTTTCAAGAAGAAAACATAATCAGCCACCTCCTTTTGTGACAAGGTCGCCCATTTATATGACACTGGGAAGCCAGCAGATGTGGTGTTTTGCATTTTAGCAAAGCTTTTGACACTGTCTCTTAGAGCGTTCTTCTGGACAAAAAGGTCCAGCACACAGCTAGACAAGGCTGTAGTACTATGGCTGAGAAATGGCTGATGGTTTGGGCTCAGAGAGTCACAGTTAATGCAACTGCTTCAATCTGGTGGACAGTGGAGTTCCCCAGGGCTCAATTTTAGCACATTGCTCTTTAGTATTTTTATAAATGATCTGGATACATGTTATGGTTGCCAACTATTCTAAACAAGGAAAAGCTGTCACCTCCCTTGAGGGTGGAGAAGTCACACAGAGAGATTCTTGATAAGACTGGAGAGCTGGGCAGTCACCAACTGTATGAAATTTAATGAGAGCAAGTGCAGGATTCTTCACCCGGGATGAGGAAATCCTGGTGACTAAGCATACAACATGAGGAAATGGAAAGAAGCTGTGTCATGGGAAGTTCAGGTTGAACATTAGGAAAAGGTTCTTAAGAGAGGTTGGCTGGGCACTGGAGCAGGCTTCCCAAGGAAGTAGTCATGACACCAAGTCTGTTGGAGTTCAAAGGCTGTCTGAATGACGCTTAGTTGTATGGTTTAGTTTTAGTCCTGTGAGGAGCAGGGAGTTGGATTTGTTGACTCTTGTGGGACCCTTTCAACTTGAGGTACTCTGTGATTCTATGCACTTACCAAAAGATGCCTGAACAGCCATCACATACAAAGGGAAGAAAATCTGAAACCAAAAGATTTGTTTTCAGTTAAGACAGCATGGTTGTTGTTTTGTTAATAGTTTCTAGCTTAATTTTCACATGATTAACTTTTGCTTACCAACATCACAGGGTAGGTATATTTATAAGAATACTTAGCAACTGCATCTACACTTCAGCTAGAAGTGGCTTTTGTTAACTCCCCTAATTAATATTACAGAAAAACATATGAGCAGGTAAATTACACTTATATGCATTCCAGAAGTTAGAATTAGGCTTTAAATTAATTTTTTTTTTCAATATCAATCTATGACACTGGAACGTATGGCTAGCCATCAAAATTACTAATTATGTTAAAAACTGAATTTATTGCAAGACCACTCAGAACACTGTTTACTGACAGTGGACAATTTACATTTTTTTTAATGGGCTGCCAACTGGAGGAGATGCTGGCTCTTTGGAAGGGAGAGATCTCCTCCACTGGACAGTCATAATGATCCTGCCCCTTCTTTACATCATATCGTACATACTGTCCTTGGGTGATTAAAATTGCACACGCTTCCTAAGCTTCCGTACACATCCCCTGCCTACCACATAAATTCTTACACATAAAATCACATCACTGTCTGCTAAACTCCACCACATCATTAATGGCAGCAAATGCCAGGTGCAGTCCACTACTCTGCTTCTCCCTCCTTCGGACTTTATGCTGACAGACCACCACGCAACTGGACCACGCAGCTCAGCTCACGATCGTCTCGATCCCTTCATCTGAGTGGTCCCTCAGAAAGCTCTCGCTACAGGCGGTTCTGCTGCTTCTTTCTGAGAGGCGACATTTCCAGTCACACACTCCGAGATCACTGAAGGCAAGCGAGTGTGAGGAAGGGGCAAGCGGGCTCTTAACCACCCAGTGAGACAACCGAGGTGACAGGAGCTGGCACTAGACCGTGCAGGGCTGCAGCAGCACAGAGGACTCCCCGATCGGGGGGACACCCCTCGCAACCCCGCACCGTCCCCGGCCCAGCGTCCCCGTCTCCGCCGGGACCCGCCGCACTCTCCCTTACCGAGCTGGCGGCACTCGGGCACGCCGCAGTGCTGCCCCACCTCCAGCTCCGCCATGTCGGCGGCACGCAGGAGGCGGAGAGGCGGCGGGGCGGGCAGGGTAGCGCTGCGGAGGGGCCGGCGGGACCCGCCCCGGGGCGGGCGGGGCAGAGGCGGGGCCGGGGGCGGCCCGCGCCGGGTTGAGCCTGAGCCCGCCCCTCGGGCTCGGAGCTGCGGGGATGCCGGCAGGATCGGCGACATCAGCGGGCTCAGGGCAACCTAAGCGGCCCATGTCGGCCCAAGCATCCGCCTTCAGTGGGTCCAGAGCCGCGGCTGGTGCTCCTCGGGCTGTTCCAGGGGAAAAGAAAAAGGCATGATTTGTGCCTTATTTGTGTCGCTGTGTGCGTCGTCCTTTGGGGCAGAGCCTTGTTCCCGGAGGCAGAGCGGAGGTTGCCCGGCTTCCCAAAAGACTTCCTGCCCCCTGCGACCTGTTGGTGCCACTGAGGTTTCCTTAGCGGCGCACCCACCACTTCTGTAAAAAAAACCACATTCCTTCAGAATTCAGTGTTATGTTCCCAGCCCTGACCCGCGTGCACGCCTGTGCCCGAGGGTGATGCCCTCCCAGAACACGTTCCCGCGGCATGTCTCTGGGTTCTGGGTTCCTCAGCACGAGAGAGACATGGATCTCCTGGAGAGGATCCAGCAGAGAGCTACAAAATTTTTCGAGGGACTTGATTATCTCCCTTCGAAGAAAAGACAGAGAGTTGAGCCTCTTCAGCCTTGAGAAGAAGAGACTGAGAGGGGACATCACCAATGTCTATAAGCATCTTACGGGAGGGTGCCAAGAGGCTGGGGTGAGGTTCTTCTCTGAGGTGCCAAGCAATAAGACGAGGCAACAGGCAGAAACTGGTGGCATAGGATTTTCCACCTGAACACGAGGAAGAACTTTTTTATTGTGTGGATACCACGCAATCGAACAGGTTGCCCAGAGAGGTTGTGCAATGTCCCTCCTTGGAGATCCTGAACCGCTTAGATGCAATCTTGTGCCATGTGCTCTAGGATGACCCCGCGACAGCAGGGAGGCTAGCCCAGGTGACCCACTGTGCATTCTGCGATTCTGTGACACGGGAAAAAAGTTAGGGGGAAAGCACAAACTCGCAGCCGCCTCCGCAGCGCCGGCCAGCCCCAGGACCCTGCGGCTGCCCCGCGGAGCTCGCCGGCTCCCCCCGCCGCTCTGCCCGGCGCTGGCTGAGGGCGGCGGCAGCTCGGCCTCCGCGGAGCCGCCCCCGGGCCCGCCCCGCCGCCAGGTGCGGTGCCGCCGCCGCCGCCCGTGGGCTGAGGACTTGCTGTCACGGCGTGTGCCGGGCAGGGAGGCTCCTGAGGACCGGGCAGGCCAGACCTTTCCGTCGGCGGGCGCCGAGCTGGGATCGCCGCCATGAGCAAGATCTCCAAGTTCTTTAAGGGGGGCGGCTCGGCCGGCTCCAAGGGCCGCGGGGGTCCCTCGCCGCAGGAGGCGCTGGCCCGGCTGCGAGAGACGGAGGAGATGCTCAGCAAGAAGCAGGAGTACCTGGAGACGCGGATCGAGCGGGAGCTGGCGGTAGCCCGGCAGCACGGCACCAAGAACAAGCGAGGTGAGTGCGGGCCGGGCTCCGCGCGGTTCAGTCCCGGGGCTGGAGCGCCCTGGGTACGAGGGACACTCGGGTCTCGCCGGGGCTGTGGCTGGGTCACCTGGCCCCGCAGGTGTGCGGTGTGCTTCAGCTGTGCGCTCCGAGCAACTATCACCACACGCCAGGCGAGATGGTGGTTTTGGCATCGATTAGTGTTTTCACTAATCGTGGATTCACTAATTTCACTAATTGTGGATTCATATGGCGGGATGGGAATTTGTTATTCCTCACAAAAGTACTGTCTGTGCTTTCCTATGCGATTCTGCTGTTCGTGCTTTGCACCGCAGTCGATGCAGGCACTGGTTGGATACACGGAGGGCAAAGTACTGCTGCTCAACAGGGGAAGGAATCGCTGTTTGGGGGCTCAGCGTTGGCTGGGCAGGGGGCGAACGAGATGAAGAATGTGCAGATCTCCTGTATATTCACGAATTAATGCACGTTATCCCCATTGCTGACAGCTGAGCAACAAAGTGATGCAACGATTTGTCCAAATAATGTAAGAAGTATATGTGCAACCAAAAAAAGAATGATAGCTTAGAGCATTAGTAACTACTGCTCTGGGACGCTGTTAGCTACAAAGGAGAGGATGCTAAGGGGTCAGAAAGCCTGGCTCCTGTGTATATTGATGTTGCCACCCCTGGGAAGCAAATGATGGTAGTCAGCGTCTTGGGGATATACAGGCCTCAGAGAAACAAGTTAATTACTTCCTGAAGTCGCATGGAGACCTATTTGCCTGAGCTGTATTTTAATTTAAATGCTTAGTAATAGAAGAAGATTATTTCGAATTAAAGATTTGTGATGTAACAAGAAAGTAGGTCTTTTGCCTGCTTGTTCTGTTACTCAGTAATTTAAAAAATAATGCCCTGTAACTTTGAACTTGTGCAGAGCTGTGTGTTAGAGGTGTCCTGGTTAGCCCTCAAATGTATTTGTAATAATTTAGCATTTAATAATTATTAGAAAAAGCCAATTTAGCTAAACTAACTTTTATTTAAAATGGATTTAAAATTGTGGGCCAAGATGGGACAGATTTGAAGGCACAGTTGAGGGAGTAAAGTCAGTTGAGAGCTCAACTGAGACAGCTGCTCAAGAGAATGGGCGCTCACAATTGTCACAATTGCCCCAGTCTCACACTTTCTAGTCCTCTGGCTTCAGCTGAAGTGTCTCGTGGTCCCTTGTCCAGGTACTGGCACCTCTGTACTGTCACAGTGAGCTAGTTCAGGAAGGTGATCCAGCTGGAAGCTAATTTACTATGGGACAAAGTGACCAGGTGGCTCCTGGGGCTGAATTCATTGTGCAAAAGCCTGAGCTGCAGAGCTGATACAAGCAAACATGTTGGTTCCTATGACTAGCAATTCCTGGTTAAATCCAGACATGCTGCTCTGGAACTTCATCCCAAACCTGAAATATAAGCTGGCACATTTGCAGAAAGAAGAAGCATTTCCTGCCTCGCTCCTGCCTTTGTACTGCTCCCTTCCTTTCCCTTAGCAGAGCTCCCTGAAGGGTGTGTTTCAGAAAGCTGAATGTTGTAAAATATTGTGGTTTTCTTTGTCTGGGTTATTCTTTTTACCCAGGATGGTTTAAGTTCCACTTACCAGTTGACCTGGTAGCTACATGAGTGCTTGTGCTCCTGTGAAGGAGAGAGTGGGGCACAGACTTTGAGAATTTGCTGGGAAAAGGCAGATCTGCTTCTTCTTTAACTTAGCTGGTTGATGGTGGTGTCAGGTGTGTTGGCCTTTTGCTTCAGGCATGCAGCATTTGATATCTGAACATCATTGTTTCTACTGCAGCGCTCAATATGCAATTGCCCTAGTTTTTAATCTATTAAATTGTTCATGGAGTTGTATTGCAAACTGTAGTGTTGAGCTGATCACTGTTAAAAATAGCTGCCTTTTATTTTGTCATTTGCTCAGGGACCTACAGTTAAGAACGATAACAAGGCAAGAGTAGGGCTAAAAGTGCAGTGGGACAGTTTTTATTCATGCCAAAAATGGTTCTAAAACCAAAATGGCATAACCTAAGTACAGTCAGAGGAGAAACAATATCAACCATATATTGTTTAAAATATAACCTTGCTGTGCCAAAGTGCTTAAATTTAGCAGGATAGTCAGTGAACTTAAATCCCCAATAATATGTCTTCATTTGATATGTCAATTGCTTTACAGTTTAATTACTGTTGATTTACATTGATATATTAGCTAGTGTGTAGTACTGTAGAGCTCAGAGAAAATCTGTGCTAACCACCATCTATTGTAACATTATGTAAACATACAAATGAGAGAATAAAGGTTTTCATCTACACTGCCTTGTTGAAGTAAGTGTTTTGGAGGGACATCACTGGTTATTTTTAAGGTAAGTTTTTTTTTTTTCTTTATTGCATCTGTGTAGAAGCCTATGTAAACTAAAATAGGGCTGTCTGCAACTGAAGCAAGATGTATCTAGGGATAGAAAATGCACCAAATTAGCATGATCTCACTTTTAGGTGCATGAGTCTGAGTCAGTTGCACCAGCACAAGAGAGAGCAGATTCAAGCACCAGCAATTTCTCATGACTTCATATGACTCTTGAATGGGTTTCATGTGACATCAGTAGGCTTAACTTGATTTAAAAGCTGTAATGCATTAGCTATGCCATAGATGTGAAACATCACTGAAATACTCCTGGCTTTTCCTTTATGAAGTATCTCTGCAGTTCCTGTACCTAATCTGAAATTAGCTATCCTTCTGATGTGATGCATTTCCAGCATTCCCCATTAACATCTGGTTGTAGCTAAACCACTTCAGGGTTTTTTGTTTGTTGAAATTCCTCCTGAAAAGGAGAAATGTCATGAGAAGCAATATTATTATGCCATGAGAAACAATATTTTTTCACAGTTAGCACTGAATTCTAATGTCTCTCCATTCCAGGCACAGACTCTTTTAAAATCTCTTGCTGTACTTTTTGGGGGTTTCTCAGTTTCAGCCAGTGCATAGCTGCCAACTCCATCTACATACTGGCTTTTCTTATCCATTGTTTTAAAGCACATAGAAGAAAATTTAAACAACAGGAAGTGATACTGAATATTTGAGAACTTTGTTTAAAAGGAAATGTGTTTTCTGAAGCATGCCTGTAATTGTGAAAATAACATACACATGAATGTCTGTTGTTTCAGCCCGATGTCCTTCACAGATCCTAAAAATATAAAAAAACTTAGTAAAAAGAATAAAGTTAAGCCATCCAGAACAGGATTAAATCTTAACCATAAAGAATCCCATAGTACTGCTGAAGATAAAACGTATGAAGAAAGTGGGAATAACAGGGTTTCACAAGTAGATGCTGCTAAATATGTTGTGTGTTACGATTGGGCAGGGCTTATGTAGCCGTGTAGCATTCCTTTTCAATGAGTTGGGTGTAACCAGGAGGCTGTGGAAGCCAAACAATGATGTGGTAGGTGTGTGTTGTGGTGGACAGGACAGTCACGCCTACAGCAAGCTGTGGGACAGGTTGGGAGTGAGGGTTTCTGGCAGGGACATAAAGGAAAGCCCTTGGTGTGTCTTTGCTCTGTGAGTTACAGTGGCTGTTCTCTGACTTTCATGATCACATTTCAAGTGTCTTGGCATGAACTGGAAAACTTATAACTGGTCCAGCTCATTATTATTCTTGATTTAGCTCCTCAGTTGTAACTGCATGTGGCTTCCTCCACAAGGCTTTAAGGACTATGAGTGCTGATAATGAGCCTAATTAGGGTCCTATGATTTTTGTGGCCTCAGCAGCATTGCCTTCAGTTGTCCCTGGAGTGAGGGAGATCAGAATCTGTGGTCCATGAATCCCTTGCAGTCCTGAGGTGGAGGTTTGTGCACTGTACCCAAGAGTGAGATGTGATATTTTCACAGTGGTGTTACATCTTCAGAATAAACATTCTTTTCCTACTTCAGTAGTTTCCTCATGGGAATGATAAGGATTTTTAAACAATTGTTTTATTTCTGCTTCAGAAGATGATGAGATTGTTGGTGCTTTCTGTACTGATGGGTGTTGGTGGTGTGCTTCACAGGTAAAGGTGGTATTACTGCACTGTTGCTTTTCAGTCTGATCTGTCATGAAACTATGAGAAGGGTGCACAACTCTTCCTATGCCATTACTTCTGTTTTTCCTTTTGAAATCTAGATATTCAGTGTGGCCAGGATTCTTACTGCAGACTGGCCATTTCTGCTTCCTTAATAAAGTGTCAGCATTGTAGCGATACTGGAAAAGCGCCCTTCTGAGTGTTACTAAAAGGAGTTCATTAATATGCAAACTTAAACTGATATCACAGTCTTCTTTTGTTCCAGACACCTTGACTATAAAATAAAAACTTATATTAAAAAGAGTGGTTCCTAATCTGTGAGCTGTATCCTGCTTACTGGATTCAGGAGTACAGGAAATGTGCTAAAGCCCAGCCAAGTACTGACATTAAAAATTCAGGAGTTGAATTGGCTTTTTTGGAGCACAAAATAAAAAGTGTATGAGACTGCTTTTGTGGTTTTTTTTTTTTTTTTTTCCTGGAGAAGCCTTCCACCTCTTCCTGAATTAATTGGTGTTAATTACACTTGCTTCCTCAGACTCTGCCTCTGCTCAAACTCATCCTCTCCAGGCTGTCTTCCTTCTTTGAGATCTTTGGAATGGGGAACACAATTTTTCAGTGCCATTCTTAGACCTTCAGTGAAGTGAGTTTCTGTTCTTTGCTCAATTTCATTATATTTTAATAGATATGTTCTTCTCCAGTTTGGTAATTAGAATGCGGTAGCATTCTAAAGCAGAAGCATTTCAGTCCTGTAAGACTTGCACACAAATTTAAAAATGCTTGTAATGTGCAGTAGAAAACACTAAAATTCTAGGTGCTTCATAAAACACAGGCAAATAGATTTCAAACAACAAGGAAATTCTCATAAATTAGTGATAGGAGCTGCTGTAGCAAAATACTCTGCAATAAAGGGCATTCATTTAACACAAATCAGGAAAATCATATAGTGTGGTGTGAGAATTTATAATGCTTTGGTTGATAAGGAAGGAGTATGAATTTATTTCCTATGGACTGCTTTATTCTGTAAGTCACTGGTAAAACTAAAGAGAAGGAAGATAATGTCTTGCACCACAATAATTAGGAAGAGCTGTTTATGAATAGCTGAAGTTGCAGAGAGTTTAGCTTCTCCTGTGTTTTCTTCATTTGGGTGTAGCTTAATTAAATGAGGAAATCCATTTTCTCTGTGAGCAGCCAATAATAACAGGACCATTGCAGAGTCCCATTTCTGAAGAACACTGAGTAGAAAGATTCCCCATGGTAGATGCTTGCTCCAGCTGAGTGCTCCTCAGTCCACAGGGCCTCAGAGTCCTCTCTGGCCCTGCTGGTGTCATGCACAGTTTCAGACTGTTACATTTGTCTGGAACCTCTAGCTTCCTAACCTAAGAATCCAGGATCAAATTTGATCCAGTGGAAGCTAACAAAGGAAGTGGCTGGTGTCTTAACTCTACCAATACTAAGCATAAATAAGTAAGGAAATAAATAGGTAAAGATTGTTTGGGATAGAATCAAAATTAAGTATTTTAGAATTGCCAGTGAGAATTTTACACTTCTTACATTTGCTGTGAGCATGACATCATCGTGCATGCATCATTATGTGTTTGTGCAACTTCTTCAGAATACGCATGATGTTTGAACCATCCCCCAAAACCATCCCCCAAAACCTGTGAAAATATTGGATTTGAATGCCTTGATTAATCTATTGGGATTGTGATTTGCTGTCCTGAAACATCTCACTGCAGGTGGTGGAAGGCATTTTAGCCTGTGAGAATGCCTGTTCATGTGCAGCTCATGATGAGCAATTTTGATCATGTTCATTCAAGCATTTGTCAACAAAGCATTAATATTTTTAGCGTGCTGTTACACACCATAAATCTTTGTGCCCTCCTTTGGGGAATCTTAATTTCATTTGAAACGTTGTGTACCCCAGTGTCAATGTTCAGTGTTATTGCACATGGGCAATTTTAACAGGATTGGAACAGTAGCTGCTGCTGATGGTTGAGTTTGGGATGTTGCAGGGCTGCTGGGGCTGGCAGGCTCTGAATCTGTTTAAAAAATTAAATGCAGGAGACAAGAGAAGGAATGGGGGTGCTAATAACATTGAAAGAAGCCAAACATGGGTTAACTCAGTCTCGTTTAATTTGGTGGGATTTTTTTAGCCTGGCACATGTGTAGTTTGGAAAGGACTGTCATCAGGAAATGCTTGTGGCAAAATTGTGTGTGCTCCACACCCTGAGGCCAAGAGAAAGTTCTTTTCTCCTCATGCTTGTCACGTGCTTTCATTCTGGTAATGATTTACTCTGGGCAGAGTACGCTGCTCATAACTTAGTGAATATAAAAGACTAATCTCGACAATTTACAAAGATCATGGGGTAGCTGGATTTGACTGTGCCCATGTCTACTAAGTTCTCTGTGTTTTTAAATTCTGAGGTTTAAAGATTACATTCCTAAGTGGTTGTTAAGAAATAGATGAGCTAAAAGCTGGAGAAATCCTTCTCTGATCTGACCCTTCTGCCTAGCTGGGCCATTTTGGCCCTCTGTTGCACTTCACAGTTATTGCTGCTGAGATGAAGTTCAGAAAGCGCCATTGGTGGAGTTGTGGTTGTCATGGCAGAAATTCTTATACTGTCTTCCTTAGGTTTTACTTACATTTTACAGCTTATTCTTTTATTCTCTCTTCTGCTTCCTCCCTTCTGACTTCTCTCTGATGTTTTTCTTTTTCCTTCCCATCTTCCCTGCTTTGCTTGTGTGCACAGGACGGAGTTCAAGATCTCCCACAGTGAGGAAGATGCTGCTTTTCCTTGTGGTGCTAAAAGGAGTTAATCTAAAAGAGGCTTCCCAGCATGTTCATGCAACAGCCTGTTGGTGATTAACAGGCTGCTGATCTGGTGTGGTCAAAGTTTGTCTCCCTCATAGTAAGGTAGGAGGGTGAGAATTATAAATTCTGCAGGTCAGCTTGATGCTGAACTACTTGTCCTTGCATTTGCTATGAAAACACACAACGTGCTTTGCCTCTTCCCATTCCAGCTGCCTTACAAGCACTGAAGAGAAAAAAGAGGTATGAGAAACAGTTGAATCAAATTGATGGGACACTTTCGACCATTGAGTTCCAGAGAGAGGCATTGGAAAATTCCCACACCAACACAGAAGTGCTCAAGAATATGGGTTACGCTGCACAAGCTATGAAAAAAGTACATGAAAATATGTAAGTGTTTTCTAGTAGCTTCCAAGTTGAACTTACTAACCACTTTGAAATTATTCCATTACTACAGACTGTTGTACCAAGTTAGTTTTAACTTCATTATTGGTTCAGGCATTAAATGTCAGGAATGCTGTTAGTGCTATAGTGTTATATTTGGCAGAGAAATATAATTTCCTAACAATAAATCTAGAAGGAAGTTCACTTAACTGGTGAGATCTGTTTTTTTTAGTCTGTCTTGGCAGTGGAGAGTGGCCTCTGCCCTTGGTTTGTCTAGAAGGAAAATCTAGTCATAGAAACTAGGTGGACTCTTTTCCTCAGAATCCATAAGCTGGGCTGTGGGATTCAAAGTATTGATTAAATGCATCCCCTTTCCCCACCCCATCCCCACCCCCCAAAAAAAATTACTTTTTTTTCATATGTCCTATATTGTTTCAAGGGGTGTTTTTCTGCCTGAATAAACAGAGTTAAGTCAGAAGGGTTGTTTGGGGAGAAATAAACAGGAACTGAAACAATAACAAAGTTAACAATAAGGGGAAACCTTTAAATGGGGTACAATTCTGTTAAGTTCTCCCCAGTTCTGGTGACAGTTAAACATCAAAAAAGATCCATAAAATCACAGAATAGTTTGTGTTCAGAGGGATATTTAAAGATAATCCTGTCCAAACACCCTGCATTGAAGAGGAGCATCTTCAACTAGATCAGGTTGCTCAGAGTCCATCCAACCTGACCTTGGATGTTTCTAGTGATGGGGTATCCACCATTTCTGGGCAACCCGTTCTGGTGCTTCACCACCCTCATTGTAAAAACCTTCTTCCTTGAATCAAATCTAAATTGACCCTCTTTTGGATTAAAGCTCTCTAAATTACCCTCTGCCCTTCACAACAAGCTGTGTAAATGTTTATCTCCATCTTTCCTCTAAAGCTCCTTTAAGTACCAAAAAGCCTGTAAAGATGCTGATCTGGAGGGATCTGCCAATGGGCTGTGACTGGCTGGCAGAGGTATGAGGAGCACAGAGAGGGAGAGACAAACTCTGCTGCAGTTTGACTTTTGTTATAATCCCAGCATGGAAGTAGCTGGTCTGGGTGTGCGTGAGGAAAATTATTCCCTGTGAATTCTGATGTTTGTAGAGTCATGGGCATAAAAAGAAAACAGGGTCTGTTCAAGTGAGTGTGTTCTGTAGGATTTGAATGATACATCTTTTAAAAAATTGTTTCCATGTTACCTTGCCAGGGATTTGAACAAAATCGATGATTTAATGCAAGATATCACTGAACAGCAAGATGTTGCCCAGGAAATTTCCGATGCTATCTCAAACCGAGCTACCTTTGGTGATGAGTTTGATGAGGTTAGTACTTCAGGCTTGTGAGTTTTAATTCTATAGTTACTCTGCCGTGCAGTTGTTTGTTTCTCAAGAAGTGTGGATGTGAAATTCCTTGGTTCTAACTTACCCTGTCTAGGACAATTGTAGAATTTTATTATAAATGTAAAAAGTAAATCATTATATATAAAATATATAATGTACTAAATAAAAATCTGTAGATGTAAAAACAGGAAAAAATTATTTTTGTATCAATTTTAAGAAAAGCATTTTTAACTGCACTTCTGTAGTTATTGTTCTCATAGTGACCTTGGAAGAAGGTCACTAAAACATGTAATTTGTACTACTCCAAGTGGACACTGAAACATATAATTTTTTGTTGCTCCAAATAGACATCCATTTGACTTAAGTGCATGTCCCTATGTCATGGACAGTCTGCTGTTCATAATTCTGAATATTTGGACCACTTTTTTAAGGTCATTTTTAGTGCTTGGAGATGCAGGTCCTTTCCCTGTTGCGCAGACCACAGAAGTAGCTCTGACAGGTAGAACTAATACCTGTTGGAGGCAATAAGGTTTCATTCTAAAGCTCTTTTCTTCTGAAACCCCCACAAAGCATTTAGAACCTTCTCAAAATTTGTTGCAGTAGCTTTCATCCAGTGCCCCCAGATATGATTTTGTACATCTAAAAAGGATATAACTTATTTCTGATCCAACCGTGGTTGAGGACTCAAGGGTGAAGGTTACTCCAGATTCTTGTAATCTGTGCAATGCACAGATGAGTGTCAAGCTCAATATCACCAGTTTTGTTTTGTTTTTCAATTCTGTTTCAAAATGGTCAAGCACTAAGAATCATTTGAAGAATGTCCTGAATACTCAAATCACTCACTGTATTCCCAACTAATTTGTTCCTATGTTCCCAAATGGACAACAAACTAAAATAGAAATGCTATATCGCACATTTTGCTTGATTGGGAGGAAGAGGAAGTTTCATTCAACAGTTATAATTTGTTGAAAATAATAATGAATCTTTGTATTTTGTTTCCATTACCTGTTTTCCTGTATTTCCCCTTGGAATGTAAATAGACTTTCCAAGAAACATTTAGTCATTACTGGCACAAGGAATGTGATTTGGCCTGAGCTTCAAACAATTGAAAAATATCCTACCACCCCAAACAGCTGTACAGTGTCTTACTTTTCAACAGAGCTTAACTTTTTGGAGTCTAGGCTTAGTAAGCATGTTGTAGATTGACGTGGAAGTTCCTAAGGGATACCAGTTGAAGCTGGTGTGCGTTGTTCCTGTTTGGGAAATAAGCCTCTGTCATTTGGAGCATTGTTGTACCAGCCTTTGCATAGGAGCCTAATACTTAGAGTAACTGGGAAACCTGGTTTGGAGGCTACTGCACCTTAACAGTGCTAGAATCAATGACTTAATTGCTGGGATATAAGGTGGTTAGTGTTGAAGGATAATATTTAATTTAATTTTTTTTTTAAGGATGTTTTTTTTCCGTGCACTTGTATGGATTTTCTCTTCACACATGTGCCGTGGCTGTAAGGAGACCATGGAAGCATGTGATTTCTCCTGCTCCAGGCACAGTAGCATAAGAGTTCCTTCTCCCTGTGTTGGCATAGTTTTTGTTTGCCTTAAATTATAAAACCATGAGAAAGTAAATGCAGGTATAAAGTCCTGTGGTGGCTATGCAACTATCATTTTAGCTTCTACATTAGTGATAAACAAAGTATAAATGTGTAGGCAGAGCCCATTTCAATAACTAATAGCTCTTACTTTACTACTTTTTTGACACTTACCCCAGCTCTCTCCAGTTGTTTTTGTCCATTGTTTCTTTTAAACCATTTTATCAGTGTGGCAAAGGTCCATTTCTCCACGTATATGTAACATTTAGCTTCCTTTCTTTGGGAAATTTCAGCTGAGGAGTAAGTTCCTTGCTTTTTTGAAAAGCATAGAGCCTTTTTATTTTTAGCATTGTACAAGTGGATTAGATCATCTGTCCAAATCAGCCTCTGCACCTAAAAGCCCACGAGTGCTGCGTGCTTCAAGAGTGAATACAGGACCCAGGAGGGCAGTTTTGATTCCAGTGCTGCTTTGAAATCACATATAATCCTGCATGTATGTGATAGGGCTGAAGCATAATGTTTAATGACAGTCTGCCTTATAACCAGTGGAAGGTGGTTGCCTTTTAAAATGGGAGAAATGGCATGTTAAAGTTAGAATCCATTGAAGAGTACAGGCTCTAGATTTGGAATAAACCTGAGGACAGCAGAGAGTGGAGACGCCTTTTACTGCCATATTTGCCTTTTTGGCATGTATTGTACTGCTGTTAGTTTTAAGTTTATTCCTTGTCCTGTTTCTAACTTTTATTGTCCTATTTTCAGTGTTCTGTTAAGGTTTACTTAATTGCTCATACTTCGCAAAAATTGCACATTTAATATGCTGTTTCTTGATATGACCTTTCAGGTATAAACTGTTTTTTCAGTAGTACTTTGCTTCATGGTGGTTTAATGTGCCCTTGAGTGTAATCACTGTCAGAATTTGTAAATAATGTTTTCCTTGAATTTAGGATGAGTTGATGGCAGAATTAGAAGAACTGGAGCAAGAAGAACTGAACAAGGGAATGAGAGATGTCAGGTTGCCAAGTGTTCCGTCCACATCTCTGCCTTCTCGCCCTGGTAAAATGCCTGCTTGCTATTTTACATTTCTCATGATTAAACCATGCTGGAAGAGAGGGTTTCAGATATGCATTTAACTCTGTTATAACTTTTAAAATGTTATAAATTCCTTTCCCTATTTTTGTATCTGCTTAACAGAAAAAGCAGAGTGGGATTCCATTTTTGCTCTGTGAAAGCACTTAGGATGAAATTCTCTGTAGATGTGGGGTGATAAACTTGGGGTACTTGACCTTGCACATATACTGATGAATCTCCTACTGAGATGTAGTAAGATCATTGAGGAATGGTCTTTTTTGCCTTTTTTTTCCTTCTTTTTGGCAATTAAATCCTTAGTTTCTTTCAATTAGAGTCTGACCTAGTTTCCAAATGTTTATGTCGTAAAGATACAGCTTTGCAGGGTGGTGGTTTGATATTTTCCACTGGTATTTTAATTAGAAGTGAAGGAGGCATTGGGAAGTACATATTTAAAGACGTGTTCATTCCTTTGCTTTCTTTGTACTGAACAGGCTTATTCCTGGTATTAAATTACAGTTTTATTTTTCTGTACTTCTGCCCTGTTCATTTTGAATTCAGCCAGAGGCAGTCAACTTTTACTACACTTTTCACTGTCAGTTGAAAGACTTGCTGTGTATTGACATTAATAAAAGAATATAAATACTTGATGGTAAGGACAGCACATAAGTGACACAGGTGGTTTATGGTTTCTGCTACAGAACAGGTTACCTAGACCAGCTCAACTCAGATACTATGATATGTGTTCTGGCAGATTACACTTAAATCCTGAGAAGCAGTTTAAAATGTTCAAGCTGAGACTGTGGCCTCATCTACTGAACCCAGTTGCTGAATAGCTTGTAAAAAAAATGGATTTAGAAAAACAGTGAAAATTCAGTCTGGCCATTTATGATTTGTTCATACATTGTCTTTCAGATCCAGCTGTGCCAGTTGACATTTTTATTAAGCCCAGACCATCTCCATGTGCTTCTCACTATTTTCATTTTCTACATCCATCTGTATGGCTGCTTTAGGCAAGATGAGCTGGTTACAATTATATAGTTCAAGGCTGTGAAAAACTGGCTTATGTTTTCTGCTGACTGTTACACAGCAATAGCAAACTTAGACCAGTTGATGGATTTATAATGCTTCTAATTGGAGATGCATGTTGCCCTCCTGATCTGGAAGATGAGGAAACTGCAATGAAGCGAGGCATAGTGACCTTCCCCAGTCACACAGTGAACCTGTGACACTTGCAGAAGAGGGACAGAAGCTGTGGTCCCCCAAGTGCTTCTCCCACCCCTAGTCCCTGAAGTGGTGGTTGCAGTTCCCCTCTAGACGGTGGCTCCTGGCCCTGCAGCTGCCTCAGGTGGGAGCCAGCTGGCTGCTGTAAAGGGGCACACGCAGTGTTGGACCCACTAACAGTGTTCCACTGGTGGCTGGAGAGATGTGCACAGCCCACAGATGGAGGAGGCAGCCTGAGGCTGAACCTTGGCTCTTGGGCATCTAGTTTGCAGGTCAGCAAATGAAGCCAGTTCGGGTGAGGTTTTAGTTTAGTGAATGCAGATGATGTGGGATAGGAGATTTGGGTACAAAGTGTGTGTAGGACCTGATACAGAGCTGGGAGTTGTTGCAGTGACTACAGCAGTTAACTGATGTCACTTGAGCAAAGCAAGTTCAGGAATGTCTTTCTCCATTTAATAAATGACCCCGCCCATTAAAATGGGGTGAGTTCATCCAGAGACTTGCATGTGCAGAACCTCTCAGCACTATTTGGAAAGGTAGCAGGATGTGCAGCTGGCCAGCATAGGTCATTTTTCTTGTTTACCTGGTGGTGAGAGAACTGACAGCATTCTTGTGGGCCTTTTCTGGTTGTGACAACCTTTAGAAATTAAATATTTTTTCTGTGTGAGTATTTCAGTAGGAATGACTTCAGACCTATATTGTGAACTTTAGGGTTCCATACAAAATAATGATGGGGCAAAATAGTCACATTTCTTATGAGTGTCATTCCTGCATTACTCATGTTCAGCTTGCTACTCAGTAAATTGGTCTGAGATCTTCAAACAGAAAAGCACTATGCAAGACCTCATGCTAACAGATAGAATGGTTCTGACTGTTACATTAATTGATGGTTATTGTCTCTTTATCTGCAGCATCAACCAGGAAAAGAGCAGAGGATGAAGATGAAATGAAGAAACTGGCTGCCTGGGCTTCATAAGAGCATGGTCTTTTTATAACACCAAACATTATAGTGCAGAATGTAAAGAGCTGTACTGCTATTTTATAACCACACTGATTTACTGTGGTTGCATTTCATACAGGCTGGGGTTTTTTATGGCAAATCTTGCTGAGACTAGTGTTACTGCCATATTACAAAACTAGCTTAAAAACCAGCAAACAAAAGAACTAAATAGTTGCCTAAGCCTTCAGGCATAATTTTCTTAAAGCCTCATCAAGAGATTTGTTTTATTATTAGTATCAGTTTTTAACAGATACTATCTTACCATATCTGTTGGTTTGTAAAACCCATGTGCCTCACTTATGCTCAAAGCTGGATTAATTTTTGAAATGAGAAAGCTAAGTAAGTCATCAGGGCCCTATAACTAGAGAGTTATTTGGTTCAGAATATTTGAATATTAGCAAAACAGCTTAATACGTGTCCTCACTTGCAAGTTCTTTGAGCCCAAGAACTAATAACTATTCATTTGGACATGAAGATTCAAACAGTCAGCCTGGAGCAACTTATGCTGTCCTGCATATTAAGAGGAAGCTCTTCTATAGGCTTATTGAAGTGGAATGTGTTACTTGTTTTTACTGGCCAAAATGTCCCATGCACTTCTATAGGTCAAGTTGAATTGTATTTTGGACTATTTCTGACTAGGTTATAAAATTACAGTGATCAAGGAAAGCAAAATGTCTAGGTTCTTGCAGATTCCTGCCAAACACTACTGATTTTCATTAAGCCTGTCAAAACTCCAGAAGAGATTTGACCTTCCTGTGTTCTTTTCCTCTACTTGTCTTTCTAGGATGAGTCTTTACTTTGTATCATAATGTTCATCCTCATCGAAGGAATTAGAAACACACTTTTAGTCATACAATTTCAAAATAGTTTTAATTTCTGAGCATCTGGTTATTTTCTCTTAATCAGTTTGTGAATGGAAATAATACCAGTGTGTTGCATTTGCAGGGCCTTTTTAAACCCTGCTTAAAAGCTGATTCTGGGTTCCTTGTCAAGTTGGTGTGTTACTGTCCAACTGACAGTGTTTTAGCCTAAGGAAAAAATGCCATTCTTGAGTGCTAAACTGCTACATATATGGAGAGATTGCTGTTCAAACACAACCCAAAAATTAAATAGGCTGCTTTGTATTAACAAAGTGTTAAATAAGTCTTAAGCTCTATGTTAGTACCCTACTGTCAATTACAAGGAAATAGTAGAACAGTGTGGAGTTCCTAGGGGTGTAAGAAGCAGAATCCTTGATCTAGGTTTCTTGTTTTCAAATGAATTTAAATTTAGTGATGAGTGAACCACTTGGGGAATAGTGGTGGATTTGGTTTCTGTAGATCTTCAGCAACAGAAGACTGACCCCTACTCCTGCAGGCTTTATCCTGTGATTTGCTGGGTGTTCAGCTTCAACAGGCTTCAATAACCTTGAGCTTAGCAGATTTTAGATTAAGTATAAGCAAATATGTGTTTCTAGACATGGTCTGCTCAGAGCCTTTCAAGTTGAGCCCCATGGATGAAACCCAAATTGTATAAATCCTGTGGAGAGATTGACTTTTTCGGGACTTTCATTCTCTGTGGAGGACTTGCTTTTGGATTGTATCTGTATGAGAGCTGAATCAAGCCTTGCCACTTTGGATAATTTTCTTACTGGAAAAAACTGGGTGTGGTAATTCTGTCCTAAAATTTGGAGGTACCAAGAAAATTGTCCCTTTTTGTTGAGAGTAGAGAAAGTCTGGAATTATTTAATATTTGTTTAAATACAAAATAGGAAAAAAGAGAATTGCCTTAAATTTAAAAATACATTTTGAACTCTCAAGGAGTAGGAAACCAAATACTAAAAAAATGCTACTTGGTTTTAATGCTTGCTGAAATTCAGCATGAGATGCTAGCTGAAAGCAGGAATATTTAGTAAAATAGCAAATATTCTAAGTTATTTCAAATCCATATCCTAACCCTTCTGGCTTGAATCCTGTGTTCAAGGTGTGCAGTTTATGCAGGTCTCTGAATTGTGTACAGAACATATTAGCACACATTGGGTGTATGACTGTGCAAGGCTGGCAGTGTGCTTGTGGACACTTCTGGTATTTCTAAATATGAGGCCATGCCAACACAGTCCCACAATGCTCAGCTCTTACATAGGTAGCACTTGGCATATTTGAAGTGCTCTACAACGTAATGGGTCTCTAAGCTTCCATTTTGAAACTAAAGTGACTTTCAGTCTGCTTTGGAAAATGTGGGCCTGCTGTTTTTGAATAAGAACTTTCCAAGTGAACACCCCTCACTGGAGACAAAATAATCCTGTAGAGATCTTCTCCTTTGCAAACCAGCATTTGACTGCTTACTTCCAGGAATGTTTTGGCCAAGTGTTCATCCTGAAGAAGCTTCAGGTGTGTTCAGCTTATTAATGTTCAGACCAAGCACTTTAAAAACAAAACCTTTGAAAGGTGAGGAAATGAGACTGAATATTCAGGTGAGTTGCTCTGAAAGCCTGTGTATAGTGGCTGGTGATGCTAAAAGACAAACTCATGTACCAGTTCACAGGCCAGGATGTGAGGTTGGTGAGATTATACTCAGAAACACTGTAGTGATGTGCAGAAAGGAAAATGCACCGTGGACCTCAACAAACAAACTGGAGCATTTGTTGCCATATTTTTTGTTTTTGGACAACAGTTTTCTTCAAGGGAAAAGGGATTTAATTCAGCAGAGGGAGTGGCCCTTTCCTATGTAAATTCAGATAACAGTGGGACAAATGGCTCTTTCTTATGTGAACATATGCCTCTCTTCATGCCAAGATGGTATTTGTTTAGTATGTAAGCAGCTGAGAGTGAATAGTGTCAATGTGTTATTGTAAATGTACCCTATTAACTGGAACATATTTTACAGGAGGACTGTGGTAGCAGATGGTGTACTATAACTGACTTCCTTTCTTGTTGCTTATTTATTCTGAGGTTGTTTTTTTCTCCTAACAGGCTTAGACATTTTTAACCTGGATAACTTTAAAAAGGGGAAAAGATATTAATAAAAAGTGAAACCAATTCATGTATGTATATATATACGCACACTGTAAATAAATACTTTGGTGTCATGTTTGTGTTACATGTTTTTGTTAAATTTCTTTTCCTATCAGGCAAAATTCTAAGTACCCTCCTTATACTGTCATTAGGATATAGTGCTCTTTTAAAG